>NC_134418.1:8835181-9156966 GCF_030867145.1 Opisthocomus hoazin
AGGACATGCTCAGCACATCTTGCTCACAACTATGGTCCTCCTCCCTGCCATCTGGTTCCTCCCTCTGAAATGGAGATTTCTTTTTCAGCTGCTCTGGATGCACTGGGGTCTCCGACTTCTTGCAGAAATCTTTGCCCATAGCACAGCAGTTCTTTGCTGGGCAAAGCATTGCTGCCAATTCAGAGAAATGTGTGGCATTTGGGTACCAAGTACTGAGAATAAATAGCTGTATTTAGAAGTAGTGCTGACACAAGATTTGGACATGCTGCAGGGGAAATGGGCTGCGGAAGGGAGAGCTGATATTCAGGGAGTCTTTCTCTTGAGTCAAAATACCTACATATCCCACTTATATGCTTTCCACCTATATTGTTCCTTTAACCTGCCAGAGATACTGGTGCTGTCATGCTGCCAGGGACCAGATTATGAATGGGGAAATGCAGTGGTACACGAACATGGATGCAGACCCAGATACGGATTAATCAGGTGCACTGGGTAGGAACTGTGGCTAACTACCAGTGCCTGCCCGGGACAGTGTCAGGAGGCTCCTGTAATTGCAAAGAACAGGCTCAGCCAGCATGGAAGTGCTCTGTTGGCATGTCTTGGGCTGTATCTGTCAGCACTAGCTTTCCAGGAGCTGGTCAAGGGTGGATAGAGTCTCCCTCATAACTCCGTGGAGGAGTGCGGCTTGAGCAATAACAGAGGGAGTATAGATTAATACAGAAAATTGCTAGTTAACTACCGCTGCGTGTCAAAGAATCATGCCTTGTCAAACTGCCCCTGAGGGGCATTTTCACTCCTCTTCTGGGAGCAGAGGTGCGACGGTGTCAAAGTGTTTTCCAGACAGGGCTGTTCAAGGGCAGAGGTGAGTCACTGCAAGTATCGAGGCGTCTTCTTTGCAAAAAATGTGAGACAGAGAAGCACGAATCTTCCAGAGAAGTGGGACTGTCTCTGTCTTGGGCAATCAGTTTAGAGACTAATTTTCAGCTAGCGTATATACATATACACGTGCATATATGAAATAAGTGTGTATCTGATTATTCTGCTTCAGACCGGTCAGGTAGAGAAGGTATTTGTTACTGAATTCCCTTTGAGGGCCTTGTGAGGCTGGGTTAGTCACTGCAAGAGCACCAGCAACCAGTGACTTCCGACACGTAGCAGCTGCAGAAAATCAGATCTTCTCTAGCTGGGTTCTTAACTAGAGATTTGGGTGCTGGCCTTTAGTAATTCCCCTTTTACAGTATTGAGGGGAAAAAAATAATTAAAAGAGGTATAAAAAAACATTTCTGGGAACTCTGCATTTTGATTTAACTGGGACATTATTCTGTCCCCAGGAAAATCCACCCTCCATCCACCCTAGGAATGAGCACCTGGTTGCGCCTTCTGTGATGTCAGGAGGATATGTTAGTCTGCAAGGGAAGAAATGCGATGATGGAAGTATTAGCTGTGACTCATTCCCTGCTGGACTCACCATGTCCTTACCCCCACTAACACACTCATTCTACACACCTTTAGCACAGAAGAGCTGATTCACTCTTCGGGTTTTCTTTTTTCTGATCTTTTTGTTGCATGGTTTTGTGCATGGTGTTTGGTTTTGGCTGGAATTTGTTTTGCTTCCTGTTATTTGTGCTCCCTGTCATGGGAAGACTGTGTGACAATCCTTTGTGCTTCTGTCTTCAGAGCCCTAATTAACACGAAGCGCTACTGCGGGCAGAAGTCAGCCTGAGACTTATTCAAGGGCCTTTGGCCAGCACAGTCAGACCCAGATTTAGAAATCAGAAATTAGTAACTCTGCAGGCAGTGCTCTCTCCTCTGATCCCACAGACCTCTTCCTGTGCTATAGGTAGCTCTTCCTACAGGCATTTTCTAGCAAATTGCTTTAAATTCTCCACTGTGTTCGTTATACAGTGGCAGTTCATGAAAGGGTAAACTCCAGCACCGCAGCTCTTTGCTCAGTCAGCACCTGGGGAACTGGTTACCTGATATCGCTTTACCAACGGCTCTTAATCTGGTGTTTGGAATGATGTTAAAAGACTGACTTTGTCAGCCACCTTTTAATAAATCATGTGAAAAAGACGAGACCACGGGGGATTACCACCTTGGCATTATTTGTGTTTACTTGCACAATGTTAATTTTGGTTTGTTGCAGTCTTGACACTACAGTTATTTTCACACAGTGTGACTTCATTCAGTGCAATAGGGGATAACGTCAAGTACAGATGTGGAAGAAATATGACACTGTTAAACCTCTAAAGAGATTGTAAAAACAGCTTTAACCCAGTAAATCAATAATTTGATAATTACTGTGAGCTAGCTGACCTCTGTTTAAAACACAGGAATAGCAGGGAACCTGCCCCTAGTAGCAATGAATTCAATAGTTTGTCATAGTTTATCTTTACCTGGTGTGTGATGTGAACACCTCCAAATGACATGGCGAGCCAAAATGTGGAACAATAGACAAAACTGAGGAGACAAGTTCAAAAGATTCCTTTTCCGTTTTCTTCAGCTTGATGGCTTGTTTGTCCAATATAAATGTAAATCTTCTCCAAGCTTTCAGAGTTGTACAGCATTATGGTCTTTGCTGTAATGGCAAAAGTAGCTCTAGCCAGGACATCACTTCAGAAAAGAGGGTTCTTGTAAAATCTGTGGTGCAAATACAATTGAGATCGAATTTAGTACATAAGCCTGGAAGTCACTACTAGATCTCATAAACCTTTACACAGTAATAGTGGCATTTCCATATTTTTTAATCTTTGTATCTCTGTTTAAAACTTGTTTATCTTATTTTATCCCATTGAAATGTTTGTAGTACCTTTACACCAAAAACCTCACCACTATTAGCTTGTTTATTTTGATAGCAATAAAAACAAAAATATGTTATTCAAATCCATGTCACATTAAAAATATTAATGGCTTTCTGAGAAATCAGTGAAATTTTATATAATTTATGATCTCTCACAGTGTTAATCTTTGTTATTTTTGTACTGTGACAGCCCTGAGATGACCCACTTTCCCAGAAACAGATTTGGGACTTACTGTGTCAGGCTCTGTACAAATGCACATCTGACAATGTATTTTCCTGAATAATAAATGTCATCACCAATTCTGCAAAATTATGGAGTACAACAGAAGTGTAGAAAGATACTAACACAAAGACAGGTTACCTACAGCTCACATTGGGAGCTGTAAATGAGCTCAGAGAGTCATTGTGTAAACAAACAATAATTAAATACATTAGCTATTTCGAAAGTTTGGTAGTCATCACTGAGCAGTTGATTCCCTGCAAAGCTTGAGGCACCGGTACAACCTAGGAAGCAATCAAAGGATTCAATGGAGGCCTTACAGATTGGCTCCTGGACCATGTCGCACTTGTAAGAGGTAGCAAAGAAGATGGCACAGAGGTGTTTTGAAAAGAAATGTCGAAAAAACAGTGAGGGTCAGAGATTTTTGGTGCAGTTTACATGGGCATATAGTGATAGGACAAGGGGTGATGGCTTCAGACTGAAAGAGTGTAGATTTAGATTAGATGTAATATAGAAATGTTTCATTAAGTGGGTGGTGAGGCATTGGCACAGGCTGCCCAGAGAAGCTGTGGCTGCCCCCTCCCTGGCAGTGTTCAAGGCCAGGTTGGATGGGGCTTTGAGCAACTTGGTCTAGTAGAAGGTGGCCCTGCCCATGGCGGAGGGTGGTGGAACTAGATGATCTACAAGGTCCCTTCCAACCCGAGCCATTCTATGATTCTATGATTAGCGGAACAAGTGGGGCTTGGCTGCTGGCCATATCAAGAAACTTGAATTTGTCTCAGTGCATTGTTGTGGGTGATCTTTCAAATAGGGGTAGTTCACGGAACTCTAATTTTCTGTTTTTCTGTGATTTGGATAGTCATTCAGAGTGAGATTTAGATGCATGCGCATAGGTGTGTAGTGCCATTTTCGATACTCCAGAGTATCTGAAACATGCATGTGGGGCTAGCAGACAGGACAGAGGACCCACAGGAGACCCGTCGTTCCCTGGAACTGCATCTGGACGCAATGGGTAATATCCCGAGATGTCTAAAATTGCACAATACATCAGCATCGCTTCCTTGCAGCATGGAGTAACTACAGTGTGGTTATAAAAGTTTTCTACTCTCAAATGCCTTCATTTTTTTTTAATTAATTTTGCACTGCTAAATAGCAATATGTAAGGCAATACAGAATCAGGTAGATTCATATTTGCCAGTATCTTTGTGATCCTTCAACTATGGGTGCTACGTAGTCAGAAGTATTTTGGTAAATTAAAACACAGAATTTTAAGTTAAAGCCTCCATAAGAAAGGGTGAAAAATACATTATCTCTTCCTTTACATGCCCTCAGGACCATTTTAAATGTCCTGTGATCCCCCAGAATGTTTGTTTTCAAAGCCAGATACCAGCTATTAACATATTAAAAGGTACACAAAACGTATCAAACTTTCGAGAAACTAGGCTTGAAAACATTCATTTTCCTTTTGTAACATTGTCCATAAATCCTGCATGGTTTCTTTTATGCAGACACCTGATCGATCAGAGGATCAAGTATGGAGTAGCGAAAAAAAACCCAAAACAAATTATGAAAGAAACTCAGCTCTTTTGCCCTTACAGTCTATTTTTAAGTATGAAAAATTGCAGCAGCTAGACTTTTCTGGAATCTACTATGTCTCCTGTATTTGATGCCTTTTCTCTGCATAGTAATGTGTCTTAAAAAAAAACCCACTGATATATGTTACAAGGAATGTATCTCTTTCACTGAGACAGAACATTTTAATTTCCCGACACCTTTTTAGTGATTGCTTCAATTTCCGAAGATTTTGATAAAATCATGTGGTTTTAGAGTATCAGGATTGAATACCCTGCTCCAGCAGCAATTTAATGAAATGCTGTAGTTTCACAGCATTTCATTTGACATAACCTAGCTCAGAGGTCTAATAAATGCAGTGTGACAAATGTTGGAGCTACGATTGTAAAAATATACTTGTAATTGGGTTAATACGCCTTAAAATACTACCCATCAGTTATCTTTCTTCTCACCGTTATATGGCTTGCACTGTAAAGACTAAGCAATGCAGTTTACCCGTTTCCCCTGCTATCTCCTTTTCTTCCTGCTCTTGTAAGAGCTCCTTCTTTTCAAGCATTTGATTATGGCAAGCTGTACATATTCTCCAGTGCTACAAATTCTCCTTCACACCCCAGAACCTCAATCTAAACTCTTCATATGCTTTTCGTAGTCATCTGGAAGATATTTAAAAAAATAAGGCAGACTCTTTAAAATGAAAGACAAATATATAAATAAGCATACAGAATACAACACAAGCTGCAAAGGAAGGTTTTGACAAGTGTTATTTTCCTGTAGTATATTGGATGTGTTTCAGTAATAAATAATAGAAGTATCACAGTTAGGAGATTAGAACCAGCAATACAGTTTGACCTTCTAATTATTGGTAGTGTGTGTGTATGTGTGTGCACACACATGCATGTGTTATATCACGACAGTGCCGTAAGATGGAAAATCTTCTGTGTAAACTGGTACTTTTGCATACTGTGCTTTAGGTGAGAGAGTCAGAATTCCTTTTCAGTTAAATTCTGATATTTGGTGTGTTTCCCCAAATTGGAAATGTTCCTGTTAATTTTCAATACGTGAATTAGAATTTCAAGGACAACTAATTAATTTACAATGATTATTTCAAGCAACAGGCTAATATACTTACCTCCCGCTGGAGTCTGAAATCCCTTGTTAGACTTTGAAAATAGCTATCTGAAGATATATAGCTGTAGCTGAAATCTCACTGTGTGAAACTGCTGCCTCTGGGGGTGTGTGCATGCATCATTGCTCATCGGTCCTGCAGAACTGATATGAATAATCCTGTACTTATAATTTTGCTATATATACCTTCTACATATATGCACGTGCAATGCATTATGCAAATAGTGCACCAGGTAGGGATGATATGAAGAAGCATGCTGTCCTTCCCATGGCATCCAGCTTGGAAGGAAGGGCTGAGGGAGCAGAGCCAGGACCGAGATGCTATCTGCCACACTATATAGGATAACAGAGGTGGAGGAATGGAGAGGCTTCTGAGGCCGTGTGAAGGCAGTGGCGAGTCATTCGACAAGCTAACCATGAACTCGGACGAGGGGAGAAGCAAATCAGCCTGTGCTCTACCTACCCTGGGGGCAGCCAAGCCATCACTCCCATCCAGTGGCCAAAGATCAGAGCGCCATGAAATAGCTGTAAATATGGGGCTCAGTCCCTGTGTCCAGGTAGTAGAGTTCACGCATTTCTTCCCACTGCTGTCTTAGGTGAGTCTCCATGGTCGGTGCCTCCCAAGGCCTAACATCAAGTAGTAAGGATAGCTTCATGTAAGGTTTGTAGTTGAAAGTCTTTGTGGCCACACGAGAATAGTCACATAAATCCAGCTTTCCCACAATTTACATGGCTTTCCTACACAAGGGGCAGCAGATGGCTTTTAGAGTCCCCTGTTCTTCTAAGCACATGCCAAAATCTACCATTACAGTTATATGAAAGTGGGCAAGACTCAGTCCTGGAAGGGTGCTCAGCGTAATGTGAGATTACAACTTCAAATGCAGATACAGGACAGACTTGTCAGTGGAAATTTCTTCCTAAACTGTCTCTCTTCATTAGGGATAAAAGGTCTTTTACTTCCCTTAAAGCAGATTTGAGAAGCTGAATATAGCAATACTGCTGTTCCCTCCATTAAGAGTTTGCAACTGAACACTTGGACCGAAGTAGTTAAAACTGGTGCAAGCTCCAGAAAGTCCAAACACAGTCTAAGTGGTTCCTCAACATGTAGGACTGCCCCAGAGGTAGCCAGGAGCAGTAGGTAATCTGTGTGAGTGAGAGCTCATCTGTGGCCATAGAGTAATGCCTGATGCTTGTCTAATAAGAATGATAGAAATGACACACTTGAGTGCTTAAAATTAGTCTTCTCATTTACACTGTGTCACATCTATCTTTGGGGAGGGTTTTTTCCACGCTTAACTCCAGCTGTTTTACTGAGAGTCTACACTTTGCCAGGCAGCCAAATCCCCTCTGTAGTCACAGGAAAGATCTGCTCCTCTCAAAGGCAATTCACCCTGTCCCAACATTGCTCTGAGACAGGCAGGACGACTCATAGTTGAATCTTTAGGTTGGAAAAGACCTTTAAGACTGTTGAGCCCAACTGTAACACTGCCAAGTCCACCACCAAACCACTTCCTTAAGTGTCTTTTAAACACCTCCAGGGATGGTGACTCCACCACTTCTCTGGGCAGCCTGTTCCAACCACTTCCTTAAGTGTCTTTTAAACACCTCCAGGGATGGTGACTCCACCACTTCTCTGGGCAGCCTGTTCCAGTGCTTGATAACCCTTTCTGTGAAGATGTTTTTCCTAATCTAATCCATTCTAAACCTCTCCTGGAGCAACCTGAGGCCATTTTCTCTTGCCCTATTACTTGTTACCTGGGAGAAGAGACCAACACCCAGGATCCAGAGATACAACTTTTACAAAGTAAAAACTAGGAGAGATGAACCTAACTGTGCTTTGTCAAAGTAGTTGCGCTGATATTCTTTAGTAACAAAGCACTTTTTGCAGAGACATGGTTTATCATCAACTGGAGGTGGTTTTGGAGCCATTACGGGGGTTCCCTGGGCAAAGGAAGATCTGAGGACATTCTTGCATGAAGCAATTGTGATAGGGACTTCTTCTGGGACAGCTATGCATGTCATTTAAAGCCCCTGTGTGTCCCATCATTTCAACAAGAGTGTGTAGCCTCCTCGTGTGAAACACTAGACGATCACATGTACTACGGGGCAAGCCATCTCTGGCTGAAAGAGGCAGATTCCAGGCCATCATAGCTACCAGCAAGGGGTAAAGTGGGAAATGGGTAGGCTATGAAACAAAATGAAAAGGGTAGACCTGTTGGACCCTCAGAGTTTCCCCCCTGTGAAAAGGCTACACTCCTATCTCCCGAGGCTTCGACAGCAGATGCAAGACTGGGGGAAAGCCCCGCTGGCAGACAGGCTGGAGAAGACCTAAGAAGCCTCTTCCAGCTCTCATGTCCATGCCTTCTTTGAGCTTTGCAGTGAGTGCCCTGCCTTTCCACTGCTGTCACGTAGCCTGGGAGCACATTTACATATTCTGAATAGGGCAATTAGCGCTCTCTCCTTTCCCCGTGTCACTCGCACCTGGTCTCTGACATTCGTGCCTCATCAGTACTAATGGCCCAGCCATTAGCAGTCATTGTTTCTATCCCACTGACCCCCCTGATTGGCAGAAGCATCCACCTGCCTTCCCCCCAGCACAGAGCCTGACATTTAATAGCCCAGTTTAATACCAGAACCTCTGAGTACATAAATAAAAAACAGACAGGCCCTACCTATATTTTATATGGCTAGTGAGAGATGAATACATGCTTTTTTGATCATGATTAATGCTGCTGTTTATTATTTTTATTGCAGTAGTCCTAGGAGGCTTAAATATCACATCCTATCTAGGTGCAGTACAAATTCATCGGAAGATGATGATTTTTGTTCCTGGAAGAAGACACCCCAGACCATTCGAGCAACTTTCTTCTTGGACTAGTAGCAAAAAAGACTTAACGACTTTTAAGAGGGAGTTCAGAAAGTTTATTAGATGATATAGCGGATAACTACATGGGCTTGGTGGTGGTGACTTCAGAAATCACTTTCAGCTCAAAGTGCTGATGTTCTGCTGAGCAGAACCACCCTACTTTCTGCACATCATGTGATAAAACCCTGGTGTCTCCTGTATCACAGAAGAATGTGCCTTGTTAAAGAGAATACATAGTTTAAATATTATAACTCTTTTACTCTGCTGTCCTGCTTCTGCCAGACAGTCTGATCCCTGAAGGCTTAAGGTCCAGGCACATATGAGTAAGAATAGCAGGAATTCACCTTCATTTTGCACAGTCATCTGTTTTGGCACATGTAAGAACAAAGACTCACCTGCAAATTTCCTTTCAGCCTCAGCCCAGTCGTGAAACAAAAGCTTAGCCAAGTTCAGCTGAACACAGCTTTGTCCTTCCTGATTGCTTTTAGGCTGCTTTATTCCAGCCCTGCGCCGGCACCCAGAAAACTCACTCCTGGTAAGCCTGCTTGTCCTGTGCTGTCCACAGCCCAGCTGCAAGTACAGGACCATAAGTGGATTCTAGCCCTCAAAAGCTATTAAAATAACGTGCATGAAGTTGGTTAAGCAGCTAATCTCCTCAAGACCTTTCTGAAGTGAACCTGTCTTTCTGAAATTTATGCTGGTGTTAATGTAAATTATTTAACGGTGGTCAGCTGAGGTCCAGCTTGCTGCTCCACCCACAGCTTCAGAGATAATTAAGCCCTATGTTAAGGGCTTTTTTAAGACTTTCCTGTAAACTGTGCCACAGGATTTGTGCCTGACCCCTATGTTGATTTGGATTTTACCTTGAATGAATAATGTTATCTGTATTATAGCTGTCACAGATGAAAAAACAACTTCTACAGATGAGTGAATCCATTTGTTGGTTTATGGATCCCAAATCCTCCAAGGCAACAAATCCATCTGTCATCGCTGAATGCTTGTGTTTTATTTGGTGCTGCGAGTCAGCTGACAGGTATTAAAATGCACATGGAAGTGGACAGATCTTTGCTGACTTCCCAGCAGAGGAGACCCATGGGTGTTTTTATTCCAGCACATGCAATGAAATAACATAAAGTCAGGAAATCCATTCCTAGGGGATAGTACAAATTGTCTAAGCTAGTAAGACATCAATATTTGGTCCATAGGCCTTTGACCTCACCATCTGCCTAGGTCACACTAGCCCACTGTTTGCTTCCTTTTACTTACAGCTCTTTTCTTCCAAGCTGGGTGCATTTTAGGAAAACTGCACTCCCTGGGCCAGTCTCTTCTGTTCCTCTTCAACTCATATTTCTTGTTCTCTGTCTTAATTCTTCCCTTCTCAATTCCTTGTTTGTGTTAATTGTACCTCAGAAGGAGCCAAATAAGAAGTTGCTGATAAAAAAATTAGCTAGGGGAAAACACAGTTGTAGCAATGTGGGAATTTCTTTCTCTATGGTGTTTTCAACTAAGAGCCCAATTTCTAGGCATCTGTTCAACTTTCGTAGATGAACACTACAGCACTCAGTTTGAACGGTTAAGGATCAACTCAGTTGGCTCATTACTGATGACTAGTGCCATCCAAGATGTCCCAGAGCATCCAAAATGTGTGACTGGTCAATTAAACTGTGTCTTTTGGATAAGGAGAGATGATGTTCATTCCATGGGGCTTTAGGCAGATACCTTAATTTGTAGACCTTCCAAAACTCTTGCTAGGATCTCTCCAGACACTGAGTCAAAGCAGTTTAACTTGCTTCTTGCTCTGCATCACTCTTAGAGGAACCTGTCTTCTCCTGACTAAAAAGAAAACCCGGATAACTAAGTGAAGTATCTAAAGTTGGTGTGAATAATCCCTGATTTGGACAGCCCAAACACATAAATCATCTAACCTTGGTTGCACTGTCTAGAGTAAAAGAAAACTAATGCACTGTCTGACAAAGTTAAAAGCCCAATGTGGACGGGATTTGAGGATAAAATCTGCAAGGCCACCATTTTTTACAGACCTCTGCTGAATCATGTCTATTTGGGTACTGGGTATTGGTTTGGCCATCCATGATCAGCACCTGGTGTCTTACAGAAACAAATGGAAAGAAGATTGTCTTCTTACAGAGAGAAGCTAACCCCAGCCAGGCAGGGAGCATGTATGCCCCTAACAAATCAAATCACCACAAAGCCAGGACTTTTCAGACTTTCTGCTTGGGTTACTTTACCAGGTACTGTCCTTCAGTGGCTGAATTTTGAGGAGAAGAAAGGCCCAAATGACCCATTCAGAAATTTGCCCTTCTTTGCTGACCTTTCAACTGAAACAAGATATCCCTGTATTAAGAACAAAGGTTCTCTCTCCTTCTGTAGAATCCATCCCATCCCAACAATTCCTGCATTTACAGCTTCTTTCTTCTTTATTACTGCTGGTTATTGTTTAAATAAAGCACGCATTCTGATAAATAGCAATTGCTCGAACATAAGCAACTTTAAAGGCAAGAAGTAGCCCTTCCAGTCTCTAGATGAAGGATGATTTGAAATGAATTGATGTGTTCTGACTGGTGAGTCAAAATAATTCAGTCTTCCCCCCCCTCCCAGAGTTAAACCAAGCCTATTTTTTCAAACCATATTTGATATCTTATTGTTTATTTTCGGTCAGCAGACAGCAATTTTCAAGAACTGCTCTTGATATACAGCTCTGATATCTTACAGGTCACATGTCATTCAAGAAAGGTCAACGATTCATTTAAAGTTTCATCATTCTTCACATAAACAGGCAAATAGTATTTCATTCACAGTGCAGGGTTTTGTGGGGGTGATAGGCCTCCGTAGTAGTAGCAAAGTCTATGTAATCTTATTCCCTGCCTAAGAAAGCGAATTGACATTATTGTCATTACCTTATCATCTATCTTGGAGAGCTTCCAGTAAAAGTATGTGCACCTAAACAGAATTTTATTCAGAGTCAATTCTAAGGAGTTTTTTAGGTCTCTGTTTCTTGCCCTTATTTTTTCTCATCGTTCATAAAAACTGAAATAGTGTTATACAATTATACCTTTCTGGCTTGTTCAGTCAGAATACCTAGAGGCAAATATTACAATCAAGCAATAGTGGCATATACTTCATTGGCAACTGATTTGTTACTGTTTGCTAGAATTAAATAATGATTTTGACTGTTGCTGATTCCTTTAGAAACAGCACCTTCAGTAGACAACGCACTTTTTAAAAACAACCTTCTTATATCCAGGCAATAATCCCTGGTTTAATTAAACCTGAAAGACTTTTAAGAAATAAGATGCAGTTTTCATAGGATAAGTGATCTGTTTTCTGTTTTCTTTCTGTGCTGTCCTCAGTGTAGCATTTCAAGCTAGTAATTTCACTGAGTTACTTTCATGAAATAAATAATAATGTGAACTTCTCAGTCTGGACCCAAATGAACCTGCCTAACCACCATCTTAAACCATTTTCATTGGTGTTTTAGAAGCAAGTTTCGTAACAGGAGTGAAAAAGCAGATCTAAAACAAAAAATAATAACTTTTTTCTATATAATTAAAGATCTTTTTTAGAAACATTGCTGACTACTGAGGTCCTTCTGCTCCCATTAGAGCTCCCCAGATGCAGAACAGAAATGAGACATTCAATTGCTTTATCTGGGGCTTTGGGTGAGTTAGGCTTTGAAGGAGACTTCTGAAAGTGTCGGTGTGCCTAGTTCCTGCACTTCAATGTTTTGGTAGGCACCCTTGCATCTTCTGGAGTCTGAATACTTTTCAACATCTACCGCTGCTTGCTCAACATCACCCATGATCCTTTCAAACAATGCAATCATTTAAAGGAAGATGGACACCAAGAGTGTTCTGAAAACTCCATTCAGTATCTTCTGTCTCATTAGCTGTTCATTGTCTTTACAAATCTGGCTGTTAGTCTCTATAAGTTAGTGATGAGACCGCCCTGAGCTGAAGAAGAGGTTTGCAGTGTGTTCTGCACCAGCTAATTATAAACGCAAAAGTGTGAACAACAGAAGTTACAGAAGTATTCAAAGACCTGTACGATTGACATTGGTGGTACAGAATAGAAGGTAAGTTAGCAGTAGCAGTCAAAACTTCCAAAGGTACTGAGCAAGTGGAGATTTCCAGTGAGATTAGTGAGTCCTGCTGAAATTTCCAGCCTGTGGTGCAAAACCATGAGATTTTTATTCTTGTCTCTGTTTACATTATAGAACTAGATAATTTATTGCTTGAAGATCTCTACATGCCAGTTTTTCAAGCAATACATGCAAGTAATTAGTATCGTATCATGAAGTTGCTGCTTTAGTGTGGAGTTCTTTTATCCTCTTAGAGGGCAGAAGTTTCTAGGGGTATTTGCACCTTTTGACATTTACCAACATTTATGTGTGCTCATGGAAAAGTAATTGTAGAAACTAACGCTTGGAGCTTGTCCCTGGAAGGATTCTGAGTTAGCTGCCAACATCTAAAGGGGAATAATAGGAGAGTCTTCCCATTGACTCATTGTGATGGGTTTCATGCCTAGATGGTGGGGCTGATGTCTCTCTCATGACAGCCCAGGGTCAAGCCAGGAGGAGGCTTGTTTCTTGGTTATTGGCATTCCCCAATTTGTAATTGTACCTGTGTGCTCCTTCTGGTGTGTGTGGAGATGAGCCTTTTGATACATAACCCAACACACATAAGTTCAGCAGAATCCTTGCAATGAAGGTAGCATTTACCTCTCTGTATAGTTTAATTCAGGAGAAGTTCAAGATAAAACTTACTTGCACTTTGGCAGCTCACTGGCACACAGCCTGTGTGTGAACTTCATTTCTGGGGGAATTAATTTCTCCATTCATATTGGAAAGTGTTGGCAGGATAGAGTCTTCAGTAAGAGAGAGAGAAAGCTGTTTGCATTTTGCAACCTGACAGAGAAAATGTCTTTGCTAACTAGGAGCAGAATGAATTTGATAGATTGAACATAACACAGCAAAACATTTTCACTTCATGAAATATTTAAAATGCTTTTGAAAGGGGTCCTCTTTTTTTTAAATAGCTACTTTTAATTTTGGAATCCAAAACAAATCTCTCTTTCACATTCCTATTACTCGTGAAGGAAGATATCTTGTTGGGTGGCTTGAGGTAGAAAACCTCCTGCTTGACCTGTAGTGGCTTATTGCAAGATCTTTACTTGCACCTCTGGGGGTCTTGTAGGCGAAATTTTCTGACTGAAGGGATACAGGTACATGTGTATGTATGAATTACAGAAAATTTTGCAAACTTTTATTGTTGACATTTTTCCACTCTTCAGTTTTACAGCAGTATTAAGGAGGAGCTACAGACTGCATTAGAAGGTTATTATCTAGTAGAGTGTGGATACACAGGGAATTTTTGGCAGGCAGAAAACAAACAATGAATCTCTTTCCTTCACCCCCCAAAAAAAAGAAAAGAAAACAGACATAAAAGTCAAAATAATGTCAGGGACTTCCATGCAAGAAGAAGCTTTTGGAAAACTGGGTTACTTCAAAACTTCTGAGATCATAGTCACTTTCTTGAACAGAGTGACGTTGATTTTTCTGCTCTTGCTTTTGTCTGACTTGTGAGTGGGTGATGCTGAGCAGGTCCTAAGGGATGTCACATGCTAATCATTCCCACAAATGTCAACAAGGACCAAGGACATTCACCCACTCTTGGGGTGGAATATGCAGCCTCGCCAGAGCTCTCCCTGCCTGTGCAGAAAAAAAGCACGTGACATTGGCTTAGCACCACTCTGAAGTAGTTACCCGCAACATCATGAAGGTGCTCCCTCTGAACAAAATTTACCTTGTTTTTAGCATTTATAGTTAGTGACAAAAACCAGAACACAAACCTGAGGCTGTTTTTCCCCAAGCTTGACCGTTCCTAGGTAGTCTTAGTACATCTCTGCCTTCTTTCCTATTCCTCAGTAAGACAAACAGACTCCGAGTGAAGTTAAATATTCCCTGCTAGAACTATTTCCTTGTAACTCTCTTTAGAAACCAAGCTAAATAGAAAACTGTAGGCAGGATCCTTAAATTTGCTGCCTTATTATAGCACTCCCTCCATATTCTTTGACTTTCCTTTTACTCTTATATATCCTGTAATCCAGAGGGCCTAGGGATAAAACCAGCATCAGCGAAGCCGTGGAGTGTTTGTTGCCAGCTCCAGCTCTTGTTTGGGATGAAAAATTGAGACTGATCTGCACTTTGGGAAGGATCTTGTAGTACTTTCTTTATCAAAATCACTGCTCTGGAAGTAGTGGTCTCTGTCCGTTGGTGGGTTGGAGGATGTGGGGGTAAGGAATGTGCTCAGCTCCAGCTGCAACATCAGAGTAACCAAGGGTACAACCTAGCCCAGCAAAAACATCTCGGTCAACATAAGAGAAGAGTCAAACAGGGCATCAGCATCCGACCCTCAGTGTTCAGGAGATGGATTTATCACTCTCACAAAATTTTAATAAAGCAATAAATTACAGCCCTTGTAGATTAGCACTTAGAGCATGGATTTGAAATGACAATACAGGATTGAAGGGCTTTCTGGGCCTTACTATCGATCCATGCGCAGGCCAGTCAGTTAAGAATCATTTTCAGGACCCGGTTCGTTAAGCTTTGAATTTGCATCTGCACACTGAATATGTGTGTATATTTATGTTTGTGTAATAATTGAGTGACAACGTAAATGGCCACATACAGCACTTAAAAATCTGTTTTAACAGGCTTTCAAAATAATTCAAATGTTTACTTAAATTTTCTGCTAAGTAGCACTATGCACAGAATATGTAACTGTCATTAGAAGGATGCAGTAAGAAATTTCGATTAAAGTGGTGTTTCACACAGCAGATGACAATTACTGAAGCCTACAAACAACACATAAAAGGATTGCTTTGTGTTAGAAAGCTCTTCCTGATTTTTGTGGGAGCTTTTTGGGGTGTACCACTAATAGAGTTTCTCTTTATTGCCAACGTGGCTTCTTTTTGCTGTTCAGATCCAACTGAAAGCAATGGAAAAAGTGATCTTAAGTATCTTTTTTTGCCACCAGCATGCAGTGAGGTGGGAGAAAACAGCAGGGGTTCTGTGCAAGAGCCGGTCTAATGAAGAATATCATTAACTTTGCTTCTCTTCTTTTCATTGTAGGGCCCAATATTAAAAGATGTGTCAGCAAATATTTCCTGGACGCAGAGGTGCTGTTCCTCCAAGGATGGATTTTTTTGGTTTTTTGCAACAATCTACTGGGTAGAAGCACAGATAATTTGAGATTGTTGCTCGCAGCCATTATACTCACACATAACAATCTCTCTTAGAATTAGTAGAGATCCTTAAGATTGATGCTGATGTAAATGATAACAGAATTTGGCCCGTTATGGGTCAAATGGGTATCCTCTCAGCAGAGGTCAGTAAGGATGAAATTTGAATTCCTTGTTGGGTTCTTGTTTTAGGTCAGGTGGAATCTAGAGCTCTGGCTTCTACAAACATGTTTATGGTTTGTGTAACTGCAGGCAACACAAGCACTGGATAGTACCTATATTTAATTTTCTTGTCTCTGAGATTCTCTGAAGGTTCTTATTATAAGACCTTGCTTTATATTGCTTATAATTTTTTTGAATGTGAAATGGTCTGGTTGAAATTCCCCGTGTTAGATATAATATTATGCTGCACCTCAAGTACTGTGTTCTGTTTTGGGCCCCTCACTACAAGAAGGACATTGAGGTGCTGGAGCGCATCCAGAGAAGAGCAAAAAGGCTGGTGAAGGGTCTGGAGAACAAGTCTTATAAGGAGCAGCTGAGGAAACTGTGGTTCTTGAGTCTAGAGAAGAGGAGGCTGAGGGGAGACCTTATTGTTCACTACAACTACCTGAGAGGAGGTTGTAGTGAGGTGGGAGTTGGTCTCTTCTCCCAAGTAACTAGCGATAGGAGAAGACAAAACGGCCTCAAGTTACATCAGTGGAGGTTTAGACTGGATATTAGGAAAAATTTCTTTACTGAAAGAGTGGTCAGACATTGGAACAGGCTGCCCAGGGAAGTGGTGGAGTCCCCATCCCTGGAGGTGTTCAAAAAGCATGTAGATATGGCACTAAAGGGTGTGGCTTAGCAGGCATCATGGTGTTGAGTTGACAGTTGGACTTGATGACCTCAGAGTTCTTTTCCAACCTTAATGATTCTGTGATTCTATAGTTCTCCTGGCTGCAAATTTTGGGAACATTTCAGCTAAACAGTTGAAGTGCTTCTGAGTGTGAAATTATAGGAAAATACACTGTATTGCATGTAGAAAAAAAATTCCTTTTCAGTAGTTTAGTGGGGATATGTATCTTTGTTACAGTTTAAAGCGTAGGACAGAAAATTAAGAGATTCCTGCTCTGCCTTCACCAGGAAAGTCTTCTGAAATATGGCTACATTGTAAGAATTTGTGTGAGGCATTAGAAATCTCCTAGATGAGGAAAGCCAGTGATTTGCTCTGTAGTAGGCAAGGTCCTTTCTGAAAATGTGGGATATAAATGGTACTTTCCTAGCAATTTCTTCTAACACTGCTGGAACAAGGTCTGGTGGATTTTCTCTCCAGTATGGGACATGGACTCAAGTCATTTGACTTGAGCATGGCGAGGGAGGTGGAGAGGGTAGCCTGCAAGAAAAGCTGAAAGCTGTTGAAGAAAAGGGTATTTGTCTGGGAAAGAAACTGGGAACAGAGCAAGAAGGGAGACGATGGATGGAGTAGGGAGGTGAGGGGTGGAAAAACAAGAGAAGCCAGGCAAAGAGACTGGAATGAGGACAGTGGTGCACAGCAGCAGGGACAATCTTTCTTTCCTGAGTTAGAGGGTGAGTGTGTCATCAGTAAATCCCCAGGAGTCAGGAAAGGAGACTGATTTCAAAAAGGGAAGATATCTGCCATGATATCGCTGAAGGTATTTTAGGTTCTTACGAGGGGAAAGCTCCTGGCTCCTGCTTGAGCTGGGCCAAGGTCTCTCAGATGAGTCTTTTAAGATGCTGCAGATTCTAGTGCTGCAATGTGCAGAAATGTCTGGGCATGCCACCTTTACCTTCCCCTGTATAAAAGCAGACCTAAGTTATGCCTGTGTTTCTGGGTCTATCAACACCCAGGCTTTCAGCACATATCCATGGAGCTATAGGGTAAAAAGCATCTTCCAGCCCACTCAGCTTCTAAAACTTGCTGTGGTCATCATTTATTACAGTTATTACAAGCCACCAAGATTGTGCTTGAGGCCTGAAATCCTCATCTCACTTATGGCATTCGTATGACAGTGATTCCTTGTGATGCAATTCTTGCTTTGAATAAAAAGCATTGGAAATCACGTTTCATGCCTAAGTTGTGTAGTAAAAAGCTATTACGGTTGACAAGCCAAATACCAACAAAGAAGAAAACATCAATATTCATCCAATACTTCCCTAGGAGACACCTTAGGATTAACTGTTATTTTTAGGAGCCATTCTGATGATTTATTCGCATAGAAGCTAGAAAACACACACTGCGTGGGGTCGGGGCTGCAAGAAGAGAAGTGTAGTGGCATGCCAAGCTAGAGGACTCTCTTTCTGCCTTGGGACTGCCTGTCTGCGTGGTGTTGTTCATGACACCAACCAACCACATCCCTGACATGCCAGTGAAAGAGCGGTCACCTGAGGCTGAGTGAGGCAGCGGCTCCGAACCTTGCTCAATGGAGCCAGCAGTGATTGCTCTCCTGACCACAACAGACTGCTCCTGCACAAGATAACCGCTCCTGTTGAGTTCCTATGTTAGCAGTAAGAACCAGCAATCACCTGAACAAGTTATCACTGTTGGCTGCTCAGTGGCATCCATGCCAGGCAGCAAAACAAAGTATGGCAGCAACCATGTCTGCTTCACAGCACCTTTGCTAGTGCCAGGACCTCTGCCATGCAGCTGAGAACAGGTTTTGGTGCCCGGTGGGAGCAGAGATAGGGAATATATGGCTGGGAAAGTAGGTGGGAGAGTAGTAGAAGCCCTCAAACTGGGTCTTGGTTTAGGCAAGTGGAGATGGGAAATGGGCAGGAAAACAGGGTAGGAAGACACTCTTTTTACTTTACACTCCAGGTCAAATTCCCCTTTCACTTCCTCTGCAATAGGCAGAAGAATCACAGGTCTCATATATTCAAACCACACCAAATACAGGCAAGCAGGGTCATAATTCTTTCCTAAGGATGGGATGAGGGTAATGTGTAGTAAACCAATCACAGGGTCACCCACAGAACGATGACAATAAAACACAATATTGACCAGCTGCTCCCTTTGTGCTGAATGAGGCAGGACTGCCAGGGAAAAAACTAAACTGTCACTGAAGACTGTGTCATGATGTCCTAGCGACCAGGCCATGTTAGCTCTGGTATTTCCCAACCTTCAAGTGCAATTTTTCAGACTCTTTCATGTCATGGTGTACGCATGTAGACACATGTATGTAGTCATATGTGTCCACCTGCAGAAGCACATATATTGGAGGGTTAACACTAATTGTACACATACAGATAAAATGAGACTTTGTTCATGCTACTGGAACTACCCAGTCAAAGCCAGTTCTAAAAATTAATTTCAAGGTTTGTCTTTTAGTTTAAATGTACAGCATGTTGTGTTACATACAGTAAAATCCTGACATTAATAATAATCACAAGCAGAAGTGTGCATTGCTGTGACGCATTTGCCTCACTGCTTTCAAACATGGTACAAATGAACACACATTTTTATTGGAGCAATCCCCACCTCTCTTAGCTGAACTTCTCATCCTTACATTAAATTTTGGGTGCTTGTACAGCTCTATTAGCCTGACGTTTGTTATTTCGGGGCTTGTGGCTTAAAGACAATTAGTCTATCATCATTGTTCCCATCAAGGAAATGTGCGTGAACACATTTTGCTCCCGAGTCATACATTTTCTCCTGGTGAATATGCAAAGCTTAAAGTACATCAGCAGAAACAGAAAGAGGAGACTAATCCCAAAGGATTAATATGCTAAGTATATTAAAAAGTCACTCTGTTCCAAATTTAAAAGGATGTTATTCTTAAACTAAAATTTTACTTCAAAATGAAAAATTAATTCAGTTAAAGCAGCTGTTTTCTTGTTTTAGTTCTGAGTTGCTCGAGCTCTTCACCAAACACACAGCAGCCTACATGTATACCTACATATGCACTCACAGGGAAAGTTTTCAACAGTGTATTACACACAAGAGCAAGCAGCAGATTGCTTAAGATTACCCCGACATCCTGGACCAGTCTTGGAGCAGTAATATCTTCATGTTTGCTGTCAAGGCCTGTCACCCCGGCTGACCAGCAGCGACGCCAAGGCAACCCACATTACTCAATCAACTTTAAGTGTTATAAATACTGAAGTCCATAAAAAAGTACAATGTAATGATGACTTAAACAAACCCAATTCATCATCCCAGCTGCACACACATCATTTCCCCCAGGGTGACCAACAAACCAGCAGTGAACGTAACCCAGGCCAGATTCAGATTCCATTTCTCTTCATCATTTTGACTTTTGGGTTTACCCTCCTCCAAAGGAAAAGAAAAAATATCCCCTTAAAAATTAATAAAAATCTCACAAATTAAAAACAGCTCAGCTATCCAAGTCTCCTTTTTGTTGTTGTTGTACTTATGTCCATGCATTTTGCTTCTAGTGATATAAAGGGAAATTCTTCAATTTAAAGGTCAAATGGGGGCCGTTTGTTTTAACCCAGTGAACCACGGCAATGGTATTCACATATATTATCTTTTGTCCTTCAACAGTTGTTAGACTTGTAGCCAGAGGGGAGGCTTGGCAGATTTGCTTGCACTGATTTTTTTAAGATATAAAAAATACTAAAATTTCTGCTGTTAAGTGTGGTTGATTGAGTAATATTCTGAAAATCAAATCGATACCGAATCTGATTTTCAGTCAATGATAAGGCACATTCACCAGCGCTATTAAAGTTTATTGGTTTCATTCATCTAAAGAGGAAAAGTAAAGAGTCACGATTCAGTGTGGTCTGTCCCCTCTCCTGCCTCCATCCTCTTCAAACTCCCCCTTGATTTTATGGTTCCCCCTTTGCTAATCACAGAAATGTTGTAGAAGAGAATAGTTAATTATTGTTCCACCTTTCAACTCCCAGGCCCTCACCCCAAATTCCCTCTCCTTTTCGTTAAAGGATTGCAATTACAGGGTGGGCAACTCGGCAAAACCAGATTAAAGAGAACTGATACAATGTGCTAGTAAAAGCAAGGTTTCAGCTACTTTTCATTTTCACACAACTGTGGGAACAATCCAGTTTGCTTAGACTGGGATTAGTCATTTTTCGTCCTGAACTGCTGCGTCTGCTTTTTCTGCTGTTGAATTACTGCTGCTTTCCTCCCCAGAGGTGGCTGCATTTTAAATCAGACACTTTTTGCAACAGGTGTAGAAGCACAGTTTGCAAAGTTTAGATCTTTTTCTATCCTGTTAAAATTAGATGAAAGGAATACGGTAATCAGTGGGGCTGGAAATCTGTAACTGGCATCAAAATTCGGCTTTGGCCTTTGCTTGTGTCTGCAATAACATCAAACTTGTTGGGACACTTCAGTACGAAGTACAGTGCAGTGGCTGCTTGCCCTTGAAGATGTTGCAGCTTTTTTTTTCAGACTGGAAACGTGACCTGAACTGAAGCTGACTCTTTCCTATGAAAACTTTTAATGAACTGGTATTTTCTAGCGAAAATACCCAGCTTGCTAAAATATTTGTTCATGGACCTGAAAAAAGTGCTCTTGACATCCTTTTCCCCAAGGATCATACAAAAAAAAAGGTTACAATGAGACAAAAATAAAAATACAACTTGTGGAAGAAACTTAGATATTTAAGTTTGTTTTAATCAGAAATTCAGGGGGAAAAATGATAATTTTCAGCTCTTCATCTCTGAAGGTACAACACCCTGTTCTCTCTGTTACGACTTAGATGCCAGGCTGTTCCTTATTTTGCATCTCCACAGTCTTTAGCACAAGGCCAGATCTTGGCTCTTGGCTCTGCCATCATACACTTGCTGCAAATAACATAGATCTGGAGTGATGCTGCAAATTGCTGCACTGTTTATTTTTGGCAAGGAGCACGATGTAGAAGATAGATGAGACATAGTTTGGGGATAAGTTTTCAAGGGACAGTAACAAAAAGAGAATTGAGATGCTCTTTCAGCGCCTGCACAATCCACCGACTTCTTCAGTCGTATTTTCCATTTCTTTCTGTTGAACCACACGGATGCAAATCAAAGCACTTGCCAGGAGATTTTTGGTTACTGTGTGGATTTCAAAAGCTATTACTCTGGTTAACTTTAAACAATAAAAACATAGTCCTTTCAGATATAGAAATTACATCAATATGTTAGAGTGATGGTGGAGGCCTGAGTTGTCCCTAAGCCTGAGGGGAGCAGAGAAATTGTCATCTTCTGTTCTGGGGAAATAAAACTTCCCCAGGCAGGGCAGAGTGACAAGTCTGATGGACCCTCAGAGCTGCTCAAGGATGCGGACATCTACTATTGTCCTTTTACCAGTGGGAGGGTTGCTCAGTTTGTAAATATACCCATCAGTTTGCAATTTTGTCCCACCAGCTGTCTCACCCTGACTTTGTACAACAGTGAATTTATTAAGAAAGCAGGGGCGAAGATTACACAACTGGTCTTAGGTAGGCAGCAAATGCAGGTAAATACAAACGAACTGGGGATGTGACACTGCAAAACTCTTGAAGCCAGTGTGAGATCTACTCTGCCTCATGAGAGATATGCAGCATCTCACAAGCTTGTAGCAAATAGTCTTAAATGGTTGTTTGCACCTTATTGAAACATGTTGATATTTACTCCGTTTAAGGTTGAAGGAGTTCAGTGTCTTTTTTGTTCTGGATGATAATTACCACGATACACAAATTCTGCTTGGCTTTGTTCCCATGTCTCCTATCAAGATCTAACATCAAAATTTGGATCTGAGTACCAGGCTGAAAAAAAAGTATCCAAAGAAAAGGCAAAATTCAACTGATAGAAGCCAAAATTTCTAACTGTAGAATAAGTTTGTGGGGCTTTTTTAATTGACCTTGGAATAAAAAATAATCTAAGAGGGATGAGAAGTGCTTTAGGCAGGGTTCGTGTCTTTCATGTGTGTATTTTTCTTTCATGTCATTTATTTTTCGCTTTATGGAGATTTTCTTGTTCCCTGAGTACCGGTAACCATTAGCGATTCTGCAGCATCTGGGCAGTTGCAGCTCATATATTCTCCCCTGAGTTGTGCACACTGCAGTTTGTATCAGTACAACGTTTCCGAGTCTTGCAAAAACGAGTGAGCTAATCTGGCAGCCTGCTCGCTATCTCACATTTCTAGTTCTGCTGTATGACCCAGCCCTCTGTATCATTTGCACAATCCCCTAACTGATATCTTCCTTTGGACTCTGGACATCTGTTTCTCTTGGTTATCAATGTCTGCTTCTGTAAGAAGACTGATACACTGGAAAAATACTTTAAAAAGTCAAATTTCCTGAGGCACTATCTCCAATGGGGCCACTATTTGTTGCATTCCTATATCCTTCGTTCTTTCTGTTTCACTCGCTTAGAAGAGTGAGTTTGCATGGGAAATTATGGTCTTGAATCCAGATGATCCTTTACATAGGTAAAGCTTCTGTCATTTTTCATTCACATGAATATTACAAAACTTTTTTTGCTGTACAGCTAGTATATTTGTTTTTTAAACATGCTGAGCTTCCCCAGATGTGTATAGTACATACCTTACCATTTTGTCCTTCATCAGTTCTTGAACTTATAGCCGGAGGCAAAGATGTTAGGATTTGCTTGAGCTGAGCAATACAATATTTTTGTCCAACTGTGAAGTTGATTAATAATTTGGAAATTAAATCAATATATTCTTTGATCTTCATTACAGTGGGGTTCGCACGTAAACCTTTTGTACTGGCATTCCCAGACTAAGTAGGGAAACAAGGCAAAACAAAGCTAATGGGTTTTGTGTCATTTTCCCCATGACACTGCAAAAATGAAATGAAACTCCAAGCATTAGCAGCTTGATGATAATTTTTGCTCTTTAACTTTCTTAATTATTCTTGATTATCAAAGCAGAAAAGGTTTTGAATGCTTCCCATTTGCGGTGCCAGAAGTGAAGTAATATACATATTTCAAAATTACCAAGTCCCTTTTTATCAGACAGTTCGGATTCTTTAGACAGTCATATAAAAAACAAAGCTCCAAAATCTGATGTCCTTTGATGGATAATAAAGGTTAATTTTCAGAGTCAAGGAGTGCTCTAATTGTTCAGCAATGCCGATAAAACCCCAGATAACTTTACCTGGGTAAGAAAATGTCTTAAGCAGTAAGAACCAAACTTCATTGAAGTCAGTGGGAAGACTGAAAATTTCAGGAGACTTATGCTGAGGTTCTATGTTCTTAATTCTGGTTAAATATGTTTGAAAGATTTGCCTTGAAATTCTTTCTGGTGTAAATTACACTGTAAATTTTCTTCAATAGGAAAGCCTTTATAACCATGCAAACATATTGTGTGCGCTTAGAAGGATCCTTCAGACTTTGAATCTGACAATAGTTCCCTAACACCAGTCAAAGCTGGGACACTCACCACCGAAAATTTCTGCTGCTGCAAGTGTTGGATATTTTTCCTGCTGGCATTTTGTGTTTTCAGAAATGTGTGGTGTCTGGGTACATAGCAAAACCATTAGACAAGCTTTGCAATGTACCTTGTGTAGTTGACAGAACAGAGTTTACTGCGGTCATTAAATCTTGCAGTCCCTGAAGGAGACATGATCAGGATGCAAGATGTACAGCCACTCTGTGGCAGGATTGACAATACTTACGTCCAACTCCGATCTTATTTGACTTCTGTTTATATAGCATTCAGTGTAATTTAAGGCTATATCCAGGCTTCAAATGTATCAGATTACCAGAAATCTGTTAAAAATAGCAACTGTCTCTTCATTTTTCAGTCTAAACCCAAATGAATGTCCCACTTTCTCTCTCATCAGTTTTCTGAAGTAGATCTTGAAGTTCAGGAACGAAACTTCCAGCTTAACAAATGGAGGTCTATTTGGAGAGGAAAAAAAAGAGCTGCCTCTTATGCCTTGATGCTATGCCCTTTCACTTCCCACCCACTTTTGCAAAACTACCTTTAAACACTGGCAGTTTTTCCATCTTTTGACCCAAGAACATGTCCCAGCTGTACTCCAGCTACATGCAGGAACTAAATCTAGGTGATGAAATGAGGCCACAATGTAGTTCGTCCAGAAATCATTGATTTGGAAGACCAGGCCTTTGTACCGGTTGTTTATGTAACATCTGTCATTTATGTAAAAGTATGTAAATTGGTCCTGTAGTTCAGATGATGCTTTAAAGAAACTGAAGGAATCCAAAGCAACCAATAAAATCCATCTCCAGGGCACCTCTGAACCCAGCTACAAACACAACATCATCATGTAGATCATCACCACTCAGTCAAATCCTGCAAATTTACAAAGCCTTTTATAGGGCAGAATTTAAACTAAGTTTATCAGGCTTGGAATGAGGTAATTCAGCAACTTAAGATGTGCAATTGTACTTGCTTTTGTGAAATCATATCCTGCTTGAGTGTATATGAGCTTATTTCCAGGCACTTCTGTGGCCAGAGCTACATGCAGAGTGAGCAGCATTTCAGAAGTTGCTCCATCATAACATGCTGAGATGTAGCTTAGGCAAGATCTTGTTTAACAACTTTGTTCCAGAATATTCCACTGGCTCCCTAAAATTAGTCCCATATATCTGCCCATGTTCAAATATCTCCCTCTAGGCCAGTTTGCCCATCCATTGTCAGCTGCCCTTTTATCCTATTGCCTCTTTTTCTTTACCAGTGACACCAGTCTCACCCACCTGACACTACTGACATTAAAAACTGCAAGGTTAGCTCCTCACTGCCCTTTACTCATCTCTCCAGGAACCCGCCACACTCTTCAAGTCTCTGGTCATGTATGAAATCACTCAATCAAGCACAGGTTGATGGGTAAATGGACATTGTTACTTGCAACTTCAAGTGAACTTCACCAGAAGCCCTTCCAAAGAGTTCTAGATACGGCCTTAAGATTTAGGGAGAATAACAAATCGAAGTAGATGTGTCCCCCTTCTTTTTCTTAGGCTCTGATCCTGCAAAATGACCTCTGAGACCCTGCAGGAAGGTAACTCTAACAGTACAAATTACAAAGCTCTATCTTGCTAAGGTCACTGCTATGTTAGAGTCCCTTTTTCCGCCTTGTCCAGAGGACATTTGAGATTCACAAGTCTCTTAGAAGTTCTCTGGTGCAAGCCGTAGCAGCTCAGGCAGCTTCCCGTTGTAATCCCCACATTTATGCGAGACGATAGCTCACACGAAGAGAAGTGAGGGGGTTGGAGATATTAATATTTAAGGACAAAGGTGATACCTTTGCATATGTTTATGTAGAATCTAGCACTACAGGGCTCTAGTCCTGAATGAGATTTCCAAGTCATGTTGTAATACAAACAAACAGTAACAATAGAGAAAGGGTAAGGGTAAGGGGAGGAGGGGGAAAGTTATGATTAATTTTTAACAGACTTCCTTCTCCTTTCCACAGAGAAGTTCAATGTGAAGTCAAAGTTCATTGACACATTCTCTGTAGTCGGTGGGATGATTGTTTTATATTAGCCATTGACTTGGCCTGCATTGATCCTTGAGAATGTATTGCACAAATCATTTTGCACTAAACTGCTCAATCAATGAAGAAATCTCCTGGAAAATTTATATTAAAAGTCGCTGTTTGCCTAAATGAGTTCCCTGTGCCCCATATTGAATATTTTGCTGATGAATTGAATGAGTTTAAATTTGAACATTGCAGACCCATTAAAGAATGAATTCTTAAATCAACTTCTGCCATTTATGATTGAAATGAGATTTCCCCTGCAATAGACTAGCTGTTATATAAATCAGTTGTGCATTTTATACTGTACCATAAACAAGATAAAATTCTTTAAAATACACAACAGGTGCCTTAAATCTTTTGATGCATCTTGTATTTATCTGATGTTGATTTTAGTATATTTACACCAGGTAACTAACATGGGTTTATAATAGAATGTAGTTTCTGAAGGTTAAAGAAGCCATAATCTTTGTTTTTAAATGCAACTGAGTTTTCAGGAATTATACTCTACATCACTGTTCACAGCTGAGATCTAAATTTAATCTAAAATAAATAATTGCCTCTTGCACTATAAAAAAGCAAACCATCTTGAGTAAGATTATGATTAGGGCAAACCTATCTTTTAGTGTGACATACAGGAACATTTTTTCTGCTATCTAGTTTTTAATATTGCAGAAAATAGTTGAATTTCTTTCCACTAGGACTCTCTGCACCTTAGATGACCTCTGTATTTACTGGCTCTAGTAAAATACTCAAGCTGGTATCAAAATTAGTCCATGCACTTGTCCAGTTTTGAAGTCATCCCACATACAGGACTTCCACTGACAGTTTGCTGGAGTGACTGGTGTCAGGGAAGTGGTTCAAAAACAGTTTTTTACATAGAACATGTTCAACACGAGGGATGGTTGTTTCCTAGTTAAGCTCCATGAGGAGGTCACTGCTGGAGTCAGACTTGATCTGCTGATCTCATGGGATGTTCCCCACGTTTCAGAGTTTGGACCAGGTGGATCTAAGAGGAGCAGTAAGCTCCAAATCACAATCCTTTTCCTCAGGGAACAGATTGAAGCGGAAATAAACTGAGACTATGAGGGTCAAATCAGCAGCTGGAGTAAGTCAGTGCACTTTATTTGATATCTAGGAAAGGTGCTAATGTGGGCTTTATGTACTCAGAAACTTTTGAATACACAAAAATTACAAAGATATATCATGGGGAGCTTCAATGAGCTACAAGCGAGGAGTAACAGCTGCATTGTGGATTAGCAGATAGGCAGGTCTGGAGGTTAATTTAACATTGCTCATTTCCTATCCTAGATAATGTGGCATTTAGAAGTGCTCACGGTATAAAATATGAAAAAAAATGCCAGCTCAGAGAAGGGAACATAACGAATATAGAAAATGCAATAAAATCTGGGAGCCAAATTAGAAATGCATGTTTTCACCATCCATCACTTCAGGACAGTGTATTTCTTCATTGGTGTTGCCTCACACACACCCTACAAGGCAGTTCTGGGCTCTGATGCGCAGACAGAGGTGGGAACTTCAGTCTAACCTTCCTCCAATGCTCGTCCTCCCCTTCCTCTGCCCACAGATGAGCACACACTGGATTTGCCCTGCAGGCTCATCCAGATACCATGGCCCTGATGACAAGTCAAAATCAAATTTCAAGGTATGCTGCGGCTGCTTCTTCTCAGTTTGGATGTGAGTCTTTTCATGCAAGCATGGTGCTTTCCTTAGCCAAGCGTGGAGAAGGTGTGGGTACAAGGTACTACAACCATTCTTTGAAAAAGAAAACCTTCCGTGTTTTTGTCCCGTTCTTGCCAGTAACAGCTTCCAAAGTAAAGATATCTTTAAATCACAGTTGTTGCAGACGGGCTGGAATCGCTCACTTTAACCAGGTTGTAAAATCTCACTGCTGAGGCTGTAGTAACTAATGTTTCATCCCATGGCTTCTAATGCTTTCATGTCTCTGTGGGACTCTCTCATCCAAGGACAAACATCAAGGGTTTTATAACTATCACTTGATCATTTCTGCTAAAGTAGGGGAGGTGGATTTTCAGCAAGATAACAAAGGTGTTATCTCTATCCAGGGAGGATATAAAGGATATTGGGAAGATAACATCTAATTGAAGATTCAATTTTCCAAGTGTCAAATTGTTTTGATGACTAATTGATTTACATAGACTGAATTCATTCACAGAGCAACTGTTTTTTAGATCTTGCTCCTTGTCTTCTTCTGTGGCAGCAAACAGGAACTACTGTTCACTTTCTCGAAAAAAAATGACAGACTAGGGTCGGTATGGAAGATGTTACTGAATTTTAGCACTTTATCTTCTAGACATAGACCACAGCAGGTCACTAACATCAGCAAAGGTGCGATTTAGGGATACAAGCCCAAGACTAGGAGCCAGAAAAGGTTGGGATCTAAACACTCAGCCTTGGTGCTGATAGACCAAGAGAAGGAAGAATACGTGATGTCCTCAGGCAAAGCTGTTGCACAAGACCTCTTTCACTCAGTTTATAAGAGAGATAATGATGTTTACCTGCTTCCCTCAGAGGGATATGGTGAGTTTTAGTTAGCGCTGGAAAAACGCTGTGCAGGTCAAAAATAATATTGTGAGAATGCAGGGCGAAGTGGTGTGGAAGATTAATAGGGATACATTTAGAATAGCTTTAAAAGTGAAATGTGACAAAAATGTCAGTGAATCCTGCTGCAGTGATGCTTTTTTGCATCCACCTCGACAACTTGTTCTGGGTTTAGTGACAGAATTTTCAAAGCGGTTTCAGCAAAACCTTTTTAACAGAAATTTACTTTCAAATCCTTCTGATGGTAACACCAGGCCACTTTTCAACAGCCTGGTCAGAGGTAGAAGCGTTTCTTCTCTCTCCATTTCTCTCATTCTTATCTTTTAATTCCCGAGGACTGATTGATGACATGTCTCTCCAGAAAGACGCAGTGCTGAAAACATCGTTGACACTAGCAGGGGTAAATTTGGATAATGCCCCACCTCCCAGGAGAGTTCCCGATCTGCTAGACAATTGGTTCATCCAGGCTGATTGGTGCAACCTGTCACCTTCTGGCCAGTGGCATAGGTTCAGAGTGCAGGATTTGGAGTGGCCCTCTCTAAACCTGGTATTGGAAATGTTTCTCTGGGATGATGGAAAGAGAGACTTAAATGCCTTGGAACAATAGACTCGTGTCACTACAGTCCATCGTTCAGTCTTTAAGATCTCCAGGAAGGGCAGATTTCAGGTTTACCTTCTCTGCAATCTTTCCCTTTTGGCAAGAGAAAGGCAACTCAGCCAGGACACTGCAGATGACCATCTTGGGTAATGAGGAGCCTAGCTTTTCTCAGACAGAATACCAGAGCCGAATACCTCAAAATTTAATATTGCCAGTCAGCAGCACCTTTCCTTGCAGGCTCTGTTATCTTAGGCCTGTATGCCATCCTTGCATACTGTATGGGCTCAGCAGCACTGGGGGGTCAGATGCTTGGTGATGGCTTGATGTTTGTACCATGAAAGTTCTGCTGTCTTTTTTTTTGCTGTTGTTGTTATTCACTTAATTTATTTTGGGGCAAAAACACTTGTGTGAAGATGCATCAGCAGAAGGATCCTTTGTCCATGTTGATAGCACTGCTCTTGCTTTGCTGCTCTGAATCACAGAATCACAGAATCACAGAATAGTAGGGGTTGGAAGGGACCTCTGTGGGTCATCTAGTCCAACCCCCCTGCCGAAGCAGGGTCACCTACAGTAGGCTGCACAGGACCTTGTCCAGGCGGGTCTTGAATATCTCCAGAGAAGGAGACTCCACAACCTCCCTGAGCAGCCTGTTCCAGTGCTCCGTCACCCTCAGAGGGAAGAAGTTCTTCCTCATGTTCAGGCGGAACTTCCTGTGCCTCTGTTTGTGCCCATTACCCCTTGTCCTGTCACTGGGCACCACTGAAAAGAGCTTGGCCCCATCCTCCTGACACCCACCCTTCAGATATTTGTAGGCATTTATAAGGTCCCCTCGCAGCCTTCTCTTCTTCAGGCTGAACAAGCCCAGCTCCCTCAGCATTTCCTCGTAGGGGAGATGCTCCAGTCCCCTCACCATCCTTGTAGCCCTCCGCTGGACTCTCTCCAGTAGCTCTTCATCTTTCTTGAACTGGGGAGCCCAGAACAGGACACAGTACTCCAGATGAGGCCTCACCAGGGCAGTGTAGAGGGGAAGGAGAACCTCCCTCGTCCTACTGGCCACACTCTTCTTGATGCACCCCAGGATCCCATTGGCTTTATTGGCAGATGAAATTGTAGCCCTGTTCCCATACTGTACCAAACATCTGCAACGCTGTTACTGAGCTGTGGTCCAAGAACTGAAGCAATGTAATTTCGCAGGGGCCAGAAAAGAACCCACTTGGGTAATATCTGTCTTTACACCAGTGTGCAGGCACATAGTACAACTGATAGTCCTGCCTAGATGAAAGGAAACATGTTTCAGAATAATTTTTTATATCGAGCTTTGAGTAAAAGCAGATTTGAGTCTTACCCTGAAAAATGATGAGAATGTTGTTCTAAATCCCTTTAATTTTGATATTTTGAGAGATAACGCTAACAAGTATTTGAATTTTTCAGACAGGGAACTCTTTGAAAACTTTTCAAGCATCAAGGTATTGTCATGGATTTTGACCATTTTCTGAAAATGTGAAATACCACTACACTTTCAAAAATATGTTATATGCCATGAACTATATGTTATGAATTTTGAAAGCTGTGTATTTAGGTAATCCTTCACAATTTTACCCAAATTCTGCTTCCCTTTTGCTAACAATTGCTCATCCTCTATTATTCAATAAATTCTAGTACTATGCTGCCAATGACATTTCATTGTACAGGTGCAAAAGTAATTTTAAAATGTTGATTTATTATTCACTGTCCGTGTTGTGACCATATTAATAGTCACACAGGAAATTAGTTTTCTGTGTATGTTCTTTAGTAGACAGACCAGTGTGTTTTACTTTTGCACATTTTAATTTTCATCTTCATTGTCTTGTTCTTGCTAAAATATCATCATGTCTGGATATCACCTCTATCAAAAGAATATTCCTATTTTCATTGTTCTAAAGGAATTAATTAAAATATTTGTGCTCTTTCACAAATTTTTCAGTGTCTTGTTTCATGTATTAATATCACAGATCTTTAGCATTTCTGTCTCTTTTAATTTTTTATCAGCATACACAAAAATTTAATTTCATAGTGTTCCATTTTGGCTTTAAAAGATCACATTTCTCAAAAAAAACAAAAAGAAACAAATATTTTCCAATTTTTATTACAAATTTATGAAACTTTTTTCCCTTAATTTGTCCAAAAACCTAAAATGCAACTGCACCCTTTAAAAACCATGTTCATAAGAATTAATAAGTTTGGAAAAATAAAAATGATGCCTTTTTTCTGGAGCTAGGCTTGATGTAAGTGGGCATTACGATGTGTTCTTTGTGTAGCTATACCTTTTCCCCTAAACTATAGCTTGTTAAATACCTAATGTCTTGGCCAAAAAATAATACCAAGCGTACCAGCAGATGGTTTGAATTGAGATCAGCTGAGGTCTTTTCATTTGTAACCAAAGAGCTACTTCAGCTGCAGGTTTCTTATGCGAAAGCCTAGGAAGTAAACATGCTTGTCCCACTAATGTTTGTAAAATTGTTGCTTGTACATCAGCTTGTGTGGTTTAGTTCAGGTTATGCATTTTCTTTTTGTTTGCATTTTTCAATGTTCTTTTATACTGGATAAAATGCCAGAGCAGGGTAAGTGTAATAGCATCTTAGTGCGACACTGTCCCTAGTCAAATAAAGCATACATGGTTTTTTGCAAGTTTGAGGAAAATTTTCAGTTACCTTTTCACTTTCTGAGTGCTAATGAAGAAAGAGCATGTCTTTTGAGAAGGTGTGGCTGAGAGATAATTACTTTCGCAGATTAAACCTAGTATCTTTCTTTTTACCATTTAACTTTTCAAATCATTTTACACATACAGAACATTTGTGTCTAATTGGATGAAGGATCTTAATTCCTGTTACAAAAAAAAATACTGTTAAATTGATATTACTTCATTGATTTTAATAAAGCCTTTGAAGATCTGAGAACAAAGGGACCTATTGGTTCTGTAATTAGTAAAGGATTTATTCAATAAGTTATCGGACAAGTTAATTTACAGGACTTAATTTTGCTATTGAAAGGTTTACCCTCCTTCCCTCCAAAATTGGGATGATGGACCATTCCAATACTGTGAAGGTGATGACCTTGTGATAACCTGTGTGTTCATCAGTCAAATTACTGTCCCCAGTAATGATAATGCCAAAGCTCTGGAACACTGGGGCAGCTAATCTGTATTCAAATTACACTCAATGAAACAGCAAGCACAATTCGAGTAATAACTCACTAGCACTGAGAGGTGAAGGGAGATGTTCAGACCCCTTCATGCAGATTGGACATTATCATACATTTCTTAGGTGTTGGACAGGTCTGCATGAGAGGGTTGTTAATGAAAATATCAATCAAAAACTCTGCTGACTTAATGGTCAATTTAAATTAATTAATTGGAAAGGAAAAAGTTGAGAAGGACAGCATTGATTGTTTAGCTCAAAGCAGTTGGCAGGCTAGGAGAATGAGGTTGCCCAAATACAACAATGTTACCTATGTCATCTTGAGTTTGAAAAGATGAGGAAAAATACTAGGAAGCTGTAATTTGAACACTTTGATACTTTGAAGCATGGTTCACTGGGTTTGAGGATGGAGAGCTGAATGTAATGGTGTAATATTTGCCTTGGGAAGGAAATCTACAGGAGAGGTAGAATTGGGTCAGGATGCATCTGCTGAGGATTCGACCCTCACTTCGCAGTCACATGTAGGATTTCTTTCATTTGTGGATTTTTTTTTTTAATCCTTACTGCTTGTAATTTCTAGCTTAGAGCAAGTTTGTTAGTTGTACCTAAAAATCTGACTCTCTGGAGGTTAGTGGAGGACTCTTGATATAAGGGAGTGAGAATTCCAGCCTGCATTTGCAATAGGGCCCCTCACAAGGAAACCTGTGTTTCAAGAAAACATTTAATGCCTGGAAGCATTTATGAGAATTTTCTTATTAATGTGGAAGGAAAAGGATCTGATATTTTGTGAAACTGACGTAAAGTCTTTGGGATAAATAAAGTATTAAAACTCTATTTTTATTGTATATTTTGAAAATAAATACTTTAAATGAATCATAGAATCATAGAATAATTTGGGTTGGAAGGGACCTTATTGATGGTCTAGTTCCAGCCCCCCTGCTGGAAGATGCTTCCTTTACCTATGTCTATATTTATACTTATATGAATAACTAAACATTAGCAAAATTTTACTAGGAAAAGACGTCCAAGCTATTTGAAAATATATTTTGTTCATTACATAAGTAAAGGTTATAGAACTTTGGTGTGGGAACAGGCTAAGGCTTGAAATCAAGTCAAGATCTTGTATCAGATTCCTGTGTTCTGTACCTAAAACTCAACACTGGTTTTAAGCTCAGTGCTAAAGAAAAACAACAAGATTTGATAAATTTATGAGATTTTAGCTGTCTAAAGCACTATCCAAACTTCCTGCTACTTGCGTTGGGTTGTGATGTGGATGCAAAGTAAGAACTGACGATCCAAAATATTTTTGCAGATCCTGGGAAATCCAAAACTGTTACTCCAAAGAGTTTTTATCCAAACACTCTGTCTTGTCTTCAGCCAACTATTTTGTTATGGCTTTAATTTGTTTCCTAAATCTGCTGTTTCTAAATCACACACTGTCATTTGCATCAAAGCAGAATATAGACATCAACCTCAAGTATAATGCAGGGGTAAGTAAATGTGAGGCATAAAATGAAATGTGGATGAGCAGCTTCACTGTGGAAAGAGTCTGACAGGCAGCACTGGGGATGGTTCTGATATTGCTATTATTATAATTCTTTGTATTATTACAAATGGGATGGGAACAGTAAATTGGCCTAATGAGACAGAAAGGAACCAAAATAGAACAATTAGCCACTAAACACAATATGGTGAATATATATTTGAGTAAATGACAACAGGTGGAGAAGTACCTGACACATTAAAAGGGAAATAAGGACACTGGACTGACTTGTTATTCCTTCTTTTGCTTCTCCACATATCCTTTCCCCAAAGCAGTATTAAAATGATACTATAGGACTCTAATAAGGCACTGCATTCTCAGCCAAATGTAACTTGGTCCTCAGTAGATCTCAGGGGCAGGTCTCCAAACCAGATTTCATCCCTGACATAGAAAATGCTTAGCATAATGCATATACAGTGGATTAGGGCTTCTCTGCTACTGAATATGCTGCAAAGAAAATTTACTGAGGCTCAAAAATCCCAAACAAGACATGGCCGTCTTAAGACAATTGCAGTCTCCCAAAATATTCTGTCACAATGTAAATCTTAATTTTCAGAAGCACTGAGACATGTTTTTAGTTCTCTCCAGCAGCTAGCACTCACCTTTTCTATCCTATCTTGGAGAATATTTCACATAGGTCCCAAGAGAACAAAGGTGAAAACAGTTCCGACACTGGAAGGGCGAGCAGCACACCAAGCAAAGACCATGATGGCATGGCTTTTTCAGCAGAGCAACTCAGCACAGCCCAGACCTCATGATTCTGCAGTTCACAGATGTGCCTGGCTGAACTGACTTATTTGTTGCTGGACTGTGTTAATATAATGGCTGTACAGCTAAAACGTAATCTCAGTAAACGGTGTTTGCTGTTTGCAGAAGCCCTAGCCTTGCTTTCAGATCTAATCTCCCAACAAAGCCATTCCATGGACTACTCGCCACGCGTGGACTACTCACCACCCTGACATCAGCTGAACCCCTCTGGACATGGTTCTTCCACCCTAACATTCAACCAATACCACCCCAGCTGTGGCTATATTCCTATAGGGTTATACGACAGCTGTAGAAGTTCTTTATCTAGAGGTATTTCTAGGGCCTTTGTACGGTTGTAACCACGTCTACCCCTGCATATACTATTCTGTTACACTGGTGTGCTTGGAGAAGCACATTTATGGAGGGATGAAACCCATGTTGAAGAATGTTAAGGAAGAGTAGGGCAGAAAACATGTGCGATAATATGGTTACTAGTGCCTTTATCCCAGCTCTGCTGCAGTTTTCTCATTTAGAGGGTAAAGATAATAACCAGTCACCAGGAAGTTTTCACTTCTAATCCCAACACTGATTCTTTCTGTGGTTTTCAACAAGCTGCTTAGACTGACCACATTGTTTCACCATCTCCAGAAAGGAAATAGCAGCATCCAATGCATCCACTGGTCGTGCATGTCCAAACCTCTTCCCAACACTAGCTTTCCTATGTGCAGTATGAGGACTGGACAAATCTGCCCCTGTGTTGCCTGAGCAGTGTCTTGCTTAGGGGAATGGATTTCTCAGCAGGTCCCAGGAGCCTTAAGGCTGAAGAAATTAGGATTGTCTGTGGGATCTAGTGATAGTTGTTGGATGTCCCCTTTGGTGTGAGGGTAATGCAAAAGTGCATGTGAACTATTTTCAGTTGGACTATAAAGACAGAATTAAGCTATGAGGGGATATAATTAGAACACAGCCTCTGTTCTAAATTTGGGGATTAGATACTACGCCTGTGTAATTAATCAGGCTGAATGAAGTCATCCCGGAGTATAATTGCATGGATCATTTTATTATTCTTCTGGCTCAGGGTAACAGATTCTATGAGGAGAACCTGTGAAGGGCAAAATGGTGCCGTGGTTGGAGCGAGTCAGGAAATGGCCTGTGGCACTACTGGAGATGCTGAGGGCAGGGACTCAGTCCCGGAGCTCTGAGATCAGCCACAGCTGGGCCGATTCTAGCCTATGCCTCAGTGCACTCTGGGACCCTCTCCTTAGGCTTCATAAAATCTTCAGCTCCAGTTTTGCAGACTCTTACACAATCTTAACATTACCCAACACAGAAAGCAAAGCAGATGCAAACGTCGTTAAAAAAAGATGACGTTTGCTATGTAAGTGTATCAGGACCTGGCCGTGAGCAGAAAGTATTACTACTGTTTTATTTTCTTATGAATAACAATAAAATATTACACTGACTGCAAGCTTGATGTGAGAGCTAGTAATATTATTGCTCTTGTAGTATTTAGTTTGCTTGTATTTTCTCTTGACTCCAGATGGATTTTAATTTTGCGTATGGTTGCTACACAGTGTGCACGTAAAAGCTTTAATAAATCTGCTTGTTCAAACTGAAATAGGCATTTTGTATTATGAGACTGCCTTGCTCCAGAACAAATCCACATGATTAGAGTAGTGGATTTAACTAATTGTCCTCCAAGCAGCTCCTGTGGGAAAATAAATTGTTGTCTATGTTAATAGTGCCTCAAATATGGATCAGTCAGGATCAGCAAAAGCATGGTATCACACCCTTCAGTATTGTATTGTTTACCAGCTGGCAGGAAGATAATTTACATAAAATCATTATCCCTTGCTTTAGGGTAAGTACCTTCATAAAAGCTGGTATCTGAACTGAGTTCAAAATCCCGCTAGGTAAATACTGTTGAATTTCTAGAGAAATGCGGTTTGATATTCAGATGCCAGAAATCAAGATTTGAATTTCACTCTGGGTGAGATCCTGAAGTGTGAGGGATCTGTTTTCCAGATTAAACCCTGATGTGGTTGTTCATGTCAGATATTACACTGTTAGACGCTTTTCAGAGACTTCTAATCTGCTCTGCTTTACTGTGTCCTGTTCTTCTCTAATGGCCAGCAGTATCTATAGTTATTAGCAGTTATATTAATGAGATTATTACAAATGATAATGATACCTACAACATGTTGTTGAAACATGTGGGAACAAATAGCTAACATAGCTGAGATGAACTGTGCTCTAGAACTGTGTTACAGACTTCAAGGGGAGCCTGGTGTTATGAGCTGAGGTGCAGATGTCCACCTGGTTTCTATTTCAAGGTGGGTGGCATGGGTCCAGCCCTCAGTGTTTCAGTTTTGCATCGTAAATTGAGAAAAACACTGCCCTGTGTGAACTTTGACATGGAGAGACCAAGATAGGAGAACAGGCTGGGTCATTCCGTCTACCTGCTCAGTGCTTGTTTTCGGCAGGGAGGATGTATAGCTGGAAAGATTGCTCCAAAACCACTGGCTCTGGCAAAGGTGGTTTTCTCTATTTTAGAAAAAGGCCAGCTTGTAAGTTTGTTCTGTGTACATGGTTGTCCCTTCCCACTGAGTGATGCAAAGCAGTGTCAGGGCACTGGAAGGCTTGTTTTCATTAATGACATAATTATAGGCAAGGTAAACAGATGGAGGCATTGTTAATTAAGAAATTCTCTAGCACTGCAGTCAGAATTGCCTGACCAGTGTTGAAGCAGTGTGACGAGGACATGCAGGGTTTCACAGACAAGACATAGCAGCAAGCCCTGCAAAAAACAACCCAAAAATATTCAGAGTGGCTCCAGAGATGAACAGAGACTTCTGTAGGTCTGATCCTACTGCAGGCCGGTGTAGTGCTCTTGCCTAAAACCAGAGGTCTCTGCCCACAGGTACTACACACACAACTGCCTGATCCTGCTCCTGAGATGATAAGACTAAAGAAAGCCATGGGTAATTTTGCCTGCTGTGCTTAGTTTGTAGATACTTTCAGGATACAAGTCTCCAGGGGTAATAAACCGCCACCTCTCCTGACCACTCAGGCCCCTCAGGGAAGCTTTTCTAAAGGACCTGAATACTTAAATTTCACTGTGATTTGGGAATGTCATTTTGTGACACTCATTTGAAACTGCCTGCCTGTATTCACACTAAGACTTCAGAGAAAAGCCACAGTACAAGCAAAATTTTGTACTTTAGCTTTTCATACCATACATTGGTACTGTAGGTGCTTGCTCATTTGTGGGTCACTTTGCACATTGTGGAAGAATGTGAAAGCCAGTGGGTAACACTCCAGCATTATATGCTCCAAGACCACTGAAGCAGACAGCAATTCTCTCGTAAAATTTTTCCAAATTAGCTCTTTTTTGTAGAAGTTATCGCTGTCAGAAGGAGGAAGAGCTGACCTTGCTTCTTTTTTCCCTGAGTCAGTCATTACCTACCTTTCTTCCCAATACAGCTTGCTTCACCTCATCTGTCTTCCATGTTATGTTCCTGTGTCATCCTTTCTCTGATTATCTACTGCTCTTCAGTATCTACTGGAAGAGTGGTCAGGGTGCTGCTGTACACATATTGTATTGCTTCTTGTCAAATCAGTGGCTTCAGTGAATACATTTCTGATGCCACATGTAAGTGAAGAGCAATGAATGCAAGCTCCAGGCAGCAGAAGTCCAACCAGAAAGTCCGTGTAAGATACTGGACAGCACATAAATACCAAAGGCAAAACCGTGACAAACCTTCCTTGGCACCTGGAGTGAGACTCAGCAGAGCTAATTTATGGGGTGGATAGCTAAAGGTGAACCAGTCATTCTGGAATCCCTTCATAGTCAGTGGAGAAAGAGATACTGTGAATGCTGGCATTCACAGAAACTGAAAAGGACTTTCCCTTCCGTTGTGTAGAAACCTGGGAACCCTGGATTACTCCAGAGAACAAGCTTAGCCACTGAATCCCAGCTACAGACACATCAGTGCAGCTGATTATGTCCCCAAAAGTACCCCAGTGTCCTATTAGGCACCACTCTGTGAGTAGAGAAATAGTTTATCCAGCCAGTTTTCAGCACTGGTGGTTACCAAGTGGGTCATTAATATATTATATAATTCTGACCTAACTATTCTAGTGTGGATTGATTTTGTCTTATGTAGGAAAAAGAGCTCATTGCTTATTGTTGGTTGTAGTGTATCTCCACGGAAAAGGTAAAAGCTAGCCGCTGGCCTCACACAAACGACTTTGAGAGGAGTTAGCAATGCTTGCTGGAAGCGGAGCACTGCTGAATGTCTTCCAGCAGAGCTCTGGGATGCTGGAGACTCCTCTACTGTGCAGACAGATGCTTCAGTCCCTTAATCTTCTTCATAGACCAACATTGGACTCTCTCCAGTATGTCCATGTCTTTCTTGTACTGAGGAGCCCAGAACGGGACACAGTACTCCAGGTGTGGCTTCACCCCTGCTGAATAAAGAAGAAGGATCACCTCCCTCAACCTGCTGGGAATACTTTTTCACTGTCCAGTGGTGGGTGCAAGTGCTGGGAAGCCTTTGTCGGGGTGTCGCCAGTGGCAGAAATCCTCCCACTACTTTGCCACAGCTGCTAAACAAAGTCTTAGTGCAGCTGGAAAACACCTCTGGGATACAGACCAAGTCACGTATGCAAAGACAACAGCAGAACACCACTCTGGGGCTCATGAACACTTCCTTTCCACCCAGCTACAGTCCCACCATTGGATTTCTTGTGAAAATCTTTGTTTTACTTCATAAATTTTTACTTCATATCAAGTTTTACTTCGTATCAGCTGTTGCTGTTGAGGAATTTTTCTACACTCTTTTCCATGGAGCTCGGTCCCTACTAAACAGATGCCCAGGTTTTTAAAGAGGTAATTCACATTCTTACGTGATACCTTATGTGGACTCTGGGAGCTCACCGAATTTTGGTGAGGTTGTGGAGATTAAGTCAGGACTGAGGGTCCTGTGATCTTTTCAGCTACATTCAAAGACAATATGTGTGACTGTGGGCAGGTCATCTCCATCCACCCTGCCCCTGCTCAGCCAGGCTGGGTAAGACCAGGCAACCTTCACAGGGATGCTTGTTGGGTGGAGAGGTCAGTCCACATCCGTGTGTGTACAAACTTGGTGCCTTGGCATCCACATCTTACCTCTCTGCAGGAGTGCTGAAAGAGACTTCACATAACAAACCCCTTTGAACCTCCACAGAAAACCACAATGAGATATAAAAGAGAAATCATGCTGCCAGACTGTACAATGTAAAGTAACCAGCGTGGCCTTTGAAGGGGTTCGGCTTTTGACCTTGCAGGTCCTTCCATGAGTGTGGCTCACATCGTTTCCCACCCCACATACAGGATGTGCTAGCGTGCCTGCAAGGCTCTTTTCAGACTAATTCCTGCTAATGTCATGCATGGCTAGTTAACCTCCATTTGATCTGTCTTTTAGAGATTTATTCATCAATAAAGGCGTTATTACTCCTTTGATGATAGTTAGTATCATTTATATGAATTGTCTATTGACGGACACATTTAACAAAGGGTGTTTATGTGCTGAACAATCACATAGTTTATTTATCCAATAATCATATAATCAATTTGAAAAAAAATTCAAGTTGAAGGACTTCTTTGAGATTTAAAGATTTCACAGTTTCCATCTGTGTCTAAGGTGTTTAATTTGTGTTAGTTCTGTATTACATTTCACTAGTATTGTTCGTACAAGAGGATCTTATACATCAGCCCCTGACAGCTCTCAGGTAAAGACTGAGCGTGGTTAGCTTGTTTAAGATGATTGCTTAGGTATTTTTAATCACAAAAGACAGTACAAAAAATTAGAAATACTGTGCAATGAGTGTCTTGAGGCACTCTGAGCGAAGGTTACCACTCATCACACTCGCCTTCCAGACAAAGTACTTTTTCGGCACTAAGATCATCATCTCTACAGTGGTTACAAATATCTACTGATGGCTGAAAGAGAAGCAGTCTATTTCTCTGGTATCTTTCCCTGGCTGATGTCATTATGTTATCACAAGGCATAACATCGCTTTCCTACACTCAGATAAAAATCTGAACTACATCAGAAAACCTTTCTGGTCTAGCGAGACCTGAAGAATTCCTGTTGCCCTTAGATAGAAGCGCTGTTAGCTATTGTTTAGGAGGGCAATGCCAGGTCTCCAGTGGGGCACATCCAGTTCTCACATCCCCCTGAAACCACCAGAACTGGCACCACCACTTCTCCGGGAAGCCAAGGAAATAACCTTGGTATTGAATACCGCACCTCTGTTTCTAATGACCAACTTTAACACCCTGATGTCCCCAAGCCCAAAATGTCAGGCCATCCATCACCATACCGTGTCTGGCTCTTAATACAGGCATTGCAAACATTCAAGAGCAGCTGTCAAGGCTGCAGTCCTTGGAGTGGAAGGGAGAGTCCACTGCTTGCCTGGATTTAAATAGTGGATTTGTTTTTCCTAAGGTCCTGACCCTGGCAGATTTTCTATGTCAATCAAATGTCCAGTTCTCAGAAAAAACAAGACTGCATTGAGTGCCTGGTGACCTATGGTTTCCTACAGGTAAGAAGTGAAGCTGGGCTTTCATCCCGTGAAGACTTACCCAGTTGTGCTTACTTGGAAACACACGATTCATTCTGGAGGACTTCAGAGATCATTAGATGTGAACAATATTCGTAGGACCTGGGATGCATAGTGCAAAGCCCAGCAGGGGCCTTGGCACCAAGGGACAAAAAATTTGTGGAGCAGTTACTACAATATATGACTTCTTCCTTAAGGCAGGGAGTGAAAATTGGAGGAATGCAAGAGAAAAATCCCAAAGATCAGGGCTGTTGAGTAGTTTAAGAAACCCTGTTTTTTCACCCCTTTGTGTTACAGCAAGCAGGAACTGATTGGTCTGAGTTCGTGTTGGGACCTTAAAAAGAAGCAGGGAGGCTCTGCTTCTGTGATCAGAGCCCAGGTCCACTGAATCACAGTCACAGTTATCACTTCTGGGATGTCTAGCTGCGGCATGGATTCCCTGTTAAAATACTCTCTTGCGCAGGGAGGTTTAAAGAGGATTGGTTTGCTATTATTAGTTACTGGCCAAAAGCTTTCGCACTCTCGTTTGAAGGAATTTTTGATCTTTTGATTTTCCAGGAGACTGGAATTGATAAGCCCGGTGATTTCAAGGGCTGCAGTTTCAATCAGAACCCCCTCCCCACTGCCCACCCGGGAGACTCTGACCAGAGGGAAGGACAAGTCCTGGGATTTGAAGGTTTAAGCTGAGACCACCAAGCCCCATAGCTTGAGCACTACCAGTTTCATAACAGTCTAAGCTAAGCTCTGGGAGCAACAGCTTAGCGGGCTGACATCTGTGTTAGATGCACTTGCAAGTGGTAGAGGATAAAACCCTGATCATGCAAGATCTGGTGGCTGGAGGGCAGCCACCTTTTGGAGCTGAAGCAGTGTCAATGGGGTGGTGAACTTGCTACTCCCCAGCTGAGGGTTAGCACATCCTTTTTTCCTGAAAATAAATGCCAGAGAAAGCTTCCCTTGGGAGAGGTGGGAGATGGGGACTGGCAAAGATGAGGCAAAACCAGACGTTGTGCGCTGTAGGTCCGTCTGCCCTCTTTGCATGGCTGCTGCTCTGAGATCCCTTTCTTGCAGGTGACGCTGTGAACAAGGTGTTGATCTCTGACTTCTTAATCTGAAATACTTTTACGCTGAAGCCGCCGTAATAGGGCTGAAATCTGCTTTAGTTCCGTATTCTTAACTAGATGATTTTTAAAAAATTATTTGTATATTATTTTTGTTAATTAATTCTCTCTCCTGAGTGAAAACTGAGACAAGTGGATACTTTCTTTAAACTTTAGAAATAGCACTCCCTTCTCTTCGCTCATGGACTCTGGCAAAGTCTTCAAATAATGCGAATGACAACAGCAGCAGCAGAGAGAGATGCAATTGCTGAGACCCAAGCCAGTGGCAGTCATGAGCGCGTTGGGGCTGAGCCTCGGCATATGTTGATGCTGTTTGTGTACCTTCCCCGTGCAAAACTTTGTACCTCCCTAGCAAGTAGCCTGGGTGGATGTGCAGGGCACTTCTGCCACCAGAGCCAAAGCCAGCGTTGCACTTTACGTGTATATATATATATGCACATATTCATGTAGGTGTGTGTATTACATATGTACTGGAATGTACATTTCTGCACATGCATGTGTATATGTGTGTGTGCATAAGCATGACTGCCTGTTTATGAATGAATAGCCATGTACAGGTGTGCACAAGCACATGCACACCAGTAGCGCTGCATGGGTATTTCTGCAATACTCAGGAATGGCTTCATTAGGAAGCAGAGACTGTACTTTGTACAGAACTGTGTAGAAAGAACATTATTAAATGCATGCGCCTTTGTTATAGGAAACAAAAATACACAACATCCTGCTGGGGTGATAAAGATGTAACAGCAGAAGATAGAGAGCTCCTGGAAATTGCATTAACTCTTACCCGTATGCGTTTTTGCTTGGCCTTAGATCTACTTTTGCATTGATGCCAACTTGTTTTGTCTGGCAGTGCCAAGAAATCTGCCTTCTGTGTCTGGGACAATGAGAACTTGTATTTGCAGTGAATTTCTCCTGCTCAATACATTGCAGAAAAAAAGGGGAAGGAAAGGGACCAGGCACAATGGGATAACAGAGAGCTTACTCTGATCACTCAAGCTGTAGAGGAAGAACAAATTCCTTAGGTTAGTTATTCTTTAAAATGTGTTTGTCTAAGGCTATGACATGTGGCTCCTATCGGCAGCCCCATGTATGGAACAGTGGGGATCTGTACTGCCCAGGAGGAGGGCAAGTAGGAAACATCTCTGCACTGCAGACTTTGTGGTCCCTTCCTTCTTGCTTATGGGAAGAGCTGTAGCTGTGTAACCGTGTCATTGCAAGCAAACAGGACACCACAACTCCAGGAGACGCATGGAATCATCCATGCCCCATGGAACGGTGCTTGCTGACATAAGGAGCTGAAGCACAATGTCAAGGAACAGAAATGTTGATTAATCTGTCTTTTCAGAAGTCAAGTGTTGTCGCTGGGGTAACACAATGACCTAGGCCCTATCAAGGAAGAAAATGGAGCTGCTTTTCCCACTAGCAGTTCATCTTTGTACCTGTTCTCCCCCACATAACTAAGCTATTGTCTGGGCTTTAGTCCTTGGATGGCTAGATCCGTGTCGCATGATGCCCAAAAGCAGAGCTGCTCCTTTTCTCCCTCACCTAAAAGACACATTGTAGGCACAAACCAGCTGATAGCATCTCCAGCTACCTGGTCCACACCCACAGTTAACAAGTGAGAGTGGTAAATGCTGCAAGTCTAATTCGTAATCGTGTCGCAGGACTAAACTGTGCCCATGTTTCACTTCTGCATAGCTGAGTGATACCTAGGTGCAAACCTAGTCCTTCACGCAGAGGACTATGGTGAAAATTGGAAGCTTTTTGGCAGGTTAGAAATCGCATTGCCTGATTTGGAGAGATGCTTTGTGAATTAATTCAACACTGATTCAGCACAAGTTGACTCCTGGAGAAAAGCTGACACAGGTCACTTGGCTTGCTCTGCCGTAGACCTGATGCTGAGATGTTCAGAAGGCTCCCCAGTGTCCTCGGGTGCTGGAAAGATGCTGGAGGTGCCTGGCCATGGCGCAGGACCGCAGTACCCTGAAGTGCTGCTCTTCTTCCCCAACGCCACCTCACAGCCCAAGACCTTTCCGTGGGCTTTGGTGCCATCAAGTGGCAGCGATGCTGAAACGAGAGAAGCGTTCAGAAGTCCTTCGTTCTTGGGCCGTCCCTGGGCACGCATTAGAAGCATGCAAATGGGATTAAATTTGTTCCCCACGTTTGACAGTGTGAGACAGTACAAGTGCACTGACCAAAGAGAAACTTTTACTGATGTTTGAATCAGGTAGAAAAGTCAGATTTTATTAAAACTGAGGGAAGCTGGGTTTTGAGAAATGATTAATGTAGCTGGCATCAAGAGTGTGGCTGGAAATCACATCAACATTCTGCAGACTTTCACATGTTCTGGGACCTGAGCCAAATAAAATAGCTGGATCTTCAGCCTGAGAAAGCTGCTGAGGCACAAAGTCAGAGGAGCCAGACTGATTTTCACAAAAATTAGGCTGAGCCTAAATATTTTAGCCTAATCTGAAATATGTAGGTTTTAGAGTTTGATGAATTTTGCTTGCATCTTGTTTTTTATGTATTTCAACATAGCTTCAGTGAATTAACAGCAAAAGGGATTCATGGAGTTCACGTTGTCTGCATCAAGTGCATCGAATTCTCTGTACCGAGACCAACAGCCTGCTGTACTCAATTAGCATGGCCTTAGCTAAAGCACATCTTGCAGCACGTGTGCAGCAGAAATTTTAAGGAAATGAGGAACTTTTCTTCACTGGATTGTTCCCATTGGCAGTCGTTTGAACTGTTAGAGGTGGGGGCCTTTTTCTTAAATCAAGTTTGCCTGATTAATCCCCCAGACAGTGAATCTTGTTACAACTTTTTCCACAGACCTCGGTTCTTTTGCTCCCTGGTGCCATCTCCTCATTCCTTGCAACATCTGTTTGCATGTGTTTGTAGCCGAGGAAAACTAAAAATAAGAATTTACACCAACTTGAGGAAATGTCTTTTTAGATCTATAAAGGGATGGAAAAGCAATGAATTTTTCTTCCTCTCTCCCAATGAAAGCAGCTACCTAGGAAAAACAGCTTGGAAAAAACATTAATGGTTGCTATTTCTGCCTTTTTTTTTTCTTAAATAAATACTGTGCCTGCATAACTCTTATTGAAGTACAAATTCAAGAACTTGGATTTTTTTAGCAAAGAATGTAATAGGACTGTTAGAAAGAACACATAATTTGAATCCTCAGCACTTGTCATTGACACCGAGGTAGAAAATATCTCCGCTGCTTTTGAAACCTGTTTTTAACTTAGCCATACATAGAACAAAAAAACCACCCAAACCCACCAACACTTAAGCTAAGTTGTAAAAATCCCCAGTACGTTAGCATTATCCTGCACCTGCATGATTTCAAAGATAACAGCCAAACCTTCAGCTTGTGTAAGTCACTACCGCATAAAATCAAGGGAAAAAAAAAAGATTATTATCCTGCTCTTGTAGATGCAAAGGTCTCCAGACAGGGGAATCTACAATACATATTACACTGAAAGTTTTGGCATGGATTTATTTGGGGTTAAGCAGCACAGGTTGCAGGAGGGGCAGTTGATGCATCCTGTCCTCACTCAGCATATTCCCCTGTGTACCTGCAATTCTCCCAAGCTCACGTATATATATCAGACACTTTTTTTGCAATCCTGTCATTTTTTTTTATTGGCCACATGACAGTGGAGAACCAGCCCTAGCTTGGACAGGTTTGTGAGCTAAATAATACATAAAAACAAATCTCTGGCATTATGGCATAGGAAGTCTCACTTATTCCAGACACTTTCTGCAGCAGAGTGCATCCCAAGCTGATGTCCAGCTTTCCTGCCGGGGCAGCTCTCAGCTTCTCTCCCTGCTCCCATTCTGGCTTCAGCATCCTCCCAGAGCAACAGGCAGTATTGCTAGACATAATTTTGCCCTACAATTGGTGGTTGTCTGCTTTTTTCCAGCCTGTCTCAGCAGTTTATGTTTACCAGAGCTGAACAAAGTCAGCCAAACTGCTGTAACCAGAGTGAAGATAACTAAATTTTGGCTGTGGGTGCGAGGCAAGACCCCTGTCCTGAGTGGGGCTATGTCAACAATGACTTCATGAGATGTATATGCCCAGAAATTTTGCTGCTTTTGTGTATTTTCTCCCTGATTTCTAGTCACCCCTGCCAAGGACTGTGTGTCAGAACAAACATCCCCACACTGGAATAGTAATATCACACTTTTGCCACCGCGCTGTAGCTCTGTGGTGCTGTCACCTCCCTCAAATGATGGCATCCCGTGCTGCCCTCACCTCTCCAGCAGTACAGACAGGGCAGCAGAGCCCAAGCTGTAAAAAAAGCGACTGCCTGAGGTCCTCGGGATTTGCTTTTCTGGCTCCCCGTGTGTGCTAATGCCTGCTCCTTGCTTGCACTGTCAGTGCTGCTGGATCTTGCTATTGCAAGTTACAGTCACACCTTCGGGATGCGGTGAAGTGTATATTCAATGACTTTCCAGGGCCAAAAGTACTGCTTTTTTACTCTTCCTCTGTTGCCTCTAGGCTTTCTGACTTGTGTGCTAGCATGTTGCCTTTCAAATTCTGTCTTTCCATATTTTTGCTTGCTAAAAGACTATTTAATCCTTAATATTCTACCACTGAAGTTGTTAAAAGTTAGCAGGGGATTTTTGTCAGAAGACTGTTTTTGTAAAATTGATTTGGCAAGCTGACTACCTCAGCTGTCAACTGCTGAAATAGCAAAAGCCCCTTAGATCGTCACGGTTTTCTCATCAAAGGCAAATCTGTTTAAGACGCCCCTCAGCATTTGCCTCCCCTCCCTACAAACTGAACAATTGCATTGCTGTAATTTGGAGAATCACCAGAAAAACAACGAAGGCTGCAGCTTTTCCGGAGATGGCTTTGGGACCAGCAGGCACGCAACAACCAGGCAGATCACTCTCTGAGTCTCTTCATCTCTCATCACAGCTCCTTCCCGCATGTACTGTAATGAGCAGAAATGCAAAAACTGAAGGCCGGTTTGCCCGAGCAGCATTTTCAATGGCTGCAGCCGAGACCATTTCTAAGAGCATCGCTGACACTTGGTGGCACGAAGGGGAACTGCACATCCCTGCTCCAGCTCTTGCGAGAGACCTTTACCCATCGCTGCCCCTTCGCACAGTCTCGTTTCACCTTCTTGAGGTGACAAACCAAAGCACCGGAGCCAGCGTGCACTGGGGAACGTTGTGACTCTTCCTCTGCCTGCTTCCATTTCTCTCCAGTGTCCTTAATGTGAAGCACACTGTTCAATAATTATCTGAAAGTTATTTATGGAAGAATAAAGATCCTTAAACTAACTTTCTAGAAGGAAAGAGCTGGTCAGGGCCTTCCTTCCAACTTGTTGGCTCTTCAGACTTTCAGAGATAAAGGAGATCCCTAATTCGGGGAGCATAGGATCCCAGTCTCTGGCTGCCAATGAAGAGGTGTGGGCTAGTTTATAGAGCATTTCAATCCACTGGAGACCTGCAGGCTTTTCTAGGTGTGTGTGATTATCTCTGTATATAGTATGCACCAACAGCAAGCAGACATCTGAACTTGGTCCCTTAGTTAGATGTCTCAGGTTGGGGTAGGGTCACTGCATCCACAGTGGGTTAGACTTATCTCTAAGCTTATGTTTAGATGTGTGTAAAACCAAACAAACAAAAAATAGAGTTCCAGTCTTCTGTGTGTGCAGAGCACTAAGAGTATCTTTCATACATACACTCAAAAATGCAAACACAGCAATGGGCAATGGCAATGACAATTACAAAAATAAAACCAGAGGGGAGTCGCATAACCACCATTAATCAGGCAAACACTATGGCAAAAGCAACAGCAGCAGCAGCTCAACAACAAAAGGAGGAAGAAGGTTGCCAAGCTGTTGTCACAACTCAGGAGTCCTTCTCCAGGTTGGGTGCAAAGATCTGCCTAGAAGAAGCTAAGCTTCCTTAGCAGGTGTCTGTGTCACAGACCTGCCATCCTTATTATTTTCTGCTCTTTTCACACTGCCACAGGATTTCAGCAGTGATCTTTGGCCAAAGTCTGCAGGGCAAGTGAAGGATTGCTTCTCTCTGTCTGTCCCCAGGCCTGGGGGCCCACTGGGGAGATACGTCAGTGTCCAAGTCATTACTGGGCTCAAGGCAAGCAGCAGCGGTGTGAAAGCGCACAGGAGGTCAGAGCAGATGTTAGGTTCTCTCTCAAAATCATTGAATCTCTATGGATTATTTGACAGGGACCATGTAAACCTTGTCTAATGATGAGGAATATTATAATTCCCTTAATGCTTTTCAGAGGGTTTATGGGCTTTCCATAGTTTGTCCTTTTCATGCAGCTGGTTTGGCTCTTCTCCAGGCAGGCCCAAAATAACGTTATTTTTTGTAATAATTAGAAATTAAATTGTGGGTCCCCAAGATTGAATGCAGTTAAAATTCCACCTATATTTACCTGGTGGAGGGCTCACAAGAGAGAAATACAGCCATAACAAGAACAGAAGTGGGCAACAGTCTGGTTATGACTTTGGTCTGCAAGTCAGCTGTGGTCCAAATTTTTTTTAACTTGCACATCTCTGGCTTGTGTCATTAATACTACGTTAGATTTTGGTGTCTTCTGTAGATCTGGGTTTCCATCACTCAGCTGCAAAATGCACTGCAGTATTTAATTTAATTTCATTTTATTTTATTTTATTTTATTTTATTTTATTTTATTTTATTTTATTTTATTTTATTTTATTTTATTATTTTGTTTCTTGCCTATTTTCCCCATTGCAGCATATCCTCTGCATAAACACGCCTTTCTTTCACGAGGTACAAAAGGCCCTTCAGCTGGAGTCTTTCAACATGACAAAAGATACTGTGTTTTTACTACCCATATAGCATCTGTCCAGTTCGCTGGAGACCTGACTCTCTGCAGGAGCAGTTTAACATAATTCAGAAGAGTTGGCTGCACTCATTTCCCTTCTAAAACAAACACAAAACGCCACCTAAGTCTGTTATATTTCTGCCTAGGTGACAGTTTCTTGTAGAGTTCACAGCTAGAGAAAGCTCAAAAGAATCAGCATTGTCTCTGCTTTCTGGCACTGTGCAAGTCTTGCTTTTTCTGCTTTGTATGCCTTACGAGCAACTACTTTGTTCTGTAATCTGGATTTGCTACAGGAGACACACGTCCTAGCTGGCATATTTTGTACCAAAACACCAGGGAGGATCTACTGCTCTTGCTACACTCGCAGAGGAGCAAAAGGCAGATTTTTGCTGTAACGGCTAGTGGATGAGAAGCCAGACTTGGCTTGTTATCCTTGTGGGGGAACCTGGGTGCAAACCCTGAGTATTAGTGGTGTGTGGGATTCTGGGTGCAAATCCCAGAAAGAAGGAGCTGCAGTCAATGCAGGCTCTGGGCAGTGATTGTAGCTGAGAGAAAGAAAAGTGCTCTCCACCACTAAAGCAGGGGGATTTTCAGCTCCTCACATTGCAGTTGGATGCAAAGAGCTCTTCTGGCAGCTGCCAACAAAATGGGGAGTGAGCTTAACCGCCACGTAGCTGTTAAACATAAAATTGAACTTTAGGTTTACCCAGCAGTGATAAATATTTCAACCACTCTAGCACTGTCTCTTCACCATGAATCCTCTAGAGCAGGACCTTTAACCTCACTTAGGAAAACGCTGGTGTTTAATAGTACTGCAGAAATAGGCCAACCTCAGAAATGCTTCAATATCTGCATAAAGAAGAAAAAAATTATGTTCCTTCAGCCTGAAGCTGTCTGGACAATGTTTATTGCCTTGGAAATACCTTCAGAAAATAACATATGCTATAGCGTTATAGTGCTACAGTGTCTCATACATTGAGTTTTTTTGCTATCTAAAAAGCAAAAGAAAATAAAAGGAAAAAAACCTAGTGCAGGTGCATACCAGACTTCAAGGATGACTTTCAGTATCAAACCAATAAGGATTTTACAGGTGTTCTTAGCCCTATAATTAAGATTTGATTTGAAACTAAATAGATCTGAGTCCAAGTCCTGTCCCTTGCAATAGGTTTCTGGTTATGCTTGGGCAAATATTTGTAATAGTACTTCCAAAGTGCTCAGCAGTGACCTAACATTATTGCCTTTGAAACCCAGAGGATTTTTTCCATTTACATCAGTGAGAGCAGAACTGAGAAAAAAACAGAAATCTTTTGAAAACAGTGTGAAATTGTCCATCCCTTGTTCATTTCTGGAGGGTCTTTCCTTCCTCCAATGTTTATTTGTTTTGTCGTTTTGTGTGGTCAGTCCTCTGTGTCTTGTCTGTCCCTTTGTATGTTTATATAGCATCAAGAGTGGTGAGTTTTGACACTGGTTGATGCTCAGGAGATACTACAGCAATAAAACAAATAACCACAAAAATAAATATCTGTGGTCAGGGATGTTGCCCATGATTTGAGAGTCTTACTATAATCTTCTCTTCATATTGAGAGCTGCTTTTATCTCAAAATGTCTCCTGACATGCAGAAAAACAAAGATAGAAGTTAGCCAAGCCCTGCTTGGGAAGCCTCCTGCAGAGAGTCCTGTGGCAACTAGTCCTGAAAGGAATGGGATGTCCTGGATTGATGTGGAGCAGATAGACCTGGTCTGTGGATGACTGGGAAAACAGCAGGAAATTCTCCAGTTGTGCAAGGCAAAGAGCAGCTCCACCTCTTTGTGCTTCAGGCTCATGGCTATGCCTGACTGCACATGGAAGGAATTTGCATTGCCAACAGGAGCTGATCAATGGGAGCTGTCTGGGAAAGCCGCTTGTTACTTTTAGACAAGCGCGGGGTGGCAATGAGAACTGAGTGGCACGTGGTCTGGGTTCGTAGGGAACTGTAATGGGTTGCTTTGTTTTGACATAACTGTAATGGTCTTTCATGTGCAGCTGTATGTAGATAAGACAATGGCAGGATAATACTGGACATTCAGATGCAAATGAATTATATATGTAACTGTATATTGCATTATTATTTCTAAAGAGGAATTTTTGAAGACTTTTTCCCTGAGAACTACACTGCCCCCAAGACACATAACCTAGACTGCAACTTAGCTTCTCCAACAGAAAATTCTGATTTTCAGATTCGCTAACTCTGATTACCAAAGAGAAAGTGTTAGCAATGAGTAACTTTATCAAATAAGATATTTCCATCTCTACTCTGCTTTCCGTTTGTGGAGAGCAAAGACTCTGGCTGAGGGGAGAAGCAGGACGTTCTGCATAGTGGAGGTGGGTTTTCATATTCACCCAATCTGAACAACTTGTGAGCTTCAACCTGTACCTGAGCCCTGGAACAGGTTGCCCAGGGATGTTGTGGAGTCTCCTTCTCTGGAGATATTCAAGCCCCGTCTGGATAAGGTCCTGTGCAGCCTGCTCTAGGTGACCCTGCTTCGGCAGGGGGGTTGGACTAGATGACCCACAGAGGTCCTTTCCAACCCCTGCCACTCTGTGATTCTGTGATTCACTGGAAGGTTTTGGAGAAGGCGTGTTGGGAAGGATGGGTAGTGAGACTGGTGGGATGATGTCTGTAGGGATATAGTAATGTTTCTGATTTGGAGCAGTGAAGCCATAGGTAAGAGGATGAATACAAGAGAGCAGGGTTAAGATTAGCTTGGGAGATTAAATCAAAGCCATGCCACAATAGGAGGAAAAAACCCAAAAGCTTCTCAACATATTATCTCTGGCTTTTTATATGTCTCATGATGATTTCTTTCCATCAGCTCATCTTGCTTGCTGCACTACTTAATGTAAAAGACCACAGGGCTAATGCGTCCTAAAGTTACAGTTTTGCAAATGTGGGAACAGGCAAGAGTCCCTCCTTTCTGTTTTCCCATACATCCATAGATGCTTGTCCTGATAATCTCAGGAATGAGTCATAGTTAAGATTTGGTTCTTAGAAAATGGCTGGAAAATACTGAGAAAACTCAGTCTTCTCTTGTGGCTATCTAAAAATGCAGCACTACAAAGGTGTAACTCAGACACTTGCTGGTATTTCTGTGAACTATCAGTAGGGTGGACAATGCTTTAAAATTAGCGCTATAAAATAAACACTGGTGAGGACTGTAGAAAAACTGCACCAAAGTAGCATTGAGGGTGTGAAGTGAAACACTCAAGTCATGAAAGCTTCTTTTACTCTATTTCGTTGTGTCCCTGCTGTTTGATACTCCCCCACAACTTTACCAAGGCATCTTTGCCATAGTTGAGACAAGAGGCAAAGCTAAAGTATCTCCAGCACTTGTGTTAAGGGTTGCCTCTCTGGTCCCTCATGTGCAGTAGGAAAAGGAGCCTGTTCTACCTGATAAATAATGCCTGGGTATATGGAGTTCCCAGCAGTTGGACAGTTTTTATTCCTTAGAGGATTTCCTAGGTGAGCAGTTGTCTCAAGAAGACACCTATCTTTTGTGGCTGACAAAGCAAGTTGTCCCATTGTCCACAACCCTCAGAGACTCGGTAGGCATTTTTTTTTCCAGGATTGTTGTTCCTTCCACAGTTAGAAACAGGGACTAGCTGCAAACTCAGTTTTTGTTTCAAACAAGAAAACATGAAATAAAAGAAATCCTTCTCATAGCCACAGTCCCAGGAGTGCACGGCAAGGCTCCGACTGGGAATGCATCTTTCCTGAAGGAGCGCTGCCAAGGCATTATTTTGAAACAAGAAAATAAAAGGGTGTTTTGCCAGAATAAGGCTATCCGTACATGGCTTCCTAGCCTGGATTTTACATTTGCCTCCCTGTGGTGCTGAAAGTCTCCGAGACCTTGGTTTAAACCCAGTGACAATATTTCCCTTTACTTCAATGTATCACTGATCTGGTCAATATCCGAAATAAGTGAAAACTTGAATGACATCTAAATCTGACTTTTGGTTTCAGCTGTTTTGTGTGGCTTGAAGTCTTCTCTGCCCCATATCTCAGCAGGGCTTGAAGAAGATGAAGGGAGGCTCAACACTATTACTGTGAATTCCTATATATTCCCAGTTTTCACTCTTTTATTTTGTTTGTTCTGATCATTTCACTCCAGGCTTTATTGTCTCACCCATGGTGATTCAAAGCAGAAGCAATTACTCTGACGTCATCTACCAGATTTTTTCTTTCATTTATCTTGGTTTTGCTCTATTGTTTTTGAGAGGCTTGGAGCCTGTCCTTTTAATGTCTAACTTCTAAATACCACTGTGATGTCCTTTATACACATAGTACTGATGAACAGTCTGGAGCACATTTTTAAAGATAAAATTTTATTCAGAATAAACTTCTCCTTGAAGCTCCACTTTTCATGTTCCAGACAATCCCCAGTGCTGTTTGCAGCACTGTGCAGTCCTGTCACTTGTTGGGAATAAAGCTCTTCAGAAATAGAATCATGATTACAGCCTTACTAAAGAAACCACAAGGCCTGTTTGTGAGCAAACAATTCACCCAGCTGATCAGACAGGACAGACAATCCATTTCTGTGCCTCCTCTTACCACTTTTGTTCCCCGTGCTGAAGCACAGTCGCTGTCTCCTCCAATGACCAAGCATTCGCATGTCAACACGCTGCATGGTCTCCGGTCTGCAACACAGCCCTGCTATGGAGGCAACAACTCATAGTATGTTGTTTGCTCTGGTTTTGGGGGCCAGCTCCTTTCTGATAGCGCAGAGGCAGAGAGGTTGATGGCTCTTGTTTTGGTATGTGTGAGTCCTCAGTGTGTTCCTTGTCTTGTCTCCTACGGGGTGCAGGGACTTGTCAGGTCTCTGAACAGAGAAAGCAAGCCGAGACTCACCTGTTTGGTGCCCTACGACCCTGGATATTGAATCAGCTAGGTCACTTTGAAGGTTCTTCATGACAGATCCTGCATAGCAGGAGCATTGCTTGTTAAACTTAGTGGCCCAGGGACCAGGTCTGGGTGACACAACAGGGGACACATTTGGGTCTTGCAGGGGTTTGCTAGGGCAGAGGAAGGTGCAAAGGGTCTTCCTCACTTACATGCCCCGTGCCAGGGTGAGCAGAGTGAGAGTCTTACAAGTGTGAGCTATTTGTTGGTTTCTGAGACAGCTTTCCCTATGTACATGGGCAAAATACTGGCTGGAGATACAAAGCCCTTCTTTGCATCATGGTTCATCTCTGCAGATGACGCCCAGGAGAAAAACAGCAGTAAGAGGTCACCTAATGTGAAAATATACCTTAATTTGGGTAATGACAACATCTGAGGCTAAATGGAGAGTGAACAAGCATTGCTTGAGTTGTGTTATAGGGTCATGATAGTTTCATCAATATATTCTGCATGTTGGCGAAAGGAAGATAATGTAAGCTGGAAACAGGATGTTCTTCCTCAATGCGACCATCCTAGCATAGACATGGACTTACTTGAAGGCACCTGCTACAGCAAAAGGTCGTTTTAGCCACATAGCATATTGGGAGCAAAGCAGAGCTTCTTCCTCTTGAGGAAAATACCCAGAGCTCACCTCCTTTTCCACGTCACCCAGGGACAGCCAGATGGAGCTACCTGTCTCTGCAGGAACAAATGAAACTCGCCAGAGCCTGCTCTGGCCCTGAGGAGAATTGGCACCACACAGCTCATGTCAGCACGCCTAGACTCCAAAATACGATGTCCTCATCTCTAGACTCATCAGGAACAGGCTGTTTGGGAGCCATCTCAACCATGCTGTTCCCCAGACTCCACTGAGGCATGTCTGGAACAGCATCGTTTGGGTCAAACTAACCAATAAACAGCATGGGTGATTCTAAGGCATTCCTCAGGCCCATGACTTGATCCTGTATAGTTCAGTGGTATGTATATAGCTGCTGAGACCCAGCTAGTCTGAAAAGTACATAAAGAAGGTCTGAGAGTTCAAAAGACTACCCTGTGTAATGAAAAACACGCCATTCTTGATTATTTCTCTTGAGCAAGAATCAGCATTAACACAGATCCTTCACAGTTCCTCTTTGGAGTAACCTGCCACACGTCAAAAGTAACCCACAGACAGGCTGTAATTGTGAGTAGAGTCCACATCCCCACCAACACTGTGTTGCATGGCCGGCTGCCAAAACCAGGCTAATGTAATTAAAAGAAAATTGCATCTCTGTGGGTTTTCACTTCCTTGGCCACAGCAGGTGCCTGTACTGGGTGGTAAAGTGCAACTGCAGCTGCTACAGCTGTTACTCTGGCACCAAAGCAAGAGGCCAGTTAAAACCCAGGAAGGGTATACTATGTTCAGCTTGTAAAGCCTAGACAGCGGTTTGCAATCGTTTCATTCCAGGGCATTTATTGAAATTGGCATGTGGTGGCTGGGGGCTTTGCTGCTTTTTGTGTAGGCGTCTTTTTTTTTTTTTTCTTTTTTTCCCTTTTTTTTTTTGGAAGGTAGAAGGGGATTGTTTCGGGGTTTCTGTTTTAAACCACTTTCTGAGGAAATTATCCAAGCTGAAGGCGCTGCCAACCATTCTCCCTACAGAGATGGCTCTTGGTGCAGAGTGAGGTAATGAATGACACATGTGAAGAGCACCTGCTTAGAAAATACTGAGCCCACTGACAAGAGTCAGGCATTTGGTGCAATTAGAAACCAGCTTTCTGAGCTAAACGGATCGTCTGCGTCATCTTTAGACAGCCAAGCACCAAAGTACTGTCTACAGTGTAATTAGCCGGTCAATATTTTTCACAAAAGGTTCCCCCTCCATGCTGCTTCCGATGCCTTTGTTCGTTGATTATAACTGCTTGCGAGTTGCAGTAGCCTGGCAGCTTCTTTGGCATCCAGTGATTTGCTTTGAGAAACTTCTAAATCCATAGCAAAGCTTCTGGTTTTCTTTCAAATTGTCATTTACTGGGGTGATGAGGGACAGAAATGGAGCTCTGAAGCAGAAAGAAGCTTCTAAAGACCTTTAATGTTGTAAGTAACTGAGATCATATAGAAAGAGAGGGAAGGAGAGAGCACTGTTCTATCGATAGTGCTGGAATAAAGCCAGTTTTAAAGCATAATTTCCCTCTGAATCAAGAAGCTTTTGCCCTCTACACCCTGCACTTTCACAGACATTGAATCAACAGTTACCACTATAAGGCAGCAGCTTTTTCCTCCGTAATCAGTGCAGAGACAGTTTTTAATACTTAGCATGACAATAGTATCTCACCTGTGTCATTCTGATGTATTGGTTCAGTTTGCCTATGGGCTACAGCTTGGGAGATGTAAAGAAGTGGAATAAAAAGATAGCGGTCAGGTCCTTGGCTCTGACAGCTCAGTTTCTGTGCAAAGCTGAAATGGAGGAAGAGCAGTCAGAAGAACAGCACGGGTAAATGAGGGCTCTGCTGACCTCCATTCTGCTCTTGCACAGAGGAGGAGCTGAAATGTCCTCTCCATCAAAATAAGAAGAAAAGACAGCAATACTGTGCATGAGCAAAGCCAGGGGATAGAGGAACCTTCAGCAGCTGCAACAGCTGTGTCCATCAGGAGCTGGCTTCATGGACAAGTCCTTGTTTGTAATTCTATAAAAAAGATGACTGGTTTTTGGTTGGGAAGAAGGTCATAAAACTGCTCCATAGGAAATAAGAAGCTCAAATGTTGGTACTGTGGGCATAACACCAACATTAAAGGCGTGGTCTTTGTTAAAGGAGTAGATTGGTTCAGGGATTGATTCAGGGATTTGTGCCCTACTTGTGTTCATCAGAACAACTCTGTTTATTGTAGGGACTGCCACAGAAGCCTCACATGCTTTCCTTGGCTGAGTCCTTCTGTGTGCCTCTTGCAGGGACAAAGCCCGAGTTCTTGCTCTGCTCTCTCCAGAAGGTTTCTGGAGAACCATCTCTGGCAGCGCAGTGAGGGATTTAGAGTTGAGCCTTTCCCTCCTTCATTCTCTCTCTTAGATTTGAGACTGGAAAACAAACATAACCCCTTTCCTAATTTTCGGGCCTTTATCAAAGCATGACAACGTGAGGAACACTCAAGCAAGTAACTGTCCCACAATGAGCGAGAGCCTCATACATGCCTGGTCAAAAATAGATACACAAAACTGGACTCCAGCATCATAATTCAACAGTATTTCAGGGCAGGGAAATCATGTGAAAATATACTCTGATTTTATCCATGCCACAAACACTGTGGGCTCAACCCAATTGCCTAAACATACGTCTTATGCCACCTGAAATCTCCAAGTGCATCCAAGACCACTATTTAAGCTTGACCCAGGACTTCTGGTGGAAGTATGAGTGTAGAGGGGCACCCAGAGACAGGACCTTTAGGACATCTTAAATTGTTCTAAGTTCCTTATGTTTATGTGATCCTAATAGTGGGTCATAAAACCCAGAAGTTAGGAAAAAGTTAGAAAAAGAAGCAAAGGAAACTATTGTGCTATCATTGCCTGGGGTCTCACTTTGGTGCTACACAGTTTGAGCATTGGCTTCCTGGGTTGCTATTTCCCTGGATTATGTGGGCAAAATGTTGTATTTTTTCAACTTGGAAAATGTTTTTTAGAGAATTACGTTGCCGAGTGGCCACATTTACTGTTGAGACCCACATTCTCAAAGCTAAATCCCTAGATGTGATGTTGTTTTGAGTGTCTCCATCTCTCTAAGTGCCCACATCTGCTTGAAAGCCATTAGGGCATTGCAGGTGGATCTTACAGAATGCAGGTGGGGACTGTTGTTTACTTAATTTTGTTTTTCATTTGTCCCAGAAATACTGGCTTTGTGCAAAAGAAAATCCTGTACCTTTTGCTCTTTTACTCACTAAATGCTAGCATTTAATTTTAGAGACTATTTACACACTGCTTCCACTATATACATATGTGCGATTGGACTGAGCAAAACCTGTGCAAGGTGTAATCTAACAGCACAGAGACCAGGTGAAAATCTTCAATCAAAACAGTTGAGACAAATGAAACAATCTAGAAATTTATGTTGAACTTTCCTGACTTACAACACACAAGCAAAACTCTTTAATCTTTCCTCTTGACAAGTTGCTAGTGAAACTTCAACGTCCTTTTAAAACAACCTTTTATATTGAAACCTACCTGTATTTATTTTTTTAAGGTTAAAAATGTTTTCCAAACAAGAAATGCTTAATTTCAGATTGTCTTTTTCCTTAGCTGTCATTTTCCCAATGTTTAAGTTCAGTAAGAAAACCAAGAAATTGCCTATCCACTCGCCTTTGTTACTGTTGTCTAGCCTTCAAAAACTTAAATATGAACATTTTCAGGTTTTTAATGGCAAAATCAGAGGTGTTTTCTAGGCCCGGATGAAATTTTGTTTTCATGGCTTGAAGCAAATGAGAGGTGAATATAAAAGGTGATCTAATTTTTCCTGTTTTGGAAAAAAATATGAATACCTCTATTTGTACAAGAAGTAAAAAATTCAAAGCTTTTACAGATATTTTATATGAACAATTAGAATATTTTTTTTTTCCTGAATACTTTGCTGACACATAACCTGTCTTATAACACACTAGAAAGACTGATCCAGAACTTCAGCTAACACAAATCACTGTAGACAGAGGACTTTTACAGAGATAAATCAGTTTGTCCCCTTCGGAAACTTTCTGGCTCATTCTTAGTTCTTGGTCTAAGTAACTTTCTGAATATGTCCCTTAAATATTTCAGAAGTGGGCTGTAAATATTTGATTTATTTATTCAGAACCAGCGTTGCATAGCTAATTTGCAAATTCTCCAAATAAAACTAAGCTCTACTTTCAGGTTTTCCCAACACTATTCAAAGGAAGCATTTTCCTCTCCCTATGCTAGTATCAATGGGACTTAACTGGTATTAGTTCAATTTTCGTGCTTCAGAAGCTAAGTTTTGGCTTCAGGTGGTTGGGGTGTAATGTAATGTTACTTTGTGTTATGTACGTTGTGTGTGATGTGATGATATTTTTGCAATAAAAGTCTCCGGATTGTCGATTTTTATCATCTTCATAACCTACATACGGATCTTTGATATGAAGATACCATGCGTTTCATTGGGAAATTTAAAAATAACTTTCTTCATCAACAATACACAAAGATTTCATTTGCTGACTGAAGAAAAACACTTCAAAATATGTCTCTACATGAACTGTTTCTAAAACAGGCAATTGAAATTTCCTTTCTTGGAATTTTTTTGCTTTGGAATAACCATAGCAGTTATTTTTCTGATAAGTTCTAGCCAATTGTTGTAATCACTGTGGTCTTGTTAGGTTATTTCCTTGAGAAAACGGCTGCTCCCTTTTTTCCCTGTAGAATACTTAGAATGAAAACATCATTTTACTGTCAGCAGTGTGATATGTTTCAGGGGAAGGAACTAATGACAGGTCATGACTCTCTTCAAGAAGGAAAAACAAGCTTTCTCCAAAGAATGAAAAGGCAAGTTGATTGCCTGTTTGGTGTCTGGGGATATTTTCTAAAGCCAAAGGATACATGGTGTGATTGTCATATTCTTGCAGTCATGGAAACGTAGAGTGTCTTAAAAACAGTGACTTTTGGCTCTCCAGCTCCCTCTGAAAGAGCCTATAAAAGAGAGCCAAACTGAAGTAAACCAGTGCAGAATTCTCTATGCCTGATCACTCTCTGTAGCACTTTAAAGTTGGCTATTCTACATTTCAAGGATCAAATCTTTCAGATACGATGTTGTATTTTTGTGGCCTACTGCTAAATTTACTTTCTAAGCACAACATTTACAGTGGCTCCTCTCTACACACACACTCAAATGGAGATTAGCTAGGTGCTCAGCACAATCCAGTGCAACACATTGCGTGATTTGCCATCAGAACCAAGGTACACTTTCAAAAATGTGGCAGCTCCTGCATGGGAAAATAACTGTGTGAAAGAAATGTCGGCCTTGGGCTGATACACATTTAGGTGTGGCTGAAATCTTGGTCAATGTGAAGTAGACCACTACAGTGCAGGACTCATCTCATTGAGGTCTGAGGCTCCAAGATGCAACATAGCCAAGTCCGTATCCCATAAAAGCCTATAAATGAATGACAGAAGTTGTTGTGGGATGAGATGGTCTGTCTCATTCACCCCCATCTATTCCCTCATGTATAGCCGAGTGCAGACCAAGTAAGCTCATGCTACTGCCATTCCCACATCGTCTCACCACAGCTAAAGTAACCTTACTGTCCATAGTCCTTCTTAGGGTCGCTAGCTTCTCAGGAGGGAGCTTGCTGGGTCCTGGTGCAGCAGACATGGGAATTGCACTTACAGAAGGAATCCTACAGTTCCATCCTTGATAAACAGATTTTGATCCAGGATCCAGGAGGTGATTACAGCTCTTATGAAAGAGCTGCTACATTTCATGAGTGTCTCTGTTGTTTTTGGTTCATTTTCAGAAAAGAGGGCCTTGTTCAGATTAGAATGGCATTTGTGTTTAGCTGTTTGACACTCTAATTTGATGAACATTAACTGTTTCCTACTGGCTGAAGAAAATACTGTATGTCCTGGACTGTTACCACAAAAATAGAGGGAAAACACTTAGCTCAGATGCCGCCATTCCCCAGACTCACTGGTGGTATGAAGGGTAAAATCTGTTCATAACTGATCAGCTAATTTGGGTAGACACAGACCTCTGTCAGCATGAGGTGGTGTTGCTTTCCACCATGGCACCTGGTCCCCACGTTCTCCCCATAGCAGGTACCCATCCAACTTGGTGTCATCTGCATGGCTGCTGGCCAAGATAGCGAGGAGGATGGAGAAAGCTCTTGCATTCTTCCAGTTCTAACCTGTCTTCCCCAAGGGATCTACAGTCGCCTACACATGTTACCGCAGCTCTGGTGCCACAGCTTGCAAGGAACTGTATCTCTTCCTGAAAAAAATCTGCGGAACCGAGTCCAGAGCTAAAAGCATTATACTTGGCATTCTACTGAGCATAGCAATTGCTTTCTCACAGAACAGTGCAATGAGATGGGAACACCTCTGACAGCTGTTCATAAACTTGTTAATACCACTCAGTTTTCTCAGTTTTTCCACTGTGTGATAAAAAGACGATTCTATTTCTAGAAGTCCTAATCCCTATTACCTAATGTCAAATAGCACGAAATACCTCATGGCAATTTATTAATTGTTTGCTCTTGTTTAATATGTATTTGGGCTTGGCTATTTCATTTTCAGCTGATGCTGATGTTTTTACCTAATTTTTGTGAGGAAAAAATCAGAGTTTGTCAATGTGTAAAAATAACTTGAAAAAACATGAATAAATCTCTGTGAGACCAAGGAATAATTGCCTTGTGTCATCACAAATTGGTAAACTGTAGCTCCCTATCTAATATCTGATAGCCCCATTATCTTAATATTCAGCAGCAAATGGAATTCAAAGGAGAGAAGATTCAGCTCAGATATTCTTCAACACTCCCAGACTATGCAATTTTCTTACACTCTCTGTCTTTATATCTAGCTGAGGCTCAGGTCTTAGTTGATCCTAATCTGTTAATTATGTCAGATTACGTGGTGGTTGAATATTACATAATAGTAAAGCAAACATTTCTCCTTTCTACCTTTGATCTGAACTCGAGTTTCTAGAGGACATGAATTAGACTGGAACTGGTCACCTGTTCCCCTAGTTATTCTTTTCCTAATTTAGCTACATATAAGGCATAATTCTATATATATGGCTTCTTGGCAATAACAGGGTAACTTTGAGAGAAAGTAAACTGTCTTCTGTCTAAAAAGCTTTTTTTGATACAGACTTCATTTCTTCTGAAGAATTCCTTTGAAATCACTTCTCGTGAGGGAAATCCTGTACATTTGCTTTATGATTTTTGCAAGACAAAGTTCTTTCAGACTGGCCAGACTGATTGACAAGAAGCCTTGTGGGAAGCTTGGAACTGCCTATCTCACAGGTAGAGTGGGGAAATACATCAAACTGCCAAATTTGCTTTGTTGCAGGTAATACTGTGAACATAAAACTCAGATTACTCTTTCTGAAGTACTGGCAGAGTAAACAACTTTTTTTGTTGAGGCTAACCAGTTTTGAGCAACCTGGGGTCAGTGAAATGGGAAATTTGAGGTTTTGTGTCATCCTAGATAATACCAAGCAATTTCTTCTGAGGTGGAACTTGAGGATCAAACCCATCTTTAATTTAACTTCAAACTTTCACCCCACATACAAACAATTCTTTATTTAACTCTACCAAACAGGAGGCACTCAGACACACACATGGCAAAATGTCATGACATGAGCGTCCCAGACGCCCTTTGGATATGCCCCACGCTCAGGCTGTTCATCAAGCTGAAGGTTTGCCTGGGTGATTTACTCAAGACAGAGATAACCAGAGTCTTTCAGCTCAGTTTATTGCAATGTCTCTCAGCCCCAGTGAATATCCACAACCTTGGTGCACTTTGTTTGAACAAGTGTTGCTGTCTAAAGAATTTTTAATAACTACATAATAAAGTTTAATAAGCTATAGCAAGCAGACGTGTTTAAACACATGTTAGCAGTATGTTTAAATGAAGTGTTTATATTTCTGTGTGTCCGGTATTCCTATTTGAAAAATATTTTTATAAAGAAAAAATAGGGTAAAAAATTACTGAATACATGTCTGATATTCTTCTTCTGTCTGGAGTAATTACTTTGAAAATATGTTTCTTGTTATGACATCAGGTTTATATTGTGCATTACAGTTTTCTGAGCATGTCCAACAAATGTTTAGCTCTCAGGCACTTCCACAGAAGTTGTGTGGATTTCTTTCCAGGTTTTGACAAGGTCTCTGGTAATACGAAGTCCTTGCTGCTATATTCAATATAGAGAAAAACATCAACTTCAAAAATACAGAAATGCTTCCAAATCCCTGTTGAGAATCATGGGTTTTTTCCAAGAACTAAGTATTTTCTCGGTCAAACCTTGTTGTGAAATTCAAAGATAAGGGTATATGTGTCCCATAATTCTAGTTTTTTTGCTCCTGCTCTTTTTTCCATTCCCTTTATTTAGTATGACTGTTTCTTTTGGGCACACTCTGTTTTTTCAGTGTCTTCTTATACAAATACTTGGTAGTATGCAAAATAACAATAATTATTATGTGACCCTTTTTCACAAAGCACTGCCAGTTCCCACAGAAAAAAAATGACTCTAACTTACATTTAGAAGTGAATAGTTTAGTTTGGATAACAGCACAGATCTTCCTCTTCCAGCATTTATTCCAAGCAGAGAATTTCTCCCTGACATTCCTACAAGCCTGCTTACTTCTGGGTCAGGCAAGTCCTGAGGACTGATGTGACTTGCTACATACCCCGTCTGTTGCCCTGTCTGCAGCTCAAAAAAGGGGCCCAATCTTTTTCATGTCCTCATTTCTTCAGTACTCTGGGCCTTAGTCTCCTGCTGTAGCCAGCGTACACCGATGGAAATAAATAGACAAAGCAATAATATTGGCAGAAGCTAGAGCTTTGGTTTTGCCATCTGATGTGTTTTTCTGCCTTCGGGCTTCCCCCAGCTGCTAACGTGCCTGTGCCTGGCTCACTCATCTGGCAGGGACCTGCATCTCTGTTGCTTGGACCCTGCAGTAGCAGCAGCAGCAGCCTTGAGGACTCAGGTAGGTTTACCTCCACTGGTGGCCTTGCACGGATATCAAAGGAGACATCCCTGTTATTTCAACCATGTGGTGGCTGTTGTAGGAATGATGTTCAATCCTATAGAAAAGATCAGTCCATAACTGACTTCATCCAGCTACCAAATAGAGGGATTGTCCAGCTTTGTGTGCAGACTGGCGAACCACCCAAAACCTTTGGCCAAGCTAAGGGAAATTAAAGCAATTGCTTATCTTGTCTGTAGCATGGGCCTGTCCAACTCAGGGAAAGCTTATATGTAATGCCAAATAATAGGTAACAGTCTATTCTGCTAAGGTTTGATACCACATTCAAAGACCTAGTGTCTGAAAGATGTTCATTTAAAGCCACCTCAAACTGTTGGCAGAAAACTTTTCTTTATTGATATTAAACATATTTTTGTTTTCTGATTTACAGCATGTTTTATTCCTTATGAAGCTTAAAAGCCCAAATAAGCAGACACGCTGAAAAACAAGTGTTGCTTAAACAAGTAAGCAGCGCACAGGTGGCTTATACGTTCCTGTGTCAGAGACAGCTTTATAAATGACGCATGTGTGATAACAATTTATGTTTTATTAAAAAAAATGCTGAGTATTTTTTTAAAAAAACATGCTTTCAAAGAAAAACATTGACCAACTTGATTAAGAGATTTAACAGCCAAAAATTCTGTCTAACCCAGATGCTTGGTAGCAGCTGTAACCTTGTGAAAATTGACCTATAACATAGCCACAGGGTTCTTGGTTCCAAGAAGAATCTTCTCTTTAAGAAAATTGATTAGCTTTACAAACCTTGACCCCTCGCTATTTTTCATCCTCCATCAGCCCCTGGGGCCCACCGACCTCACTGCAAGAAGTCACACGTATGAGACAACCCCCTTCAAATGAGTGGAAAGCTTTCCATGTCGGGTTTGTTGGGCCAAGGTTCATAGCAACAAATCTTCCCTTGTTCTGCTGCAAGATTAAGTCAAGATGACTGACATAATTGGCCAAACAGTTTTCTAACTGGCTTTTTACTTTTAGGATGACCTCTGTTTCTCCCATTCATCTGCTGATTACAGGTCAGTAGTACTGTCAAGGAGAGATAAAATAATTTTGTCACTTAGAAATATTGTAATGGGATAAACCCCTTGGCTTGTCATATCACTAAATTTGAAAAGATAATTGAGCTGTCAATTTAAATATCAAATGAATGCCTCCATGCAAGCAGTGCTAATAAAAGCCGAGAGGCAGGTAGAGATGAGCTCAGCTGGTAGGTGGGGGGGTGTTGAATTCTGACGTCTGAGAGCCCACTAGATGGGATAATTCTCTAAATTTACGCTGAATTAATCTGAGCTTCTTCTGTCTACAAGACTACACTGGGTACATTTATTTTATGAATTTTTATTTCATGCAATCCTTGAATCAGCCACAAGTGGGAGATGAGCTTTATTGAGAATGTCACTTCAGCCTGCCAGCTTCTGCACCTATTAGAAGGCGTGGAGACATGAAAAATAAGTCTATTGCCAATTCATTCTTACCTCTTTCTAGTGAATATTCCTTTCAAAGGTCACTTGCTTGTTTGTATGTCCTCAAGACAGGGACCAATTTTTATTCCATTCTGCCTACCATGATGTTCACATAATCCAAAGTTTGCTCCCGTTCCTATAGCAGTAATTACTATTAATGGGCTAAAGTGATTTTGTCCATGATTGATGGCCTGAGGGAAAATGTTTGCACTAGGTTTCAGTTACTATTTGCTATACGTGTTCTGCTGGCTGTATTTGTCAGGCTGTTGCATTTATTAACTGAGTTCTGTGATGTGCTTGGCCCTTCTTCCAGCTTTTGAATTGCCCTCAGTTCTCCCTGGCAGATCCTGAGTGTTATGCTGGCATGAGTGAGAAGCAGTGAACTCGACTGAGGACACCCAATTGCATGGAGATCACACAGGGAGTGCTCAGCTCTTTTCGGATTCAAATGTCCAATCTCAGTTGGGAAGATGCACTGTTAGCATCAACCACAATCAATATTATCCAAAAGCAGGAGCCGTAGAGTAAGAACCAGGCTGGTATATTTGAAGATTTTTGTGGTTGGCTCCCAAAGTTTCACAGAAAATAGGAGTTCAGTGTTGGCCACAGAGTAAGTGACATGGACTAGGAATGAGAAGCCAATGTGTTTGTCTGTGTGCAGTGTCAGGAGAAGAACAAATTCACGTCACAGGACAGCCAACATTTATAAAGTCAGGAACTAATCTGTGGCTCATATGAGGGAGTTATAGCCCATCTGAAGAACAACATCATTGTGTAGAGGCATGAATGAAAAGGCTTTTTCTTTGTGTAATGAGAAAAAGCATACATTGGGGTCTACAACCATGAAAGAGAAGATGAAGTCTGCAGCATTTATTTAGGACTGATGACATAGATATGAGTAAACCCAGGGAGGTTGTGGAGTCTCCTTCTCTGGAGACATTCAAGACCCACCTGGACGCGGTCCTGTGCAGCCTGCTGTAGGCGACCCTGCTTTGGCAGGAGGGTTGGACAAGATGACCCACAGAGGTCCCTTCCAACCCCTACCATGCTGTGATTCTGTGATTCTGTGAAACCTTACTAATTTCCACAATACAAGATGAGTTCAACCCAGAAGCATTCCTGATCAATCCTTAATCAAAAGCAAGTTCCCAGGAGTCTTTACTTTTGTGAAATACTCCAATTGGACATTTTCACTTTAAATGTATCATCTTCTTCGCTTTTATGTTCAGCTTTCAATGTGGGGGCAGATTTTAATCAGTGGTTTTACAGCTCTTTGGGACATAAAGACTGTTCTATCAGCCCATGGATTTTGTTAGACAAAGTTTTCTTTGTATATTGGAAGGCTGGAGAATTGGCTCCATGTGAGCCTGTAGAGTTTATAAAACCTGCAAGCACTAAACTTTGTTGGCTTCCCCTGCGAAAATAAATGTGAGCCTGGAAAACTGATTCTGCCTTGAAACAGAACCCACAGATATATAAAATCGTCTTGAAACAGGACTGCCCCATCCAGTGTTCATGTAACTTAGTGGTAAATACCAAGGATTCAGAAGTCTTAAATCAGCCTCCAAAATCCTGAAATTATATTTAAAGTCACGTTCTGCTAAAGAAGTAAACAAATTTTGAGTTGCTTTGGTTACTTTCTGTTTCTGGGCAATTTGTGACCACACTTTTGAATTCTTCTCCAAGATGAAGGCTTCTAGAACCATTCTCTTTTGAAAATAATTGCTGAGTATCTTATAATCAGGTGACTCAATGAGCTAAATCTTCTAAAATCCGTGACATGTCAAGCCTTGTCACTCATTCAGATTTGCTTACAATAGGTACGCAGGGCACAGGACAGAGGAAAAGCAGATCCTGACCCTCTCCGTCATGTGAACAACTGTCTCTTCTGCTGAGAAGTAACAGCTTGTTGATACAGGAGAACACGCACCCTGATGTACTGAGCAGCTTTTGGCCCTGAAACGGTTATTGTTGTAATGTGTGAAACTGCATCAGCTTCTCGGTATCTCTGAAAGGAATCCAACAGTTAAACTGTTCTGAGTACAGCCATAGCTGAGGAGAGTGATTAGAACGCTTCACCGGACTGAAAAGACTTAGTTTTTCCATTGTTTCTGCTCAGTGACAAACACCTGCGTATTTACCCTCTTTCTGTCTACCTGTACATCAGAACTGGAGGCTGTGTGTGGATGGGCACATTATCCCCCCATGCTTGGCTGTACAGATGAGAAAGGCAGCTCTCCAACCCTGCTCTTGTAACACGCACGCGTGCGTGTGTGTTAGCATGTGTGCATGTGTGCGCGCGCTTGCCTTGCACCAGGTCCCTGAACCTTTGTGCAGCTCCACATCAGGACACTTGTCAGTGCATTTTTGCATTCTTCTCTGTGTTTTTAAATATAGACAATTTTGTAAACAGGTCTACATACTTTGTCCCTCAAAGAGGAAACAGAGAAAGGGTGGGAAACCACTCTAGACATAGGAGCAATGTGGCAGCTATCTGCAAACTCACAGTGCTCATGTTGATTTTTTTTTTAAAGAAGGGAGGATTTGATGCGAGGGAGGCCTGGTGAAGCCAATCACGACAGTGGCACGTGGGAGCCATGCCCAGTGGCTCGCAAGGGCCCAGCTGTCGGGGTGCTGGGCTGTGCCAGGCGTGGGGAGCCGGGGCAATGCTGAGTATTGGGAGGCCCTGAGTTGGGTCAACGCAAGGGGCAGCCCCATCAAGGGCCATGGCCCATCACGCCCGAGCATTGCCATCAGCCCTGTGCTCCCACCTCATCCTCCTTTGGCCCCAAATCGGCCAAAAAATAACAGCCTTTATAGTGGATGGTGGTGGGGGGGTTGGTCTGCAGCCTGCCATCATCACCACAGTAGTGTGGGGCAAGCATGGTTGCTCACTAACCAGCCACACTCAAGCAGGCACGTGGAGTACTGCAGTCACAGTGCTGTCCTCACCAAAACCTTCCTGCTGTCCCTTGTGTGCAGCCTTCCTCCTGCCCCGACAGTCTTTTCAACTTTTCCAGCTTATTTGAATCGATTTGAGTGTTAAAAGCTGCCAGTTGCCACTCAGAAGTCTTGGTGAATGTGTTTTCATGGTGGCCATTTTGGAAATGGCAATTTGTGTGGCTCACATAGCAGGGGCTCCCTGAAAACCCCTGTCAGTAAAATATTCACCAAAATAAGAATGCTTCATTTTTTTATATCTTGTGAAGATCTATTTCTAGTCATCTTCAGATCCTTCTGATTTCAACAGGATTTGTGCATAGTCAATACAACTTGAAGTCTGGCCTCAGCACTGGTGGTAAGCTGGTTTCAAACTGTTGGTCTCCATCTCGTGGTTTCTCTTATGTCACAGCTGCCTTACCTTAGAAAAGAAGCCTTTTACCAAGCAAACCACAGAGAAAAATAATTAAATCTAAATGAAGTCACCCCTCTTTTTTCCTTCAAGCCCACTCACATTTTAAAGCTGCACATTGAAGTAATTAAATGTTATAGGAGTTGCAGCTTCTTAAATGAAGATTTATCGTATTAAATACAGCGGGGATAAGCATTAACAAGGTATTAGCTTGGTCTGAAAAAGCCATGGGAATCAACAACCCCTAAATAATTAGCTTGGTTCTAATACTGATGTATTTTGTAGCTGCAGACAAATGATTTACCTTCTACACCTTAATTTCCTCCTCTGTATTACAAATATTGTATATTCAGTCTTGCTATGATGGAGTCGCATTTTCTTGCCTGCTGGAAGACAACAGGTTGCAGTATCTTGGGAAAAGCGAAATAATGGTCTGGGAAATAATGAGAAAGATTACTCTTCTAGTGTCAACTGCCTTTCTCATGTGGGAAGCTCTTCTGTCACCCCTTCTTCTGAATGTTCTTTATTTTCCATATATGATCATAAGCTGGTCACACTGAGGCTGGGTTCGCATCACTTAACTTGAACCAAGTAAAAATGAACCCTCCATCTTACGCAGGTCTCCCAGGCTCTCTTTAGCCAAAGGAAAGAGATAGAGTACTGCAGAAGCTCTGCCTGTTTTAAACAGCTCTGGGCGAACTGCCTTCTCGAGACATCTGCATCTTTCCACTGGTTATAGGGAAGGTAGAACAAACATTTGGTTTTTAGATGGCCAAAGATGAGTTCCCATTCTGAGAATCTATCTGGGATTTTTCTTGAAGGCTCCAAGCACTGAGCAGAGTATAAAGCATTGTTAAAGATGCCAGTCTATGATCAGGGGTCTGTGGCTTCTTTATTGTGATAAGATAGCATTAATTTCTCCTCCCAGAAGATCATTTAGAGCTCTCACTGATTTGAGGCAACATTTCTGCACAGGAATGAGCTTTTTTCACCATGGAATTCAAGCCAAGAATTGCTCACATGCCCTCACACACACACAAAAATGATATTAAAACCAGACACTGTATATATAAATAGCAACCACATTTGTCTTTCTAGTGATCAAAATAACACAGTACTCAGGGGACAGGGAAAGACTGGAGAAGCTGGTAGAGACTCACAACCATGTATCTCCAAGTCAGCAAAGAGCGCGCACACAACAAAGCCAAAAGACAGTTAAAACTCCCATCATCTGACAGCTACTTGGCAGTTTATAAGAGCTGAGTCATCAAGCCTTGACCTAATTTCTAGCAGGCAGGTGCCTCGACCACAGAAACCACCATCACAGGTGTCACTGTTGTTGGTAGACTCAGCAGAGGAACCACTAACTGATGGGGTAGCAATCAAAAAGGTTGTGGGGCTGAACTCTTCTACTGAGCACTCCTCTTGGACAGATTTACATGTGATTTGCTATGGCCAGGTCTGGTGATTGACATGTTTCTCCTGGCATTAAACCTGTCTAGTTGCATCTTCATTTGATAAAAGACATTCACTGAGTCTTTGATGTGGAAGTTCTAGAGGAAAACCGGGACCTAGAGAGAGAGAGTCTGTAAGTCTCAGAATATAGCCGTCTCTATGGACTATAAGAAAGAGAAGGTTACTTATGCCTCTGGGACCAGGTGTTAGCCAGTGTGGTGTTACTGCCCTGAAATGAACAGTGTTCCATGGTAAGATCCTTATCTTTGCCTGGGTAATGGGAGTTAAATGACATTTACTCATAGCTCATGTAAAAATTTTGGTTAATGAAAAACTTTTTATTGTCACGTATTTCTCTTCTTATAGATGGTCCAGATTTAATTGCTGCCCAAGTCAGCACAGTCCCACTGAAGTCAGCAGCTCTAGTGTGACCAAAGGTGTGACCCCAGAGTTTTAATACATGGTAGGACTCCGGCACTGCTCTCTGAGCTGCCTGGGACTTCGCACATGATTTGTACATAAATCACCTTTTCAAATACAGACTTTCTAATAAAACAGCCACTGTTGACACAAATAATCCCACATCTCTAATTTGCATAACCTGTATGAAGCTGGATAGCAGAGGAAATAAGCAATAATAGCAGCGTTAATGGCCTTAAGTTAATCAGTTACAACGTACCAGTTGAGTCCACGAAGCTCAGTTTCTGCTGGTGGAAAAAATAAGGGGAGACATTATGTCTTCATAAAAGCTTGACCTCAAGGGCTTTGGGAGAGAGAAGAGACTACATTCAAGGCAAAACAGACTTTCTGTGCTCAGTTATTCTTTAAGGGACTTTGCTAGGGTTCACATACACACCTCCTTTGCTTATGAAACAGGAGAGGAAAGGAGCACCTAACAAATGAATGTGTGTAGCTCAGCAGCCCCAGCTGGCCCAGTTCCCAATATATTTTGCTTGATAAACAGCTAATCCCTGAGTATAGAGTAGCTTGCATTCCTCCAAACTTATCATTAATCATGGAAAAACCCAAGGATCCTTGCACTGTGTGAGTGCCTATGAACAGCCCCTTTGATAAGAGTGTTTTTACATGCCTGTAGGGATTTAGCTTTTTGGATCTCTGTCCTGTAAGTAACAGGCGGACCTTCCTTTGCATGTGAGTCTGCTTTCATTGCTGGTTTAAAGCCACAGACAATTAGCAGGGATGTTTGAAACGAGAAGCTGTACCATGCTCGTGTTCCTCCATTGTATTTGTGCTGTTTCATGGCACTTGTAGCACGGCATAATACTATGATTGTGCATTGTCAGCAGCCAGAGAGGAGACAGGGGGACAGAAGCAGGAGGAAATTTCCAAGTGGAAGAAGGGTAAAATTAAATTCTAGCTTTTAAGTGATAAAACACTTAGTCACACAATTATGTTTCTTATTAATACAGAACATGAATAGAGCAAAACAATAAATTATTTACTGTCTTACCTTAAGTCTGCCCAGACAATGGGAAGAACAGACAATTGTACGTCTTCTTGCCAAGTGAGGAACAAATGAATTGTCTTTACAATTGGTGGATATTGGACATAGCCATAAATTATATTGTGGTTTTTTACATAATGAGAGTAGTTAACAGTACACACCTCCATTGTGTATCAGACTTTCCATAGTCTGGGCTGTGAGCTGGGCTTGCTTATTGCAGCTATCTGGTCTGGCCTTGCATGTGGGAAAGACAGAACCCTGACTATATCATGGAAGCATAGTAACTTTCAGCTGACACAGTATCTCATGCGTTTTACAAAAATTAGTCAGTCCTCATTTGAAATGGGCAAATCTTCACACCCTCAACTATGCTCTTTATTAAAAAAAAAAAAGAAGTAAAACTCATTTATTTTGAATTGTTCTAATCTCAACTTTCAACCTATGATACCTATCAAATATTGAAATAAAACAGCTCTCAACCAAAAAATCTTATTACTTTCTGTAAGTATCTACAGTCTTGAACTCCCTTAATATTAAACGTTGCAGTTCAGAGGATACCTTCAACTATACAACTGCAATAGGCATTTGTAGACCTGAAGAAAAGATTCTAAGAACTTTAGTAGAAGATAGTCAAGACTAAAAGGGTCTTAAATATGGGCAGATTTTGTTTTAAAGATACACTATTAGTGTGAGAAAATAGGCACGCTGATTGCCCATCTTTACCTGCATTGTTGATCTTTTATGCAAGGAAGTTTAACAGAGTGGCATCTAACAAAAAGGACATAGCATGTCCCCAGCGACCAGTCTCTCCATGTCCTTGCACACAGACACAGACACGTACCCTTGCATGGGCTATTCCGTTTAAGAGCCACAGAGACGAGACAAAACAGCCGTAGCTCCCCAGCTCCATTCCCACAGCAAGATAAGAGCAGGACAAGAGCCATATCAAGTGAAGAACTGGCGTGACTTTCTCTCTCCTTAGAGAGCATGTGCAGCAAATACGATACTGGAATTCTCTGAGGTCGAGGAGCCAGAGCAGTTCCTGAGAAGTATGAATACAAGATGGCTCCTTCACGTGGTCATTCTTTGATGGCACCAGAGATCTTGGCTGCAAATAGTCTGTTTAAATAAGAAAACAAGTCTGAAGATTTTAATCTTTGAGAATCAAAGCAGATGAGAGAAAAAACAGTAGAAGGCAAGGGAAGAGGCACTAAAAAGTGAGCAGCCACAGAGCAAAGGCAACATTCTGTATTTCTCCACTGTTTATTTCCATACATATCAATATTTCAGGGTTTGTTTCTTACTAAATTTTTGTAAGGAAAACACTGGCTTGATGTTTACTACATTAAGAGGTACCATCTGCTTAGCTTAACTTCCTTCTAAATTATTTTTAGTATCTTTTTAATTAATTTAATTTGAGCAAATGATGTGTAGGGTGTTTGCTCAGGTGGTGTGTGGACAGGTCTGAAAAATACTATTTTAGTGAAGACAGAATTAAAACAATCTTTCTAAAAAGGAACGTTTAAACAGATTTTTCAATGCATAGTTTCACATTCTGATTGTAATGGTTTTATTCATTATAAGTGCAAGAACAAAGAAATACAGTATTCAGAACCTCACATTGTGATTTTGAAGCATTTTCCAAATAAGAACTCAGTTACAGAGAGACAAAAGGTCTCCCAAGGCTCTGATGTTACAGTGTTACCTAAGATGCTGAACTTCAGGAGTAATTTTTACAGAGGTAATTGGTGGTATAAACAGAAATGTTTGAGACTATGCATTAACTGTAGTATTTAGTACTTTGCAGAGCATAAACCTCTACCCATGACAAGGCTAAGGGAATGCAGAACTGCGCACTCCTTTGCTGCACCACACAGCACGTTAATTACCCCTTTATAACAGCAATTTAACTAATAGAGTTGTGCCTTTTGGCACAAGAGCAACATGACTGGCATAGCAGAAATCATTTGGAAAAAAAAAACAAGATGAAAGGACACTTTGTGTACAGCAACAAGCAGACGTGGGCTAATCCCTGCTCTCAGTTTCTTCACTTTTGGGCAGTATTCTCCAGCTTTTTGGAATGTAGCTGACCAGAGTGTATATATTAATTCCTGGGTATCTTGGAAGAAAATAAAGGCAATCTCAGAAGAATCCATTTCCTCTTCATTAATTACTGGAGCCTGGTAGACTCCTCTCAGCCAGTTCCAGGCTGGAATTGCCATTGAAATTTCTCTTTAATTTTAGCAAGTGCTGGAATTTTGGAGTTGCAGAAAAATAGGGCTTTTATTGGATGTCCAACAGGACAGCCAAGCAAGTAGGCAAACTTTTTTGGTACAGGTTGGGATACTTCACAGTCTACTGAAGATGGTTTAGGTTTAGTTTATGCTACTGAAATGTCTAGGAAATGACAGCAAATCCCCATTGCTCACAGACCCCAAACTCTTGTCTGCAACCGCCCAGGAATGGCAAATCAGAGCAGTGAAAAGGAACTGACAAATGCACCTTCAGTGTCAGACTCAAATTTGCTGCCAGTGAGCTACTGTCATCATAAAATGTCAATACTCTTTACCTCAGGGTCCCTCAGGAGAGAGAGACCGCAGCACTTCGAGCAGCAGAGAGGTGTCCTTGGAGGAAGATAAAGGCCCCAAGCCATTAGAGTCTATTGACATACCCATCTTTCCAAAGACATCTAAAATTTTGGATGTGGATTTATTGGTGTGAGTAAAAGCACCTTTCTCAGGGCTTTATCAAAGTGGCTTTTTCCCATTTATTTCCAGATGTACACATTAAATTATACATATTTATTTCGTATGTGTGTACTCAGACATTTATGCAGACACATACACTACATTAGTTTATATGCATTGTACCCAAGTACATATGAACATCTTCAGGACGGCTTTCTTCCTAAATATTATCGCTTAAAAAGATGGCAACAGAGATGGGCTATATATAAACAAAATTAAATAAATCCAAATAAACTATTTAGAAAAAAAAAAACAAATAGGACAAATGCTGACCAGAGTATAAATACAGACATTAGCTATATTGGTGTGAGTGCTAAAGTAGACCCCATATTTCTGAACAGAAGCAGAAGGAAAGCTAATCAAAGGGAACAGCTATGAAATGACTGCTTTAGAATTACTTTAATTTCAGCATCAGGAAAATAAATACATGTTAAAATTAACAGAATTTATAGAAGTTAGTCAGCATTTCACTTTAAAAGGACACAGATAATAAGTGTAATAGAAGCAATCCCATAATGTATCACTTAACGGATACTCATATTCCAAATACTCCTGTAAATTCTGAAACTTAGTGCCTGTGGTTAATATTTAGACTACCTACTGTGCACAGAGTACCTATTAAACTGTGGAATCCAAAAAGGGATAATACAGCCATACACAGAAATGGTCTTAAACTCAACGGACTGGACAGTCCCCACTCGAGGTGGCCTTAACCTCACTGACAGAAAACTGCTGCCTTAAATGGGTGTTAGTGGACATTCAGAGTTGAGGTACTTATAGATATGCAGTCCTTTTTGAGTGTACTCCAGATTGCTTTTGTTATTTGCACCTTTTTTGTCTCAATTCTAAAAAGAATGGCTCCTTGTAGCTTATTTCACCCTTGGCTCCTTACAGCTGTTGGATGCTGGAATGTCCCATGTTTACTTGTGTCCTACATGTGTCTAAACTCATGATCAATGTTTCATAAATAAACAGCTGTGATTGGAAGGAGAAAAAAAAAGCTGTCTAAATTTAGGCTTCTAAACCTGAATTTTGGCACCCAAATAACTGGCCAGCTTTCCAAAAGCCAAGCCCCTGGAAATTTCCAGTAATCACTGTTGCCATACCAACGGCTGTCAGCACTCTTTCAAAAGCAGGTCATGTATTTAGGTGCCAAAATGTAGCAAGAAGGGTCTAATTTCAAGCTTTTTTTTTTTTTTTTTTTGAAGATCTGGCCAAGAACATTAATGATAATTGAGAACAGTTTCACCTCAGCTGCCAGTCTCCACCTTCTCCAGCTGGAGTCACAAGACTGCTATGGTCTTACAAAGGGAAGATGTTTGGGGATGGTGAAGCATGAGGTGTTAGCATTTACTGCCTGATTCAGTCCTGGGGTGCAGGCTTTGACCTAACACAGAGATACCCCTCAAACTGATTCTGGGGCAAACAGCCAAAGATGTAAACTAATTTCCCAGGGCTAGAAGTGGGTTATGGCTCAAATCCCTGGACAGAAGGGATGTTTGGTTTGTTGTGCTGAAGCACAAAGTATGGTGGACCTGTCATGCAAGCGGGCACATGGCCAGGCACTGCCTCCCACCTTCATTCAGTGCTGGCCACTTCCCTCTCGTAATACTTCCAGTGGTGCCCTGCTGCCAGCTTGCAGTCATTCTCACCAGGCATCAGTAAAGACACTTGTGAAGGCGAGGACAGGCGTGTCCCCACTTGGCCCCCCCATCTCTTGGGGGCTTTTAGCGCAGCCCCTGTGCTGCCTCTGCCTCCAAATACCTGCCTGACTTCAAGCAAGTCACTTAACCTCTCCGTTTTGGGGCAGGATAAAGATAACACTACTTCCTTCTCCCTGCATTTTACCTGTCTTCTTCAGCTCAGGTGTAAGCTCCTAAGGGCAAGGTTTGTCTTCTTGGTGTGTTCAATGCCTATCAAAACAGAGCCTTGATCTCAGCTGGGGCCTTGAGGCATGAGTGCAGTACTGTTATTATCATTAATAATAATAATAATGAATGCAATCAGATCAAAGACACTCACTGCATGAGTCATTTTTGGGGTAAAGTTAGTCATTCCAAAGAGCAATAGGTATATGTAAACTGCAGCCACTGCCAAGGTTTCTCCTTTTTCCCAGCATTTAAAAATTCACCCATGGGATTATGGGTGAGCAATACGATCTAAAAAGATCTCAGCCCTGCCAGTGTTTCCATGTGTCTCGGCACTTGTGCTCACATGCCGACAGTTACAAGGTTAATGGTGTAACTTTTCTCTATGTAATTCAGCTACGTAAATAACCTGTGCAGTTTTTCTGGAGCATAGGTGAAACTCCCTTCAGTATCGAGCCTTCTCTGAACTGAATTCAGTATCTCTCATCGCCCTGAGTTGCAACAGGGCCTGTATGAAAACCAGAGATTAGCACAGATGCCAAAATAAATGTTTTTGTTTTAAATTGTTGAGTTTTTTAGTTGTTCAGTGTTTTGTTCTGTTTTTTCGTCTGCTGAATGAATCACAACAAAGTTGTCTTGAAAAGGAAAAAAGAAATTGAAAGAATGAAATACTTATTAAAAGCATTAGAATGAGATTTTTCACCTGAAACACCTGCAGCCAAACAATAGGATTACACAGGTGCAAAATAAGACACAAGAGGGAGCTCATATAATAAATAATAGTGGTAAATAAATAACACTTTGTAAATGGGTAAAATCTATGGAGAAAAGGAAATTGATAGATCCTGCAATTCCTATTTGCTGCTGCTGGTCTCATTGTCTCTACAGTTACTGTCACAGGCTATGAGGACATGCTCACAGACAAGGATCTCAGTGCACCAGATGTTGCCCACAGAACACCATAGCACTACCTGGTCACAAGAGCTTCTGTCTGGGGATAGCACAGGAGAGGGCGACCAAGCCAGGAGACTACAAGGAGACACTGTTCTGTCAGACAGAAAGTGACCTGGGTTTAGAGATGTTCCAGGAATTATTGTCAAATATTCAATGCATATTTTCATTTTTAAATGCGTTTAAATATTTATTAAGAAGAACATATTTTATATGTATGTATATAAGAAGGGAAGGCTGAGAGGGGACCTTATAAATGCTTATAAATATCTGAAGGGTGGGTGTCAGGAGGATGGGGACAGACTCTTTTCAGTGGTGCCCAGCGACAGGAGAAGGGGCAACAGGCACAAATTGAAGCACAGGAAGTTCCATCTGAACATGAGGAAGAACTTCTTCCCTCTGAGGGTGATGGAGCACTGGAACAGGCTGCCCAGGGAGGTTGTGGAGTCTCCTTCTCTGGAGATATTCAAGACCTGCCTGGACAAGGTCCTGTGCAGCCTGCTGTAGGTGACCCTGCTTTGGCAGGAGGGTTGGACAAGATGACCCACAGAGGTCCCTTCCAACCCCTAACATTCTTTGATTCTGTGATATATATGTGCATTAATGTTGCTTGAGAATGTTGGTTCATATTCAAGAGACAATCACATACGTAGAAAAGCAGAGAACTTAAAATTGAGTCTGCAGCCCAACGGTTGTGTTTCTTATGTGGGATCAGAACCAGTTGCATTTCTGTGACTGCAACTTTAGTTCACTCCAGCAAACAGATTTCACATTTCTCAGAACTTAGAGAAACTGTGCTCGTTTGACAAATTCATCTTCTTTTTGAAGTGTTAATCTGATCAGGCAAAACATTTCAATTCCTAAAGCTCTTGTGAAAATAAGGCGATATCTATCAGTAACTACAGTGGCCTTGATCTGTCGGCAAAGATCCATCCTCCCTGTAGTTGAACTTATGTTTCCTCTGTGCCGACCCTGGAACTTCCATCTTTCGGAGGCTGCAACTACATGTCCCAGTACACATACGTCTCAGCCCTTCTCCAATAAACTGACAGAAAAGTAGAACAGCGGGAGGGTTGCCCTCTAAAGCAAGGTCTCCATATCATAACAGCTCTGGGCATGGATCATAATCACCATCTGAAAGGGTGTTATATAGTCATCAGTGGGCCACTAATTTGGGGGGGACTCACCCACAGATCTAGAAGGTGGGCATTACCCTCATATCCATCACTCCTGAACAAGCAAGTGTACCTTGGACATAGTTGTCATTGGGGTTGGAAAGGCCCTAGTCCGTATGCTGGTGTTGGTGGCCATCACAGATATCTCAGACATCTCCCTCCAGAAGTGACAGGGACAGAGACAAGATGTGTATGTCTGTAGAGCCTATTAACAGAGATCCACAATTATTATAATTGCAAGGAGCGTACCTTCTTTCATACTCCAATACCTGTCTGGTCTCTAACATCAGTAGAACAGGCACATGCCTTAAAAAACCACTGTTTACCCTGCAGCCAAGGGGAGAGCCAATTCTTATGCTTTGACATCTAAGTCCATGGTATGAATGTATCCACCCACATCAGAAGTGGCTCCATTTCTTTCCTCTGCTCATGCAGTACAAATGGGCTTTTCCAATCAATAGTGCCACTCATGGGGAATCCAGCAATGTGTTCAGTTCCTGACAGATGTCTCTCAAATGGCCCATTGAGTAGCTCAAGACCAACTGGTGCTGCTTATGACTTGGCATTAGCCATATGACCATGGGTTGTTGTTGACTTTACAGTGTGGTATCCCTCAAAGACCATCCACATACTTGCATACTTCCATGGACTGGAGACAATCTGAGGCGAATGTGCAGGATCTGACAATGGAGTGTTGCCTTTAAAGTGTAGCTTGCTGGAAGGGACTTTGTCATCGTAAGTATCCTACAGCTACATAGACTTGCCATGTACAATACAGAAGGGAACAAGAGCTTCAGCAATTGAAATAATCAGTTTATACAGACAAGTCTAAACCCTGAGATCCTTCTTCATTTTGAGACTCCAACACAGAATGTTCAGTCCGTAAAACCACCTTAATTCTTGATACCCTGGATCTCTACACTGGGAAATACTCTTTCCACTCCTTTGGGTGAAGTTGATGAATTCTTCAGCAGAGAGGCTATTTTTCAGCCAGATTCCACAGCTGTGGAATTGCAGAAAGCCAGGCCCTGGATCCTGGGCTTGCAGAGCCCATTCTCACAGTGTGCTTGATGCATTTGGTCTCTGGAGAGGAAGGAGTACATACCCAGCATGGCACCCTGGCCAGCTGGCTTGGGAGAAGCAATGCTGGCTTTGAGTGTGCAAGCAGGTGCTTGCTTCCCCTCCCCATCAGATGGGGAGAGCGAAAGAACAGCTGTAAATAGAGCAAGGTTTTAAAAATTGGAGAAAGAGAGGTTTAAAAAAAAAATCAAACTTGCCTGCCTTGCATTGGATACCTCTCATGTTTTTAATCTAAATTAAAGTTGTGCTAGTATTCTGCAGTAAAACTATTGCCTACTACCAGAGCCACAAATTTCTGAGAAGGGAGAATAAGTCACATGTCTTCCATAAAAACATACTGATACAGTTCAGCTTGTTCTTTATGCTTTCTGTTAAATCATATTTTTTTAAAGGCCACGGTTAAAGCGAGCAATATTTTTGCTTTCCAGAAAGTATTTACAGTACTGCATTATCCTTCATCTCCACCAGTTTTCATTTGTTATCATTGACTCATGGTAAAATAGTTTTATTTATCTCCAGGCTCAAGTACAAGGAGTTTTTATAATTCAGTTGGGTCTATTTAATTTCCAGTATCTAAGCTACCGTAATGAAAATGTTACTCAAGGTTTCTTCTTCAACTCTCCCCCTTTAGATCATAATAAAGACAGCTCACTTGAGCAAATAGTTCCTTTGAAATGTTAATCCTCCTCAGATGTGTTTTTTTGTTAGATCAGCTGCACTGTTAAAATACTTTCTATTTTCTCATTAGTTTGAATACAGAATAACACTTATTAGCCATATGGACACAAAGTAGCTCGTTGATGAAGATAAATGAATTAAAGCTTCATGTTAAACAATGAATTAACTGTGAGACAGGGTGTAAAAACCTATTATACAAAAATGGGTCATTTATCCCTCTCTTATCCAACACAATCTCTCCTTAAAAGAAGAAAAAAATATATTCCAGACACTGCCCCCAGTGCAACCTAAAATCCATACTAAAGCATGGAAAGGAGGATGAACGTAAAAACTTCCAGCAAAGGGGCTTATTGAAGCATTATTTTTTGAAGGCTTCATTTTATGTTAGTCTTTATTTGGCACTTAAGGAATGAAATCACAACGACCTAAACCTTTCCTTCAGAAAGGCATGTGAAAGTGTACCTTCACTGCAAAGCTAACTCTGTGATTGCTCCCAGGCTTGAGACCCGGGCTTGGCTCAGGTGTGATCAGCTGCAGCGTGAGATAGCACGCTTGGTGCCGTTCCTCCCTCTTTCCCTGCCCACGTAGCGAGCCCAACGGACTGCTGCTCTGCAATAAAGCGAGCAGCTCTGTGATTGCTTTTTAATGAATTGTGGGGGAATGTGTATGGTTTCCCTGGGGTGTGGAAAGAATTTTAGGTGGGTCATCAGGATTCAAATATTAAATTACTTGTGTAGGTTGCGTAAGGTTAGCATCCAAGGAAGTGGAGCTGGGACTCTAACCCACATCTCCATGTAAATCAGTTAGCACAAAAGAAAGTTCTGCTACATTCAGGTGAGAAGAATATGTCTGGGAGGGCATTAAGAATAATACCAGGTAAGAACCTCGGCTTGTGTGCAGTGAAGGATCATTGAAGTTTCAGTAGACTTCAGTAAATACAGTTTTGTTTTGACACTCTGCCTGTAATTTCAAAACAGGAGACGTGTGAGTCCTTGGAGAATTTTAAGTCCTCATCTATTCTTCAGTGAGAGCTCAGCCTTTCTGAAAATATGTCCTGCTTTATGGTTTCTTGATTTAAACATTTTGTGCAAGTCTGAACACGAACACACAACAATTCAGTGGTAAGAGCTGGGGGGCATGAAGCATCAGTTTACATGTTTGGCTTCCAGAGGGCCAGGAAGTTGGTGTTATTTATTTAACCAGGAACAATAGAGCAGTCGCAGCCGGTTGCTATTCAACCAGCATTTCCATTGCTGGCATGGATAGGTGCATTCGTCTGCTCACACCTCAGCCGCTGCACCCCTACCTGCTGCCTCCACTGCCTCTGGCACTTGGTGATGCCTCTAACAGCGATCAGACAGATTTCCAGATTCCAACGGTTGACAGAGAGCAAATTTGCAAATATGCACTGGGCTAACATGATTCAGTGATGGTTGGACTTTATGATCTTAGAGGTCCTTTCCAGCCTTAATGACTATGATTCTACGATAGGCCCGCAAACATGTAAATCCTTTGAATGAATTTTGATTTTATACAGCCGGCATAAATGAAAAGGCTCCTGTTTATGTACTGCCTAAAAAACTGCTCTACAGACTGGACTGCCAGAGATTATTTCATTCACCTCTTTAGTGAAACATATAGAGAACCACAGTGCAGATACCCCCAGGGTGTATTTTTCTGATAATCAAAACACAGACAAGCTATGCAATAGTTCTAATGCAAGAGATCTAATTCGGGGGAAGGCGGGAAGTTTTCATGTGTCCAGAACACCCTGGATGCTCACCAGGCTGCCTATTGTCACAGGATTATGGAGGGGGCAATATACGATCCTTTTCAGGTAGGATTTTGGAGGGGACAATGTATGATCCTTTTCAGGTAGGCCAAGTAGGCAGTATTTCCAACAGCACCAAGGCCGTGACAGACCTGTGCACTCACACAAGCAAGCACGCGTTGCTCTTCGTCTTGTGTTTTGGCTGGGATCAAAGCCTGGAAATTGCATCTGTATGTGTATCCTTGTTATTTGTCTGATTTATGCATTCTCCCAGAGAATTTCCCTTTGTCATGTCAGCATGCCTCTGATTTGGGAGGACACAGTCCTGAGCGGAGTGGCCCTGAAACAAACTTCTCCCTGGGAGCACCCCACAAGTTACCTTGCTTTGCAGCTTGTTGCAGTGGAAAACAACCAGAGCGTCATTCGAAAAAACCTCACACAGAGATCAATCAGGTTACTCTGGTTAATCCCAACTCTCTCACTTGGCAGCGGAGTATAACCTCCCTCATAAGGTAATTTCTGTTTCCTCCCAGTGAAAGTAAGGTGGATTCCAGCCACACTTTTGGCATTCACAACAGGAGGCAGGGAACAGTCTCCTTGAGTTTTCTTCTGAAAGGCCAAAATGCTGTGTTGAGGTTATGCTTGGTTATCATCAGTAATGCAGACTTGTGACCATTTTACCTGGGGAAGGAGAGTGAAGAAGAGGTGGTCTTTGAGTGGATGGAGACTATCAGCACTTCTCTTAGGGATGAAGTCCACATGGGGCCTGTTTGTGAAGCCCGTTATTAGAAGACAGAGTATTCAAAGAAGTCCTTGGGTCAGGCAATGTGGAGTGTGCTCTCAATGTTGATGCTATAGCTAGGTCTCACCTGTTTCCCAGGGACAGTTTTGATAATCTCATCCAAATTTTAATGGGAGAAAAAAGTCTAACTTTTATTTGAAAAACACTATTTCATTAAAATTGAGAGAGATTTAAACCACCAGCATTTTTCAACAAAACATGAATCTCTGATATTCTTACAGTTTATGTTTTTCCTACACTTTTTTCTTTTTCCCTCAGTAATTTTCAGCAGTAAAATGAGAAGAGAGGAGAAAAGGCAGAGATAGGACTGAAAAAAACCCCATATTTAGAATTTCCAGCTAAAAAGATGACAGTGAGCCAACTGACTTCTTTTAAAAATATTTCTTCTTCCTTGTGTGACTGCTGTGAAGCTGGGAAAGAAGCTGTGTGTTAGTGATGGCTGGTTGCATTGACACATACAGACAAGCATAGCTCAGATTGGGAGGGACTTCTGGAGATTGTCCTGTCCTAGGCCCCTGCTCAGGGTAGACTCAGCTGGAATAGGTTACTCCAGCCTATTTTAAAGTTGTCCTTCAGCTCCTTTTTCAAAACCAAGCTCTCTTGGTGTTTATTCTTCCTGCAGATCTCTCAGCTACAAATAGCTGATGGGTCCTACCAGTGAGGGGTATGCCCAGCAGCCTTTTTCATCCTGTTTCACAATCCGTGTTCTTCTCCTATTAGCACTGCACGGAGAATACTCACTAATGCTCTCCAGAAAGCAAGGTCACTTATTCACAAGCAAACTTTAAATCAGGTGAAAGAATAAAAACTTAAAGTACTCACTGCCTGATGAGCAGAAAGTTACCTGTCACCAGCACTTTTCCTACAACAAACCCAGGAAATTCACAGGTGATATAGCCAGCACTCACTCTCAGATGTTTAGAACAGTCCGTTAAGTAATGTCAAAAGGTAGTTTGGTCCAGGTCAAGCCTTTTGGTGCCCAAAGTTCAGTATACTTTAGAAACTGGTGCTCCGTGTCATTCATGCTGTCCTAAAGCCTTCGTTAGTGCCAGTGGCATTGGCCACCAGGAACCCAGTCAGTGAACCAAGGATTTGCAGCTCAACCACTGGACTGTACCACAGATTTCTGGCGACATCTCAGCCAACTACTTCACCTTGCTTCCAAAGAGTCTGAAGTGAGAGATGACTACCTGTGTGGGTCTGTTCAGTGCCTAGCTCAGCAAGCGCCATTTTTTTTCCTGGAATTACCACAATTTATATGAAGTCATGAGACTGAGTCATACTGTGAAGGAAACTGAACTGCCACAATTTCAGCCAACCTGTTTGTATTTAAATTAATTTGGTTGTCATGGCCAAAAAATCTACAGTTGCTGTACAATTAATGGAACCTACATTTTAGTGCAGAATATTTTTTTTTTCTCTTTGAGTCTCCAGAGAAAAAATACAACTTTCATATATCTCAAAATTATATTAGATTTTAGCACATTTTCTCTATGAGAAGATTTCAGCCATTGCCAAAATCAAACCTTCATTTCTGCAGTTCTGAGCTGCTTTAACTGTACTGCTCTTTTGTTAGTTCCAATGGGATATTTTAAAATTTCCCTATTTTATATTTTAATGTACTTTCTGGGCACACTGGTCACTCTTTCAAAGGAGCATAAAGTAGTTATTGTTAATACATACATGCTGGGTAACAGCAAATGTTTCTGGAGTACTGGGCTTTCTGTAATGACATTAAACGAAGAAAAAAAAGGAGATGAAGTAATACTGATCTCTATGACAGCCTCTGTCTGCAGAACAAGGATTTAATTCAGAATTAAGCTACATTAGTGTTAAAGAAGCCATTACTCGCTTGCAAATTTTTTCCCCCCAAAACCCATTTCATTGCTCAGTGGAATAAGCTGGTACATTTATCCACAAACTTTTGATGACTGATGCTTTATTTTGCCTTTGAATGTTTCTTTAATGAAATCTGGGTGCTTAAAAATATCCAGTAACATAGTTAACCATTTTGATTTCACATTAACAGAACAGTTATTCTGTTGCCATTTGTCATTGACCTAGCTTTCATATGTGACCCCTTTACACAGAAAAACAAAAATCAGGTATGAATACAGATACAAATAACTTGTATAATTTTACTGAATGTAAATACATGTGTCTCTTTGTGTAGCTTTCTTGTCCTTTGTTAGAAGGCATAGATTTGCTTATGTTTTGCATTAGCTATCGAAAACTTCCCTTGAGCTTTATCAAACTGTCTTGTTCTGAGAATGCATAAAATATCTTTCTTCCAAGTTTAGGATATGCTTTGTTGTCTTTAAAAGTTATGGTGTAAATTTGCTGGGGGACATTTAGTCCAACAACACCAAGAGTCCAGCAAAACTATTTCTGGGCTAAATGGGACTCTCAGTCTCTAAGGAGCTTCTACAGCCGCCAAAAAATCCCTGGGACATGTGCACAACCCTTTTTCCCAGGCTGGGCTGTGTTTGAGACAAGTAATGTGTTGTATGTGCTGATAAAAGAGAAGATTAATATTATACCATCTGAAAATTGCCTGACACTAGCTGAACCTCTCCCGTTTGTGGCTGGGCTGGGCGTTACTGTAAGGTGAAGCCACCAGAACAAGAATTTGGATTTAGGCACCAGATAGACTCAGCAGGCTCTTTCTGAGTTAAAAAGAGGGAAATTTTAGGTGCTGAGCTTCTTCCTTTTGCTCGCCCCCAGAGCGGGGTCACATCTGTCTATCGGGAAAAAAATCTGAAAAGAAGAAAGCTAAGGGAGAAGAAAGGTGCAAGAGAAGAAAGCTGCAGGGCTTTTCCCAGAGGACCCAGTCGGCTGGAGGGTGGCTGCTGCCCTCAGCTCACCTCCCCAGTGGCTGAGAGCCCTTGCACAAATGCATTTTGCCATCGCCACCCCTGTTCTGCTAGTTCAATCATAGGCCCTGATTATTTAAACAACTGAAAGCAGAAGCCTTTGTTTCCTTGACTAAATATAAGCCAACAAGATGTTTCTAAGAAAGAGGTTAATGTTATCTTTTAAAATGTATTTCCAGCTGATTGCTATCTTGCTTTAGAACTGGGGCTTCTGCCACCCCTGCTCTCCCTCCTCCTGGCATCAACCAATAGTTTAAATCTTGCCCAAAGACAGAAAGTTTCAGGCCTGTCCCAGCCTTGCAGCAGGTGTCTGGCCTCTAAAAAATGTCAGAGACTAAGGTCTTTTGAGATCTTTGTGAGTTTAGCACTTCAAAATGGGCGCCGAGTGATTTTGAGAATCTGGTTATCTGTATGGGTGTGTGAGAAATGCCATAGGATGGGCAAGATGAGTCACAAGCAGTATCCTATTTTTCTCAGAACAAACCCTGGTGGAACTGCCACTTTAACTCTTACTTCACCATTTCTTAAAGCTCATTCCCTTCCTTACAGCTTGTTGACTTCCTTTGCCCTAAGAGGACCTTTTGTCACATCCTTTCCATACATACCATCAACTTTTTTTGATTCATGCTGCTCACTTCTGAGAAATTCTTTCTGCTTTTTAATGGTTATTTGCCCTTTTGCAGCAAGGCACTGTGCTCTCTCTGTTGACGTGAGCTCTGCAGAAAATTATCGCTTGGACATGCACGTTGGTGCCAAGTGGAGATAATGCCATCTTTTCAGACTGAAGCTTGCCTGTAGGAGTGTTCCCAGTATGATTTTCACAGTCATAACTACAGTTAATCTTAAACTTGGCATACTCTTCCTTTCTCCATAATGTTTCTAACGATTTTTTCAGGGTGGGAGAATCCTCAGGGTTTTGCAGTGTTGCATTCACCTACTGATTCATTCTTGCCAGTTTGGTGTTGTTAATCAAGGTCCAGCTTAATAGACAACCCTACCATTTCTATTACAGTGCAGGAAGTTACCTGTCTTTTCCAGCTAAACAACACTGAGAGAAGGAGGAAGCTTTTTTTCTGAGCAAGCAGGAGGTGCCGTGTAACACAATGGTCAGTAAATATGTAGCGGCAATTTGCAGGGTTTATTTTTAATCCAAGATCTATGTTGAGAGAATGGCATGAACTGGGTAAATCAATCAGGCTGTTGCAAAGCAAGCTTGAAATGAAAGGGCAGTCAAGGAGGAAGTGGTAAATAACACACAGGACTGATTGCTTCTGGGCACAGTTAGGGCCTTGGGCTTAAAGAGTAATTACCTGGTGACACCTAAGTCCTAGCTTGTGTGTGATGTGCAACCTACATGTGCAAACCCTGTAGAATTCAGCTAAGAAACTGCCCTTGCTTTTGCCAGCAATGCTTTCCTTGGTAAGAGCCAGTTAGTGCCTCGTTTCATGCAGGAGTTGGGAATGTGCAAGACCCTGTTCTTAGTCCGCTTGTGAGCTTTGCACTAGCACAGAGCTCACCTGCTTGAAACAAGGTGGGGACAGCAAGGGAAAAGAAGCTGGAGAGGTGACATTTCTGCTCTGTCACAAAGCCATGATGCAGGACTGAGCCCCATATATGCTTTGTGTCAACCTAGGGGCTGGTGAGAGCAAGCATATAAAATGCCCCTTACATTCAGAGGTGCTGAGCATGCTGTGCCACCCCAGCAGGATGTGCTTCCCAACAGCCCTAGAGGAGGTGAGACAAATGCTACTTTTTCAAACTTGTTCACTACTGCCTATGCTAAAAAAAAAAATCATCAAAAATTCAGTGAGATACAGACAAACTGTATCTGTCCATCGTGTTTATGGTGAGAAAAGCTTGTACCTCACCTCCCCTGGACAACACCGGGTAAACGCAGGGGAAGTTTCACTCAGTCTGTCCTTATTAAAAGTCTGTTACAGATAGATAGGACTGAGCCTTTTCTGTAGCAGACAGACATAGACATCTCCACCCTGTTAGGATGACAGCAAAAGGACGTCTGAAATTAGGTGCAGTAATTACATGCTTGCTTTCTTTCTTGGATCACCTGCTAAACCTGGAGATAGTTGGGAGTGAAATGTGCTTTGAATAATAGCACGGATTGAGAGAGAGGGCTTCAGAAGGGAGTAGTCAGGAGAGCTGCGCTCTGGTTATAACTTTCCTGTGGGCTTTCTGTGTGATGTTAAGCAAATTGGTAGTCTAAAATTCTCAAATGCAGTTTCCACTGGGAATTTTTCTGGTTAAGTTTGTTGAGTTTCTTGGACAAAACAATGGCTGCTACTAGGCAATAGACACCAAAAGCAATCTCTGTCTCAAACCATCCATAATGCAGACTGCCCAGCTGCGACTCTCCTCTCTGTCTTTTCCCTGCATCCTCATTGTCTACAGACATGAAGACAGATGTGCAGCCTAGAAGTGGAGGCTGCTGGGTAAGCTTATGAGTATCACCCTCCAGAACATAACATGTTATTTTCTTTGCTCATTTTGCTTTCCTCAATCCGATGATCCCTGATTTCCATGCATAATGCTTACCTTGTTATTCCTCCACCCTACATTACAATTTTGCTCCTGCAACGTGGTGGATCTCAGGATGAGCTGCTTAGGTTGAGTCACTTGCACATGCGGGATGAAATATATCTCCAACATGACTTCATATTTTATGTGGATGATGATTCTGAATGCCAGAAAGTCTTTCAGCTGTGTGAGCAGCCAGTGTAACCCAAATGGCCATTTCCTATCTCCTCTGTATGGAAAGGGACAGACTGGAAGTGCATGTCTCCTGGACCATTGGTTGGACCGTCTTCTGGGATGAAAGGTACATCACAACCACAGCTAATCTCCTGTCTCCAGTAGTTCTTCTGGTGTGTTATATTTCCCAGCTCTTAAATGAGGGACAAGAAAGACAAAACCAGGTTGTCATTGTTCACCAATCTACATCAAGGGGCAGCTTTCTCCCAGGAGACAAGTAATGGATGATCAAAGAGTTCTTCAGTTGTGTCTCAATGGAAAAAATACCAAAAAAATTACTTTTAGGAAGGCAATGGCCTTGAAGGTGAAGGAGAATCATGAAACAACATAAAGAGGTGTGAAATAACCAAGATATTGTTTGTACAGGGTGCTCTGGGAATCACACACACATCATTGGGGTTTACCATTGGTCCTGGAGCTCCCCAAACTGAAATGCAGTTTGCCCTAAGCATCAATCTGGACCATGTATCAACTAACAGACAGAATCAGTCTCGGACGCACAGAGAGTAAATGGTAATTTCACATCATTCACATGCATGAGTGTCACACAAGTCACATTCATACGGACTCCAACCAAACCAGACACTGGGACTTGCATTTGTATTAGGGCTCCCCACTCTGGGATTTGAACCAGTTTTCATGTGCTTGTAATGTCAGGTACCTGGCAAGTGGACTGCAAATGACCCGCACTCCAATTACCCTGCATCAGCATAATCCTTTCCATCTAGAGTTTGTCTTATGCCGACCAAGCAAAAGACAAAGTATACATATTTTCTTAATAAATTCTCCAAATTTTCTTGAGCCTGAGCTAAACCTTCTTATCTAAAATTAAGTAATTTAAGAATTTTTAACATTCTAAAGACAAGTTAATCCTTTTGTAGGAAAAAGTCAGAAAATGGGCTTAGAATGACATTTTAACAATGTCTATGGTATGTTAAGCTGATGAAAAATTCTAACAGCAGTTTCAAGCATTTCTGGCTAAAATGTTACTGTGATCTTAAAGCATAAAAAAATACAAGCATCATACCAAATTTCTGTTTGTTAATAATGTAAAATACTACACATTCTATCAACACAATTTGCTTTTTTTCCCATTAACTTCAGTTCTCACATCGGGTTTTAGTGACACTTGGTCTTAGATTTATATCTATTTGTCTCCTATGAGCTCCCTACTTTTCCCAGTTAAGTTTTGCTGCCAAGTAGCCCTTGATTTACATCTGATTTCAGAGCTTTTATTTCTATAGTTTTTCTGTATTTTATCAGAATGTGGTAATTTCAGTGCATGCCAAAGATGATGAACAGACTGTTTTATAGTTCTCTGTTTGCCCACAGAGAAGAAATAGTATTAGAAGCTGAAATATTGATTTGTCCAACACATTCTACAGTAGTTAGAAACCTTTCTTTGAGTTTTATGTTCATTCAAGCTTTGTTGCCTCTATTGGAGGTAGCAATAGAAAATCAGAGAAATTTCCTCATTTTCAATTACTATTTTTGCTCAGTGTCCCAAGGAGCATGGAGTTTAACATACACAATGAAGCATGTACATCTTCAATAATTGGCAAACTGATGTGCAGAGCCACCACACAAGCCACCATATATCATGCAGTTTGAGTGCAAAGCAGTCCTGACCATTGGTAAACCCATTGAATGATCAAATTTTTATGTATATCTGCTATTCAAACATCGACCTGAGTGCATCTGTTGCCTGAGCCTGGGAACCACTGCTGTGTTATCAGAAAGCTGATCCTATTCTTGAAAGCCCTCAAGCACCCACTCGCTCATTACCCACACCCTGAGCACCTTTCCCAAGAGTGCACACCCCAGAGCTCACTACATTCAGGCCTTGGTTTGTTTGTGTTTTCCAAGCCCAGTTTGCTTTCTAGTCTTCCAACGAAGGGAGTGCCCTCATGGAGGAATGCAGATGTATGTTTAGCTCCTTTCAGCCTAAACACAATCTGGGACACTTTGAGCTACTTGAGATGGCCACATGCCTAGAACAGGAATGGTAGGAGACCTGTGCCCTCCTGCAACACCCCAGGGCATCTCACATGGCTCTAGGGCATTGCCTAGAGGAGCTGAATGGAGCCTTCTGGAGTGCGTCTCGCAAGTGAAAACAGTGCTGGATGGAAATGGAAAATGGGGTTAATTCAGGTTTGGAAACAAGCAGCCAATAGTCAACAGGCCTCAAACACAGTCCATGATGCTGTTTGGGAACTGATCTGATGTGGTGTCCTCAGAAGCACCCTCTCTGACTCCACGTCATGGCAACCTGCAAGTGTGGCCTCAACAAAGCTAAAGGACCTGTTTTGGCACATGGTGGAAACCTAATGAGCATGACTCGGGGCTTCACAACTTATGAATAGTTTAGCACATCATCCTTGTGTCCAAAGACAGGAGGGATGAAAAAAACGTTAAATATGGAGCCACATGTTACAGCTACAAAGCAAAAGTCCCAACCTCTATTCCCAGCTCAGCCAGACTCTTCCTGCAAGAGCTGCAGCAAAAGTAACGGCATTTATTCCAGTTTCCATCTGTCAAAAGTATAGCTCACACTTCCCAATCTTGTGAGAGAGCTGTGGAGAAAAAATGCTTTCATGATGGAGTGGGATCAGATACTGTGAGGGGAGGGTCTAAATAACTTGGGAAAAAAATAGATTGCTTGTTCTCAGATCTGTGTCTCTTCCAGAAACGTCACTCTGGACTGCTATGGCTGAGTTACATGATCAACACATGACTTCTGGTTTGTGGCATCATTCTTTTCTTACTTTAAAACAAGCAGATAGGATATTCCTGGTTGACAGTTGCAGAAGGGGCACATACATGTCTTTTAACACCTTCTACATCACCCACAGGAAAAAGACAAGAAAGCAACATACAGCAACCCTTCTGCCCAGTGCTGAAACAGCCTGCAGCAATGTACAGAACAGAAAAATATCTTTACTTAGGCTTCGATTATAAACTGCCTTTGGTTTAGAAATGATCCCTTCTTTTTTTTTTTTTTTTTTTTTTTTTTTTTTGCCATGATATATACTGGGAAACTTTAAAACTTAAATTCACCTCTCAATCACTAAAATTTCAAAGGAGGGACAGAAAATTGCAGTTATCTACTGCGACCTTTGGTGATTAGTGATGAAAAGTGTTTGTTCTTCAACTGACAGCAGCAGAACAGAAGCCATCCCCTGTCTGAAACACTTAAAAAAGGAAGAATTGCAGAGCTTTCATTCCCCTAAGGTTCTCTTCAAGATTAGCGGCAGTGAACAGCAATTTCTGTTTGTTTTTACAATAATATCCTGTTTTGTAATCCACAGGAAAAGGAGTATGAAAGTAGCAACCTTGGCAGGGAGTGGGGGCCAAGGGACTGTTTTCTGAAATCTCAAAGCTCAGGAACACAAAGGCTTGAAGGAATTTCCAAGTGCAGTGAATGCCAAATGGTAAAGAAAATGTCATGACAAAGAGAGACAAATGATTTATTCACGCTGTTAATAAATTCTACTGCCAGGGTCATTTTATTCTTTTTCAGTGATCAACTGGCAGACTGTTACTTCTAAATGCTTTTAACTAAGCACCTACTACATGTTTAAGGGTTGTTAATGTTGGGGTTTTTTCCAAAGATGAAACAACAGAATATAATAATAATAAAAAATGGGAGACTGAAATTTAACACCAAACAAATGAACAGCTGAAAAATATACAGAACACAGATAGCTAAGCAAATAATGGTATTATTAAGGGGACTAAAGTGTAACATTTCCGTGCATTGCTTACACGGCAAACATACTGGGTTAGATTTTCCTCCATGGAAGACAGTAACTGGTGAACCCATCCTTGCAGTTCCGGTTCAGAGACTGGAAAGAAAAGCATGCTAGGACTACAGAAGACATTAAAAAGAAGCCTGTGTCTACTGGAGCACTGTTTCAAAGGGCTGTAAGCTAGAATAAATATTGACACATAAGGAAAAAATATACAACAATAGCAATTGTTCAAAATGGGCACAAGTTGGAAGCAAACAGATCCACATTGACCTAAATAAAGCTGGACAGGGGGCAAGGCCCAAAATTTAAAGGTACTTTGGGAATTGAACTTTTACTGATTTTTGTAAGAATTAGACACAGAAATACCTTCACAATTCGCTACCTGCCATTGTTTTCAACCCATTCCCCAACCACAACTCCTTCCAGTTATGGCAAGGAGAAGCAGAACATTATGAGGGAGATGAATCTTGGGACAGCAGATGTCACAGAGTTTCTCTGCCTCTGCCACAAGGCTGTTCTGGGTCTTCTTTCGAGTCTTAAACCTGATTTTTTTTTCTTTTGAAATTACTCCTACTTATACCTTTACATGCTGTGAAGTATAGTGTCTAACAGTTCTTCCACTCTGTCTGATGATCTTTTCCATTTCATTCTATTTTCATCTTTCCTTTCCATTCTGTTCTGCTCTGTTCTGTTCTATCTTCTAAAACTTCTCTCTGACTGTTAGGTCCCCGCATCAGTTAGGTGGCATGGACCATACTGTCAGAGCACATCACTGCTTGCAGTCTGTGGTAATGCAGCGTTTATACCAGTTAAAGGTATGGTCTTCTACGCTGGCTCAAATGTTCAGCAAAGAGTTTAGTTTTTATTGCAAATTCCCAACTCAAAATCTAGCTACTTTCCACCAAATCATGTCTCTAGCTTTTTTCATTTTCATTTTAATCAGTCCAATAACTTACTTAATTATTCTTTGGAAACTATTTCATACACGTTTCCTTGGAACGAAGATTTCTGACAGAAAATCCAAGGCAAAACAACATGGTTAATTTCTTTAATTTCTTTATTCTGTCTTCATTTGTGCAAACTCCAGCTGAAATCAATAAGCTTGACTATCTTCTCACACCAATATTTCATTGATGTAGTTTTAATAGACTTCATTGGAGCTATTCCTGATTTATTCGACATATTCGACAGAAGGATCTGGTGAATTTGCCTTGGAAACAACTCAGCAAAACCAACAAAATTTAGCTAGTTACTGTTAACTTCAGGAGATAAGAATTTATAAAATTTTTTTAAATTGCTGATTTTAATCCACTACAATATTAGCAGTCTGGGCCTAAAACACCCTTAAATCAGCAGACTTTCAACATTATACTGTTCTTCTAATACCTTCAAGCAGTTTACTGTGCTGAAGCAATATTTTGCTATTAAAAGGTTCAAAACTCTGTGGCAGTTTTGCATTCTACAGATAATCTGTATCATCCTGGTTTCTGATCAATGTCTATTGGCCACAGTGCCTCAAAGTATTGATCAATGTCCTCCTTGAGCAGTAAGGTCATTTTAGTTGTGCTGATTTAATTACAAAGAGAAGGAGAAAGAGTTTCATATCACTTTGATACTTTCACTGCAAAGCCAAAATGCAAATGTGGATTTGCTAAATGCTTTCGTAGCTGCTAAAACAGAAGGTTTAAGAATGATGGCATCACAAAAATGCCTGTTTAATGGCTCAGAGATGCAGCTCCAGCTATCTTAACAAGACTACATTCTTGTAAAAAGCTACTTTTCAAAGTGAAGATTCCAGTGGCAAGAAATCCTTTGTCTTCTTTTTCCAGAGTTTTTTGCTAATTTAGTTCTTTAAGTTGACTTTTTGAAGTACCTCTGAAGTCTCACTTTCAGCGATTACTGGAACACTGAAGTGTCAGTTAAGGCCTTATCTACACGCTAACATTGTGCAAATAGATAAACCAGCGTACACCCAATTTTGCATGCAGTTACAATGTTGCCAGCTCAGTTTTACTTTAGGAAGGAAAACTAGCTGCACTTGGCACTTTTAGACCAGTATAAATTTGCTTGGTCTGTAGGATGGACTTTGCTGACTAGAAAACAAAATTAACATTTCCTAGAATTGATATCACTATAACAAATCTCTGTGTAGAGCAGACTTCTGCCCCACCAAAAACAGTTTTCAAAAACTGAGCTCAGAGGCGGGTCTTTGGTGCCTAAAGCTACACATCGCCAGATGGGATTCCCAGGGGTGCTGCAGCACGTATCCAGCAGTGACCCACTAAACGTCTTTCAGTGCAGAGGGTGCGTTCTCCAAAATGAAGATTGCACTGCAAAGGAAAGCTCCTAGAAGAAACTGTTCACCAAAAAGGGGATTTGAACAGCTCCCTCTGTCACAGTGAATAAGGTGCTCAGTTTTTTCCCTGAAACACGCCTGTCATGCCCTCAGCTAGCCACAGTGCATATGATGCAGTGGAGGTGAGAAAAGCACCCAGTCAGCAGCAGCTGTGACATTCGAACAAAGCTGCATTGTAATGGGTTAGGAAGGGTGGCTTCTTATCTTTCACATACTACATTCCTGGTTCAAATAAGGATGTACACACAGTGAAATTAAGGTTCCTGATAGCTCTCCTCTCTACCTCCCCGAACTGGTTTATCCCCTTACCTATTCTACTTCCCTACAGGAGTAGAAAAGCTAAGATCTGTGAAGATCAGGCACTGGAAACAAAGCTACAAACAACCTTTAATCAAGGAAAATTACTTTTTCTCAGCACACATCAACTTGCTAAGGGGTGCAAAAAGTTCAAATGACAAGTGCAGAGAGATAGAAAAACTTTAAGTATTTACTGAACATCACATGCAGAAGCAGAGGTGCAAATGGACACCACAGCATGAAAAGACATTCCCCACAGCTTGCGACTCTGTTATAGCCCTGACCATGAACACAACATCTGAGCAAAACAGCCTAGTTATGTCTCGATGGTCATGTTGCATATTACTTCAGGTATTCTCTAGGGCAGAGCTGGACCTGTAGGGGTCTTTCCTCAGCACACCATCCAGCCCCAGCATCAGTCTGGCTATGAAACACAGCTATTCAGCAGGCAGTGAGATCTGAAGAATAGCCTTTACAAGTGTTCAGGTCCCACAGCGCTCTGCAAGTTGTCCTGCCATCCTCTGTCCTGGGAGTAGATGCTAGAAGTGTGAGGAAAACTAGCTCAAAAGAACAGTTGTAAGAAAAATATCACAAGCTGTAAAACTTCAGCGAAGACTAGTGTCAATACTGGACTTAGTGTAGAAACTCAGTATCTAGTGTTTAGTAAGCATTGGGTGTTGTGACAATTATTTCTTTGGGGCCACAGTTGTTCAACTTTTCTTGAAAACTCATAATATTTATTTGAACATAAAAATATTAATTTATGTATTTCCTGTTAGATTCTCTCATTTGAAAATTTGGGGCTAGATATTCACAAGAATTCACAAAGACAAGTCAACGTGGACAAGAAATAGGCCCAGGGATCATGTGTTTCATGGTGGGATATAGCCTAAAAAAAACCCCTTCCAACTTTAAATATTATTGTTTTCCTAAATTAACTCTGGGAGATTTTAATCTAGATCTTGGGTCTCTGCCAGCGAACACACACCGCTCCCCACATCCCTGAGAACATTGTGGAGTCCTGTACAATCAGTTGGTGTAATAATGAAATAGCAACCAGTTAACTCTATCACTTCACAGAATCACAGAATGATAGGGGTTGGAAAGGACCTCTGTGGGTCATCTTGTTCAACCCTCCTGCCGAAGCAGGGACACCTACAGCAAGCTGCACAGGACCTTGTCCAGGCGGGTCTTGAATATCTCCAGAGAAGGAGACTCCACAACCTCCCTGGGCAGCCTGTTCCAGTGCTCCGTCACCCTCAGAGGGAAGAAGTTCTTCCTCATGTTCAGACGGAACTTCCTGTGCTTCAGTTTGTGCCCATTGCCCCTTGTCCTGTCACTGGGCACCACTGAAAAGAGCTTGGCCCCGTCCTCCTGACACCCACCCTTCAGATATTTATAAGCATTTATAAGGTCCCCTCGCAGCCTTCTCTTCTTCAGGCTGAACAAGCCCAGCTCCCTCAGCCTCTCCTCGTAGGAGAGATGCTCCAGTCCCCTCACCATCCTCGTAGCCCTCCGCTGGACTCTCTCCAGCAGCTCTTCATCTTTCTTGAACTGGGGAGCCCAGAACTTCTTCATAAATTCTTCTTCTCTAATGCTGTTCTTTGTTTAACTTGTTGTAGTTTCCTAATTAGCACCCTGTGCAGGGGGACACAAATACTATGTTGTCTTCTGAGAGTTTTTTAGGGAGGTCACAGGGCTATTTAGTGAAACTAAAAGGAGGACTTAACGCACCAGATTACTTCCTACAGTTCAAAGGGGTAACTCTTCAATAATAACAATTAACAGGGCAGTCTGGATCGGAGAAGGATAGTTAGGATGCCTTGAGATGGTCCCTGAGAAGGAGTCTCAGTGAAGAAGGTGGCAGAGATTTATGGTGACAGGAAAGCTCTGAGAGCGCATCATTTGGGCCTCAATTCAAGAGGGCCACAGGGAGAGCAGGCTGGTCAACACAAAGCAAGTGGTGTGCAAACAGAATACTCTTCAGGTTATACTCCTGCACTGCATAAAATGCATCCTGATGCTAGATTTTTGTCCCACCTAATCAAAGCCAATGGTGATGCTGCTCATTGCTTGTAGATCACTGTTTTCAGTCCTTGTCAGGGAAAATTCTCCTGACGAACCCCATGGGATATAACCTGAATAGAGGGGAAGGTAGAGCATGGAGTTCTGCCAGAGTACTCTGAAGCTATGTCTGGGTGAGTTTCCGATGAATCATCGCAGCCATCTGCGGGAAGGGGGAGGAATTCCCTCACTTCTTAATCAACCTATCTGCTTTTTAAAAGGGAAATCTTTTTCAGTAAGATGCACTGTGCATACCTGGCATTTGGCCTCTTGTTACTGCCAGCTGTCACTCTGATAATGTGTTATAAATGATGGCACACCAAGCAGGCAGGGCTGCAAGCCCATGTGATTGTACTGCATTATCAAAGTGACAACCAGAAAGAATAAGATCTCTGGCTGCTGAATTGGTCCGTAAGTAGATTTAGTGTTGTTGATATTACTATTTATATACAAAAATGGGTCTTAAACTTTTTTAATATTTTCCCAGCAGGAGTCAGGACATTGTTAGGCCTTCAGTATGCAGATAGCTGGGGTAAGGCACAACATAAAACTTGTTTAAAATTCTGTTTTCATAGACTAAAGCAGGCAAAATGATGATTATTAATTATAGTAATTCAAGTATATACTTCTAACTTCACGTCTGTAAGCACAAGAATCTTAAGTGACTTAAACTGGCATCATTCCCTCAATAAATCCATACCTACATTATCAAGTGCCCTGGAGATACCTCCTGTGATCTACACATGTGACAAAAAGCCATGATTGTCAGAGAGTCTGTGGAGATTCAATAGGAGCAATGCAGATGTGGGGAAAGTCTTTCTGCCAGTATCCAGGAGATACGGTCACCTTCCAGTGCCACAACCAGGTCTGTGACTCTGCTCTTCCACAATGAACCTGGTGGCCCACAAGCAAGTTCTTTGTATGTATGGATGGGGCGAAAGCTTCCTCAAGCATAGAGTGACTCAGCATTAGCAGAAGACTCAACTCCATCCTAGTCTGAAAACCTCTTCTGGGCTTTCTCACTCCCAGAAAGTCAAAGCAAAACTCCAGCTGAAGGTAAAAGGAATTTGTTGCAGTTGCATGCTCTCTAGTTTTTGGTTTCATCTGCATTGGAAAAGAAAGTAATAAAATGCTAATGGAAAGGCTGTTTTTAGGATTTTCATGTTTGGTCTATGATGATCTTCTATGGCTTGAAGCCTTTTCTGGCCTTCTGCACAAAGTCTAAATGCTGATACCCTGAATCTTGGCAACATTTGCTGTTTCTGAGTGTTTCACAAGATAACGGAGTCACAGTTTCTTCTGGGAGATATCTACAAGCACCAAAAATATGTGGCCTATACACAGTGCACAATAACTCCTTCCACAGCAAGCATTACTGGGCAAAGTTCAAAAGCCTCAAACTCAGAGGTCTTTGTTGTATTGGTCCATAACTCCTATGACATGTACAGGTTTTGTCCTTGTGAGAAGTGATGGCAGGGGACTGGTAACAGAGGGAAAGTGTAGGATGAAGCAGTGCTCTAATCCCACCCAGAAGTGGATCAATGGAGGGTTCAAGTCTCTTATGGCAACAGCCAGATCCCACTACAGAGAGCTTCTAAAGGGTCCAATGGAAAAAATGAGAAAAATTAGCCATGTGCTTGCCACAGATCAGTGCCATGAATCTATTCAACATTCAACACAACCTTTCAACAGAGATTTCTACAAGGTGAAACAGCATTTTCATGAATTAACACTGCTTATGTCATTTGAGGTAATCACTCTGAAGACAGCTGGAAACAATGTTTCAAAACAATGCTAAGGGTATTAAATGATGTAAATATATCAAGAGATACAGACATATTATTTGATGTAATTATAACAAAACGGACATTTCTACTCAGTGAAAGTTAAGTAAATGGTTAAGTATCTGTAAGAAAATACCACAGCAGTAAATACTCCCTGCTCCATATCTCTACATGGCAGTGTTGCTCTCGGGCAACACACTCATATTTTACTAGCCACTGTATTCATATTGGGTAAATTACTTTGCTCTTACGGACTTGCATAGGAATGCAGTGCAGTCACTAAATTCAAATAGATTTAGAAATCTTTAGGGTCAGAAGGGGAAGTGATGATTATCTTGTGTTATGTAGAAACCACAAAAAAGTTATCTAGTTATTTTCAGAGTGAGAGGACTGATGCTTTCCTATATAATGTGTGTGAACTCTGCTTCGACCACAGTCAAGGAGGGGAGGTCAGGCGGATGGAGTCTTGCTGCTGATCCATGGTAACAGCCATAAGAAAAAGCAAAGACTGGTCATGGTTACCACTGATGGAAGTGTAGCTAGAAGATGCCAGCAATCTTCATCTCTAGCTGTCACTGCTGTTCTTTAGAAATCTTGCATTTGTTTTAGAGCATCGCAACAGCCTGGCTTCACTGGGTGTGAAAAGCTTCATTGGTTCCAGTGGAATTTCTCATGTAGCAATGTGTGAATAACCTCCTGGCTCAGCGGAAATAAGGGCAATATCTTTGACATGGAGTCAGCAGACACCGTTTAATTTTTGGCTGAGGTGGGTGGATTAAACCAGGATGTGTATGTCTGAGTCTGGGCTAGAAGGAGACCTCTCAGTTCTGCTTTCTCAGACTTCAGGTCCTAAACACTTATTCGCTACAGGGTCTCGGTAGCTACTCCAGCTACTCCAGAAGGATGTTACCAGCTCAGCACCCAATATTAAAGTCCCTTTTCCCTAAGATGAACCTTCCCACCTGATCACATCATAGCTATACCTATACAGATAGGTGTAAAATACGAAAATATGGGCTATATATATAAATCCCAAATAAGAAAATTGTCTAACTTTCTCTGGATTCCTACACTGTTACCCTTCTGGTGAGAAAAACTCCTGAAAAAGCTGATGCTCTAAATTTCAGCATTTGTAACTAATCATCTGGTAGTTACTTTTAATAGAAACATTTAACGTAAGTGTTTTCTTGCCCTGCCTCCCACCATCCTCTTTAAGGCCAGAAGACCCTACGGCTATTTTCTCCACTGCTGGAGCTGCCCCTCCTACCCAGCACCCTACGGCAGTGCCTAGGTCCATCTTGGGCCATCATCTCATCATTCCTGTTTCTAGCAATCCATGAAAAACCCACACTGCAGTGGTTAATTGGCTGCTACAGCTCTCTTGGTTACAGACAGACTGATACAGGTCTGCAGTGTGGTTTGTTAGGAACCCCTCTTCCTCTACACTTGCCCTCCCCACCCAAACATCCTCCCTTTTTGGGGGAGCCATTTTGCTATCTGCTCAAATGTATGAGAGTTAGCTTCTAACACTACAGTTAGAAACACTCTGGTGGGAAGAGGGAAAGCAGAAGGAAAAGGTTCAGGGGAAGCAAGCAAAGGATCATGTTTTCTCACAGGTTTTTACATGATCTTGAACAAGTCTTTGATCATGACTGAGAGCTTTGTTTGCTACTGTAGTACAAGAGATAACAATATGCATTAGCTGACTTATGCTGTAACCGTGCATGTGTTTTCTTGCTGAAAACAGGGAAATCAGCTGTTTAGTAAGTATCCCTGGAAGTATTTGTCAAGAAAATTTTCCTCTAGCTAACCTATTCCTCCAAGCAAAGTGACAAATATGTATCTGTCTGTAAATACAGTATAATTAAGCCAAGCTTCTTTTGCCCCACCCCTTACAGTACAGAAGATACGTATCAAGGCTGATGAATAAAAAGGTTAAACTTTGTCCAGAGCAATACTGCAACCTAAAGATCCAGGTTAGGATTTGGTTTTAGTACTGTAATATATTGATATTTCTGCTATTCCCAGGTCTTGCTGAGAGGTGGATATTTTCTGAACTTAATATTGAGAAAGTCCACTTAACTTGAACTTAATAAGCCAAAATTTGATCAGTGTGGGCTTTGCATCCAGCAAGGTCTGCTGCTAAGGTACCAGTTATAACTGTGCTTAATTCACCCAACAAAGCAGTCTTCTTTCATTCCATCAGGCATTTCCTTGCTGGATCATTTCACTAGAACACATAGGCATCCTTTCCCATCTGGTTGTCAGAGCTGACAAAACGACTCTGAGGGCTGTGATCAGAGGACACACAAAGAGGTGCAAAGTGGTCGATTTTGTTCTAGTGGCACTTTCAGTTACAAAGTGTACGGTAGGTCATTGACAAGTCACCTTGTGCTGGCCTTCATTGCACAGACACTGTTCAACTCCTGATGCAGTTGTGCATCAGCATTAAGCTACAAGATAAACATTTGTAAATCACTTATTTTTATAAAATGATAACTAATGTCTTTGGGAATGGGGGGCTGAAAAAAAGCTCCATAGAAAGGTGCTTAAAATGGGAATCTGAATGAGGATACAGATTCCATTTCATGTATAATCTTCATCAACAACAACAAAACCTGTGACTCAGGAAATAAAGACGTATCATTAAAAATAAATGCTCCTTGCTCTAGTTATCCACACAGCATACTCTATGCTGTGTCATATCCAACAGGTATCTGTAAACTCCATGTACTTCAGCTTCTTCAGACTTCTGCTCAAATGCACAGCCTGAACAGTGACCTCCTATTCTTTTGGATCAGCACATCTGACTGTCAAACACGCCATCATTCTGGAATTTATTCTGCCTTAGCCTGACTGATCAGATGTTGCATTAGGCTGTAAATTGGATGAAGTCGAGGAATACGCCTAAACAATTTGCCCCAAGTGAGGTAGCAGAGTAACTGCAAAGAGAGATGAGACCTTCTCCGCATCTAATGCCTTAGTTACCAGACTGAACACCGTGCCTACACTGAACAGCACTGCCTTGTGCTATGCAGACAAGCCAATTGTGTGAAAGGAGCTCCAGAAGGGCTGGAGAACAGCATGAAGAGTTTGTGCTCCTTACTGCATTTGCAATCTCCACCCCGTTTCAGTTCCTGGGCATACCTTCTCATGCTGTAGCAGCTTTGGGTTCCCACCTTTCTTCTGTTGCCCTTACAGCCCTATTCGATGTCACATTATCATCACAGTAAATCCACTCTCTGACTTCTGGGACAAGATATTAGTATCAAATAAAGTGAGCACGCCTAAAGCTATTAGTCAAGAGATTGTCTTTGTAATACAAGAGGCACCACTTCTGGTGGCTGGCATGGAATTGAAAGTAGACTTAAACCACTAGCACTCAAGACAGAGGATATTTCTTGGCAATTAACGCCTAGATGGGGGGAGCTCGTACAGTGAGAGGCAAAGTCAAAGCCATTAACCTCTGCTTGTCACTTAGGAAACATCTTCTGCGGAAGCTGTTATCACAATGTTATAATCTACAATACGGAAATAAATACATAAGTATATAGTGGCCTTTATTTTTCATCAGAAATGCATTGTCAATTAGTACGTTCACAGCAGTTTTAGAGGATTAATGCCCAGGACATAGCCAACCCAGAGGCATAATGATCTCTTAGAATTTAATTTTTTCCATGATTATTTCTCACTGAGGAACCATAATGATGCCACAGACAGAGGCCAGCATATATTGAGGAACAGTGTGCAGAAACACTGAAAGGTTTTAGGTTCTTTGGACAGCAACAGTACTAAGCCTATGTGATGACATCAATATGTCTCTTCATCAGCTGCAAGCACAACACACTCTGCCTCCTTCCCACCCTTCACCCTTGTGGCTGCTCTTGGAAGGCTGGTAGAGAGCTTGCAACTTGCCTGTAAACATCCCCTCTGGTCTGCTGCCCTCAGGGACTTGCTCTGGCACCTTGGGTTACGTCTCCAGCAGCTACTCCTGATCCACCATCACTGCAGCAAGCAAATTTTGTCTTGAGACAGCCCAGAAAATGCAAACTTTGGAAGTCACCAAAGCCCTACCTAACCAGGGGGCTTGCATGCTCAGTGTCCCAAGCAGACCGTGGTACTGAATGGGCATGGGATCATAACACAAGGGTCTGCCACATACAACAACTTGGACCTGCCAAGCTATAACAGAGCCTTTGGTCATTTTTGCTCTGATGATTCATTTTCTTCTCTCAGCTAAATATTTCAAACCTCACAATCTTAAAAATTTCTGAACCTGAAGTTAAGTAGTTGTGCAGAAGTGAATTAGTTTCACAGGTCTGGGGTACCTACAGCTCCATTTTATCTAACAAAACACTGGGAATGCTCGGCACTTTGAAAGATCACCTGGCTTATGCCTTTTCGTCCACAGGTTTAACGCACAGGCTCCTTCTAATAGACGAATACATAAATTGGAGATAAATTGTTAGACCCTTGATTTAGGCTGTTTTGGACACCCAAGGTTGAAAATATTAGCCTTTACTATAACCTACCTCTCCAATGGGTCGATTTTTGACACAAAGTTGATTTTTTCCACCAGAATCTATACAGTTTTCATGAGAAAATAATTTTGACTAAAACAGAAAAAAAGTCTATCTCTGAAAAAGATATCAATGGAAATTTTTCTACCAAGCTAATAATTTGTAAGAGAGAAAAAAGAATGAAAGACATGCTTCACCACCACTATGTGGACAGAGCCAAGCTATTTAAATTCACTTAGTTTTCTAGTTTGTGTCATAGTGCATTCTCTTTGATGCATAAAAGCCTTATTAATTTGTTTGATAAACAAAGGAACGGTGCTTTCATTTTTATTGGCTACATTGATTTTTCTCCATGACCTCCAGATTACCAACCACAAACCTCATCTGATTTTTTTGCCTCTTACCTGCTGAAAGTTACTTGTTGTAATTATTCTTCAGTTGGTTTGCTGCCCACGGTGAGCGACTGAGAATAGAAAATAAGAAAGAAAATATTCAAGCCTGTTAGGTTTGACTGAACTTCGGATATCTATAAAACCCCAGGTGACGGCTATGGATCCTGTGGGTCATGCAAGGTGTGCTGCTGCATGAAACACAAGTTAAGGCTTCACACAGAAAATATTGGCTGAAGTTTTACAGGCTCTGGGAGGCAGGGTGTCAGGCTAGGTGACTGTAACAGCCTTTCCTGGCCTCAAAGGCTGTGACCACAAATGCATGAAGCAGGAGAATAGTGTCTGTCACCAGGAACTTGGCATGGTGCTAGCAGGTGACGGAGGAGGAATGATGAATTTACGCCAATTTTGCATTCCCTCACTCATGGAGTTGCCAGTCCCCCAGCCACTGTGAATGATTTATTATTGGCAGCACCAGGGCTTTCTCCTCCACCATGGCAGCCAGTCTGCCATGGGCGACATGGGTGGAGATGCTGCGGCTGCTCCACTCCCTATGCTGAGTCACCCGCACCGGGGATCCCTCAACTGCCTGAGTCACCCGTCTCGCAGACCCTTCACATAGGAACGGAGGAGCAGGAGGGGACTCCAGCCCTGGCCAGGTTCTGCCTCGGGGTTTGCTCTCCTGCAGACATGCACATGGGCAGGACTTGGCCCTCTGTATCTGGCAGGGCTTTGCGGAACCCCACAGAGCCTTGTGACCAGCAAGAAATGGCCTGCTGTGGAGCGACATCCACTGCGACAGCAGCAAGTTGTGGTACCCATGCAATATTGAACGGAGTGAGGACTCTCTTGCTGTGCAGCTCATTCATGGCATGGTCAGCAGAATTGCCTGGTTTGGCATTTGGATGGAGGGGACCACCAGACAGGGGCATCAGTGGGACAGGATGGCTGCTGGGACTGCTTGCTGGGGAATGAATGCATGATGAGGCACCATCTCCCAGTTCATTGCCTAAAACCGGGTGTCTGATGCTCCTCTCTGATGTGGTTTGCACCTTACCAGAAATGCTGCAGCTGTTGGGCCTAAAGCAGCTGCTTGGGAAAGAAGGAAATTGAACCCAGATCATGTGGATTTGCAATAGCATCTCTCCATTCTTTATTCTTTGGCATTGTTGAGCACCTCTGATTTCTTCTGGAAATCATTGGTGGTTCAGAGGCATGCACGAATCTCTTGCATTTTGGGTGAATAACCTGGGCTCTGAGGGACAAACTCTGGTGGTCTGTGGAGGCATCTACATGCAATGCCAGCACACCATACTGACAGCAGTAGACAGACCATCTCCTGCTTATATATGAAAATGTTGCCTGTGGCTGGATGGTGGTTGATATGTAGGTGGTCTTCTGTTACTTGGCACCAGGCCTCAGAGTTTGGATGTGCCTGCATATGGGGTCTAAAAGTCTAGAAACCTAGAAATAAGAGATAATTTGGGATAGGTTATCTAAACAGAAACTACTGGAATGGAAAACATCTTAAGTCACTAAATTCAGTATCACAGTAATATAATCCGATCTGGGTTAAAATCTAAGGAACAGAAATAATGAAGTTCCCCTCAGGACCTAGAATACTGATAGTGAGATGATGAGCACTCAGCAAAAATGAAACTGAAGAGGAACACTAGATAAGAACAGCAATGAGGTTTATGAATAGCAGTAAACCACATCTAGACCCATAATGTGTGATTCAGACATGTTCACTGAATTCACATGGTCTGTCTGGGAAATTTTACACTTTTCTCTGGCTCAAGCCTCTGACTGAAGCAAATTTAAACTGCCCACTTCCTTTGAAGAAAAATGGGATTCTTGTATAAGAGTCAGAGCACGATGTTGTGAACTGCCATGCAATGAGGAGAGACTTTTCTTGCACAAGTAGCTTTTGCCAAGAGTGTAAGTTCATAGTAACAGCCAGTGCCTTGACAGTTTTCCTGGAGCTTAGTGAGGCAAGGCTACAGCTGCATTAAAAATTAAATGTGAAGAGCAGTTGTAACTTGTAGGCTAACAAAATGAATGAGCAATAATGGGCTAGCCAAGTCTTTGAGGACATAAATCTTTCCGTCTTAGGGAGCCGAAGGACTTTGTAACCGTATGATTAGTGCTTGTGTTTTGGTTGGATTGGAATGCAGTTAAGGATGTTGTGGGTTCACGTTCACTTGCTGCAGGTGGTGAAAACCAGAATGAGCAGGATCCTACACAGCTCAGGAGCAGTTCTGATAATCATGGACAAAACAACTTACCAGGGCTCCTACACCATGAGGCAAGAAACAAAGGGGCACACAGCTTATTGTTGTAGTTGGGGGCTATAGTGGAATGGCAGTGAAAGTATTTCCTTGTCCACCAGCCTCTGTTTGCACTTTTTAATATATTTTTGATACATCATTCCCCAACTCACATTCTTTCTCTGTCTCACACACAATCAGCTTGTCACGGACATTGCAATAACTTTTGAAGCAGCTGAAGCTGTCTCACCAGAGTCAACTCAGGTCCAGCCCAGCTGTGATCCACATAGGAGGTCAGAGGCTGAGGAAGGCAGAACTGGTTTAAATCCAGTTTACTTGCCAGGGCTCCAGTTCAATGGCCTCAGGACAACTCTGAACAACAGTAGCAGTGGTGTTAATAAGATCATTGCTAAGACCTGAGGTGGTGTATGAGAAAGTAGTGAAGGTTGTTCTAGGAGAATTGTACTAGTTCTTCCTCCCTGTCTCCTTTAATGACAAGGTGTTTGGCATGTGACCTATTACAGTGGCCGAACATGAATGAGAGAGTTTGCTTATCCTTCCAATACACACATTCAATAGTTAGCTTCATCTTTATAGTCCTTAAAGATCTGGAAAACTCTTTACATAAACATGGACAGATTGAGGCCATTTATTCACCAGTGTTCCAGGAAGTAAATTTTTTATGGAGTAAATTAATACCTATTATCAATAGTGACTTTTAATTAGCTGAAAGAAGGCTGTAAACATTCAGAAAGTACATAATCTTAAAAAATTAATATTCTGATCGATAATGTCTGCCTGATATACCACAAGTCATAGCTGTCTTCACACACAAATGTACTAGCACACATTTTTTCTAGACTATTTATTGGTGTTTCCAGAAATCTGCATAACTTCTCAGTGGGAAAATACTCCCTCTGCATACATATGTCAGCCGTTAAAACCCCAGTCAGAAGATCTGGTAGGGAGTCAGTAAGGAGCTTGCTATAGCCAAGGTGATAAGAAGAGTGGTGAGCTCTTTTCAGCTGAAGTTTCCTTCTCACTTACTTTCATAAGGCAAAGAGCTCTTTATTTGATCATACCATCCTGATCCTGATTTGCAAGTGGAAGAAAAGAAGGTTATCAGGAGTAGTCAGCATGGATTCACCAAGGGGAAATCATGCCTGACCAATCTAATAGCTTTCTATGATGACATGACTGGCTGGGTAGACAAAGGGAGAGCCGTGGATGTTGTCTACCTTGACTTCAGCAAGGCTTTCGACACAGTCTCCCATGATATCCTCCTAGGGAAGCTGAGGAAGTGTGGGCTGGATGAGTGGTCGGTGAAGTGGATAGAGAACTGGCTGAACGGCAGAACTCAGAGGGTTGTCATCAGCGGCGCTGAGTCTAGTTGGAGGCTGGTAACAAGTGGTGTCCCCCAGGGGTCAGTACTGGGCCCAGTCTTGTTCAACTTCTTCATCAACGACCTGGATGAAGAGTTAGAATGTACCCTCAGCAAGTTTGCTGACGACACCAAACTGGGAGGTGTGGTAGATACACCAGAAGGCTGTGCTGCCATTCAGCGTGACCTGGATAGGCTGGAAAGCTGGGCAGAGAGGAACCTGATGAGGTTCAACAAAGGCAAATGCAGGGTCCTGCACCTGGGGAGGAACAACCTCATGCACCAGTACAGGCTTGGGGTGGACCTGCTGGAGAGCAGCTCTGTGGAGAGGGACCTGGGTGTCCTGGTGGACGACAGGTTAACCATGAGCCAGCAGTGTGCCCTGGCTGCCAAGAAAGCCAATGGGATCCTGGGGTGCATCAAGAAGAGTGTGGCCAGCAGGACGAGGGAGGTTCTCCTTCCCCTCTACACTGCCCTGGTGAGGCCTCATCTGGAGTACTGTGTCCAGTTCTGGGCTCCCCAGTTCAAGAAAGATGAAGAGCTACTGGAGAGAGTCCAGCGGAGGGCTACGAGGATGGTGAGGGGACTGGAGCATCTCCCGTACGAGGAGAGGTTGAGGGAACTGGGCTTGTTCAGCCTGAAGAAGAGAAGGCTGCGAGGGGACCTTATAAATGCCTACAAATATCTGAAGGGTGGGTGTCAGGAGGATGGGGCCAAGCTCTTTTCAGTGGTGCCCAGTGACAGGACAAGGGGCAATGGGCACAAACTGAGGCACAGGAAGTTCCGTCTGAACATGAGGAAGAACTTCTTCCCTCTGAGGGTGACGGAGCACTGGAACAGGCTGCCCAGGGAGGTTGTGGAGTCTCCTTCTCTGGAGATATTCAAGACCCGCCTGGACAAGGTCCTGTGCAGCCTGCTGTAGGTGACCCTGCTTCGGCAGGGGGGTTGGACTAGATGACCCACAGAGGTCCCTTCCAACCCCTACTATTCTGTGATTCTGTGATTCTGTGATTCTGTGATCTGTCTGCCCAGTCTGCCATCCTCAAACCTCAACACCTCTCCCCACAAGCATCTCTGTCAAGACTTTGATGTCCAGTATTTTCTGTGTGTGCTGAAAAAAAAAAGGTGATATCATAAATGTCCTAAACTCTCCTGATGCTGAAAATCTGTCCCATTATATTTCACAGTTGAACAAGAGACAAGAGCTGTGTATCATCACTGGAGATTTTTCTTGATGGTATAGCACTCAGAAAATGGTAGAAACCAGCCACTTTATTTTCTGAGCATCAGTGGCTTAACCTCTGTCACTAGTCTTTATAATTCAGTTACTTTTAGGGTTGTTTTTTCCTTTCCGGCTCAGAGCTAATGCAGTCTCTCCTGTGATCTTCAAATCTCTTCCAGAAGACATCCCAACCTCAGGTTAGGAAGACCCTACTTTCCCTGGAGCCATGTGTTCAGGTCTCAGCAGGGCTGACTCATGTTTTCTGTTATTGGTCTGACCTCCATGCAGTTTGAAAGGGATCGGGATTCGACAGCAAGAGGGTACCCGGAATAACCCCAGGGTCTGTCCGCAAGCATGTAATTCCCCATGCCTCTTGCTGCAGCACCCCTCTGTGCACCATGCCGCTGGTGTGTCCGCTTGTCCTCCCCAGTCAGCAGAGCGTGGGGCTGAGAGCTTACCTTCCGCCATCCCACCTCTCCATTCACTTGCTCCTGGAGGTGGTGAGGGAGCGTGGGTATTCCCTGGGTGTGGGGAGATTCCTTGGGCTTGGTCTTTTCATGGGGGTGCTAGAGGGGAGATTCTTGTCTTCTTCGGAGCACAGAGTAGCTGCAGGCACAAACCAACCACTTGTGTGGGGAAGAGGTGGGGGGCGATCTTTCACACAGGCCCTCCAGATGGGATGTCCCCTTGCTGTGCAAACACGTTAGAAATCAGTTGTGCGTAGGGGGTTTCCCTGTGCCCTGTCAGGAACATTCCCCCCCTCCCTTCCAGCTTTGTGTGCCTCCTGCCGCTCTGCCTTTCATCCTCCAGCCTCCAGGTAGCTGGATTCCAGCGATGCACTCTGAGATGCAGCTCTGTAAGATACTGAGACTGATACCAAAACTCTCTGCTTTCAGGGAGTCCGTCCAGGTGCAAGCTCCTGTATGTGACAGCAGCACTAGCTAATGGTGCTGAAGAGGTAGGGTAGTGAACATTAAGTTCTTGCAGCCTCCTTGGACAAAAGAATTTTGCAAAATAAAATCTTGCAGTTATTGTCCTCTCTAGCATCCTCTTGCTTCCTTTTTTATAAGGCATCTCTCAAAAAATGTTTCGATGGCCTGCTATAATGTGCCAAATTTCTTCATATCTGATATTTTAAGTTTAACTATATTTATCTTGTTTATGAAAGCTGACAAGTGATACAGCACTAGTAATGCCAGCAGAAATTGCACAGCAATTTCACTGGGGTTCTTTTCAAGTCAGTGGAACTGTTAAATGAGATTAGCTCAGTAGAAGGGTTTATTACGGCCATGAGAAACCAGATAGACGCATATCACAGAGAACCAGTGATAGACTAAGAGGATCGCATACAGAGACATTGTGCCAAGGGGATTTGGCAGGATAACACAAGTGCATCTTTTAGCTCTGTGGAGCTGTGTCTTACTATATTCCTGACATGGTTCTCCACTCATCCCAACAGCTGTCTTTTCCTTTCCTTCTCCAACCCTTCATATATCTTTCAGTGCTTTATTCCGACACTAGTCACTCTTGTAACTTGATGGGGTTTGTTAGGAGTAGTGGGGAACTGGAAACAATGGTCCCTATTATTCTCCCTGCAACCCTTAGAGTAGCCCTAGAATGTCTGTGTGTTGGTGGCTATTGCTTTCTTTTGTTAGCTCTGTTTTCTCTCTTTAAAGAAGAAACCTTAGTAGGACTGTAACTCACTGCTGAAGTAGGTATCTTCATAGATAAAGAAATCAATATGCCTCATATATGTGAAGTGCTGTTGTTATGCATGTTATATATATGATACACGGTTTTTTTATATGTATTGTTATAAATGCAAGTCCACATTGGTCACCATCAGGGAGAAGCTTCTGGAGCAAAGAGCATCTTCTGTGTACTTGCAAGCTTTGCAGCAGACTGCTGAATAAACTCACATTCTCTCTGGGGCAGATGTAAATAACAGCAGCTCTCTTAAGGACTCACTGAGAAGTTGCTCTGGGGTTCCAGCTGGGATGCAGTCTTTTCCTCCCTGACCAACAGAAGCCCAGCTCTTGCTCAGATCATTTCCTAAAACCCGCTTCCTACGTGCTGTGAAAGGCTATTCACATTTCAGCCCTGGTGACAGGCAAAGGGCAAAGCTAGAAGAGAGTCCAGCAACCAGGTGGAGCAGTCAGCTAATTTAGCACCAGCAGCAATATAGACTGATGGACACAACGAAGATGTAAGGAAGGGAGGAACAGCTGGGCAGTGGACAAGCCGGTGAGCCTTCTAGCTCTCTGGAACATGGTTTGAATTTGTTCCAGCCATTCAAAATGATCTTTCACTTTTTGGCAGAAGCTCACAAAGTTTCTTAGCTAAGCAAAGAGAGCACAAGTCTTCATTGTGCATGGACAGAGACAGACACTGGTTGATTATTATTGTTGAGAACATAAATGAATGCAATGTCGCAAATGCCACTGGAGGAAGTGTGAGCCTCCCTCATGAGGAGGCCTTGGATGCTATTTGTATCCAGAAGCATCCTGAGATGAAATCATAATTCTCTGACTGAATGACCATCCCTGCACTCTGATGTGTTCTTTTTTAACTGCACTCAGGAGGCTACTGATGAAAGCAAAGCATTTCCTTATCTCCCTACCAATATATTTTCCTTCTGTATCATCAAGGCTTCCTTACGGATACACGTGCTTTCAATGATGCTTACAGACTTTCCTTTGCAGACCTTAGGAAAGGTCTGTACCCACACCTAACAAGTCACTTTCCATGCCTCAAATAACTAACAAGCTAAACAGAAGAAGGATTATTCTCCAGACTTTACAGATGGTGAACAGAGGCACAGATAAACTACACAACTTGCTTGTGGTTATCCTGGAAATCTGTAACAGAGCCAGGCCTTGAACCAAAATTCCTGGTGTCCCTGTGCCAGACTGCAACCACAGTCTGGCCTTTCTCTCTGAAGGTACATATTTGTGAAGTTTTAAGGTCAGAGGAATGATCACCTTATCTAGTCTGACCTCCTCTGTGTCAAGTCCAAGAATATCTTTGATCAAAGCATATTTTACAAGATAGAATACAGTCCTGATTTGAAGACCCCAGGACATAGGGAATAATTTTATGACTTCCCTCTGTACCCTGTTCCAATGGTTAATCATCCTTGCTGCTAACTTATTTTTCATATGAATGAGTCTGGCTTTAATTTAGTTCCTGTGATGCTTCTTTTCTGCTAGATTAAAGAGGCTGTACTATCTGTGTTTTCTTCCTCTCCTCTTCACAGACACTTTTTTCATGTGTCTGGAAAAGCAGTCAGGTTGACAAGTTACTTGCTGCTGAATCCTGCGGATGTTTTTCTTTCACCTTGTGCCTGTCTTTGGTATTGTCCCCCTCTTTTCATAATGCAATAATTAGAAAGCTTTAAAGAAAACTGAGAGGGGGAGAATGAAGGAAGTCAGCAAGCAATATTCTTTACTCTTCTTCCAGGTGCAGTGAGGAACATGTAACTGAAGAAAGAGAATTGACAGTGCTGATGCCAAATTCTGCTCTCATTCATACTTTGAGTGATACCATTTGAAAGTTGCTTCTGTTAGGTATTGCTGGGGGCCTTTACCTTACATTAAATGGGAAGACCAGCAGAATATCTGCTACCAGATACTGATTATGTGGGACTCCAGTCCCAGTTTGACAAGCTGGTGTCGCAATGAGGCTTCTCAGTCTGGGGCACAGAATACATTGTGGACTATTTCTGGTAAGAAGAAAGTCTGGGGACCGCCGATCTTGTACTTTTCCCATTTAGTGAAGCCTAGACTTGATAATATACTACTGATAATTACATGACCAGTGTTTTCTTCTGGGTTTAGTGGCCACCAGATGGGTGACATTGGAATGATATGAAACAAATAGTTGGGAAAACGCCTGTGAAGATCCATGAAGGTGAAAAAATGTAGCAACTGACTCATGAGTTGTATCATTGTTTATGAAGCATACGTATAAGTGGCTAGGCATTAAAAGGACCCATCTTCCTACATGGATGTTATCTAGGTTGAGGTGATAGTCTGTGGTTTGTGTGTAGAGTCTAAGACCTCTTACTCTGTCCAGAAAGTAGCTGAGATCTATAGCTTTCAAGAAAATCCTGTTTCACCTGTGACCCAGAGCCCATTAGTCTGGGTGTGAGTATACAGACCACTAATACATGCAAAGTGTAAAAGCAGAACACAACGATGAGAAATGAGTCAATACTGATCAACCATAGTTAAGAACAAGGATATGATGTCGTCAAACCTTCAGAGAAAAAACTAGAATCATCAGAAGACGTAAAACCTTAAGAGAAAGAACAGAAAGGTGGAAGAAGCAGAAGCTTATCGAGATGAAGGTTGAACCTGTCCCAGGGAACAAAAACTCAAGTGACTGACAGCTGCCCATCCGGCAGAGACTTACTGGGGGGAATGCAGTGCAGCAGCACATGGTAAGTGCTATTAACGCTTAGCCTATCAGCACGTTAGTCCCAATCCATTCCTGCATGTTTTGGCAATAAATAGTGACTTTGTGCTTCTGAGTTGCATAGTGCTATCAAGCCCAGTGAAAGACACCCAAAGAAAAGTGACACAAAGATTTGTGGGTTATTTAACAGCCTTGATGAAGTGAAATAGGGTACACACCCCTATTTTCTTCAGCCAAACCTTAAGAGCCCTTTTTGATAAGACTCATGTTTTCCACCTTGTTTAAGGAGCAGAAATACCAGTTATCATTAGTCTTTGCTAACAGCGCATTTCCAGCCTGCACTTCCCAGCCCATGAACACAACTGTTCCCAGCCTCCACCAGCTTATTGACCGCAACAGACCAACTCTGGCTCATTGAGCGTGTGATTCAGCCCAGTACATCCCAGCTGGGACCAAACCAATGGACAGTGCAGCAGCCATCCACCAGCAATTGACAGACACAAAGACTACGGAGAGAAGGGGATGAAATGTGGGTGATTTTTCCTTGTTTTCACTGATTTCCTTGATTTTGCTTCTCAGCTGTTTGTGGTAGAGCCTGTTATTTTCACTGTCAACAACCATTATAGCTCAAGGTGAAAGGAGAGGTCAGTCTACAACCTTGTGCACTGCACAAGAACAAGATAAGCTGTTTTTTGCAGCTACTCGGGACTTCAATGTGTTTTATTTTCATCCTCCTGCACTTTCTGATCTCTTTGCTGTTCGCAGGTGGTGGCAAGGGTTACATGTTCATGGTAGTTTTGAGTCTGGGACAAAATTCAGACTGCAGGGCAGGTTTCTAAGAAGATACCTAATCTGTGTTAGAGTTGCACATGCAAAAAGTGAATCCCTGAGAAAGCAGGCCGGAAAGCAAAATTTAAACCCCTGGTTTCCTCAGGGAAACACCGTAACTATTGGCTGCAGCACTGTAGTGTTAACCTTTGTGATTCCAAATTGAAACTGTCATTACTTGAACCTGCTACTTTAAGAAACATGATCCAATAAAATTCCCAAATCAACTACCTTAGGAACTGATAAACTGATACTCCATTGCTCAAGAAGAGCTTCTCTGTTGCATACAACTGCTACAGAACTTGTCACCACTTAGTCTTTGTTCTTCTTAAATGCCAAATTCACTTACAGGCTTAGGTTAGACTTTCCTTTTTTCCATACTGTGTACTTCTATAGAAAGGACATTTAGAATTCAGCCTTCCCAAATGATACACGACATCTATTTAAAGCAACAAAACAGGAAATCCTCTACAGAGCCTGTGTTGCTGGAAAACCATTCCACACATTAAGAGATATTGTTAATGCGGGCTTTTTTTAATTTTTCCGTCTTTCCCAGAAGCTTTTAAATCTAAATCAATTGTGGGTAAAAGTAAGAGGTAAAAGGGCAGATAAACCAAGGACCCTTGAAAACTTTATAGGAAAGCAATGGAAGCACAGAAAGCTCCATACTGTTCCCAAAGCCCTTAGTATATTGTATTATCTCCTAATGCTATAAACATGATTTTTATTGGCTGAAAATAGGGAAATAATGTTAGGAAAGTCACTATACTGACTTCAGGAAACACAAAACAAAATTTAAAGGATGCAGGAAACAATTTCCCCAAAAAATGCATTTCTAATCCAATTTCTGCTTCTGTGGTTATCTTGTTATCAGACAGATGAAACCTATCATCTGCAAAAACCTGTTTCTTCTTCAAGGAAGAAGTGGTTCTCTCCTGATCTGCGTTTTTCAGAGGTCAGGTGGAAAATACAGCAGATGCTTGCTGCCCTGAATAGGAAAACTGAAGCTGGAACTGAGGAGGTGTTTGCAGTGCATGGCAGAGCGCATCGGAAGCAAAGGCACTGGGGACTTTGGCTTAGATTCAACAAGATACATCGTATGCTTAGCTTCACGCAAAATTTTGACTTCAGTAGGACTACTCACATGCTTCAAGACGGACATAGGTATAAGTACCTCTCTGGAGGCACAGGAGTTAGGGTTGTACAAAACCAGATTTTGACTCTGAAGGGCTAAGGTGAAAAATACACAAGGAGTAAGTAAAGTCATTCAGTGAAAGTTCTGAGTAGATTTTGCACACCCATTACAATTGGCTTTGTGTAAATCTTCTTAAAGGTGGCTCTGGTTTTAGGTGTCTCACTACTGTGGGTTTATTTTCTTGGTTTGAAGTCCAGTAGCCAAAAGCAGAGGAGCTCCACAGGGTTTAGAGGTAAGAGAAGATTGCTACTTGCCCTGAAGTGATAGATGTAGCCGCTGTTGGAGGCAGGAGTTTAAGCTCCCATAATCCAGATTTCTGTAACAACCTGTGATTTCTTATGTGTTTCAATGTGTCTTTCAAGAGCCCAGAAGCCATTTGAAAATAAACTTCACTGCTCCCTTTGAGGAGAAATAAAAGAAATGCTTATGGCCATGACCTCACAAACTACAAATAGATTTAAGCAGAAGCAGTGGGCCAAGCTCTGAGCTGATGTCTAAGATTCAATTTAAACTTTTGCTGATGTTGAGAGAGGGTCCATCCACTGGACTTTCCTTTGTGGGACACCAATTCGTTCATCCATAAGGGAATAGCGGGAAGGGAAGGGAAGATTTCACTGTAACTTATACAGGAGAAAAAAGAAAGAAGGTGTAGGAGTACCTCGCCAGTCCAGGGGTGAGTTCAAGTAATATACACTTAAAGCTTACCTCTTTGTGGAACTCATATTAGCATCAGCTCCTTTGTGTAGGGAGGAAATCTAAACAAACATAATGCTACCTTCTGTCATGGGTTCACTTTCCATTAAGACAGCGCTGCCTTACTGGGTAAAAGGAGATCAAAATTCACCCTGTATTAATCAAAAACATACTAGAATGTGATCCAGTATCTGCACAGGTGAAACCAACAGCAATAGCCTGTGCAACCACAGATCCTAATTTAGGCCTCTTCTCTAACTGATTGCAGCAGTTTTGCTGGGAAGCACAAAATCACATCACAAAATCCTCTGGGTAACAAAGCCTTGCAGCTCCATCTGAAGAAGGAAGGATGAGGAGGTTATGGGAGGACACAGCGAAGCCAAAGAAGGTCATGGGATGAGTCATTCGCACTCAGGTATTCGCAGCTACCATTTCCTGGTTCCCATCACTAGACAGCACTTGTATTAGCACATTATTCCCAGGTTTCTAAGATTTTATTTTAAAAGCCAGACTGCAGACTTTGGATCATCAGAGACTATCAGTCATGTTCTCTGAGACAAAGACTCAGGCAACCCAGTGAACTCCTGCTGAACATCCTCCCTCTGCGCTGCTTTTCCCTGCTATCAGTAAGAGTCTGACATGACGTGTTGTTAAGTGAGATCAGCATAACAACAGCCATGGGAGGTCAATAAATTCATGTGATATATAATGAAATATGTGCCTCAAACAGGTAGATTCTCGCTTTATGAGATCGTGGGAGTTAACTTTCATTTAGCAGAAATAAGTATTCAGCCAACTGAGGCCCTTCTCTTTTACATACAGATAGGCTCCTCTGTTCATCTGCATTCTATAAAGGCTTGTTATTTTTCTGTGTTTATCAGATCTGCAATACCGAGGAGAACAGAAAACGTGTGTGATATCTGCCAGCTGGATTCCATCTGTCTTTTCTCTCTGGAGATGGAGTTTCAAAGGCTACATCCTATCTACTCTCACACCCTCTCCCGACATGAGAAGCTAAGTGTAAAGTTTGGCCAAAGTGACGGAAAAACAATATCTCTTTTGTACCTTACAATGAATTCCCTATCTACACAAAAGTGGCATTCTTCTTGTTCTGGCATGCATGATGCATTGTTGCACTGTATCACGACTTTCCTATTAAATAAAAGCAATCTGGCCAAAATTATTTCAGAGAAAGTACCTCCTTTTTTTTTTTTTCCACTTGGACTCTGTGTGTGTATGTGTGTGTGTTGGTTTTCGTACTGGAGCAGGGGCAAGGAAACTGTGATTGACAAGTACTGCTTGATTACAGCAGAGGATATGGCCTCATACCATTTCTGGGAGGGGAATAAAACACCTACCTGAATAAAAGCCCAATTTTGCTGCTCTTGAAGTGATTGAGGCTTTGCCATTCACTTCACCACAAGCCCTAAGGGAGTGAGGAATTTAAGTTTCTCAGGATAACAGCCAGGACAGAGCAACATTATTGCAAATCAGCAAGACTAAGTCATGTTTTCTTGCCCTAAAGTCTAGAGCTCTCTGTTCTTTGGGTCCAGCAGCTGCAATGTTTCTGGTGAAGTGGAAACCACATCAGAGAGGAGCATAAGACACCCTAGTTTTAGCCAAGGAGCTGGGAAGTGTTGCCCTGTCCATTCATTCCCAGCAAGCAGCACAAAGCAGCCGTCCTTTCCCACCAGAGCCACTCTCCTCCTGAAGCCACAGAGCACTGGAATGTGTGAAAGGCTGGGGCCGGTGCCCGAGAGTCCTACCCGAGCCTCCTCTTTCTCCCTGATGTGAGGAAGACATACGTGTCCAGCAGCTCGTGGAGCAGGGAGGGAACATGAAGGGCCAGCACAGACTTTTGGCTCCAGACCTCTCCAGCAACTCATCTTATACCACCACCTTGGAGGATTTTCCACATATCTTTGCGAACCTTTTGATAATTTACCTGCCCATTATGCCAGTATTGTAAGTGTGTATTCTTTTATGTATTTCATGGATCAAGGTTCTTGTCACACAAATCAGAGGCACAGGAGGAGTAAGTACTCTGACTTTAGCCAGCACATCCGTCTCATTTTAGTGGAAGCATGATTTCTTTGGGTTATTTTCAGGGGCACTTACATTCTTTGATGATTAACCGGGTAATATCAGGTACATGCCCAGACATACTATCATACAGACAGGTAGTGGACCACATACAAGCAAAAATGCCTTTCATATCTGTAAATTAGTTATGCATCTATGAGTATTGCTAGCTGCGCCCTGGTCCATAGCTATAGGAAGTATCATCTACCCAGAAAGTGTAATGAATTAGGACTCTCAGCAACTTGCACTGACCTTTCCACTGAATAGCCTGTGACATTATGGGTTCCTAATGAAAAACTAGGTCTGGTTACAAGCACAAGTACACACATGCAGATGTATTGTTTATTTTGAAACCTCAGATAAGTCAAAATGACCTTTGGTAGGTACTAGCTATGAATTCCTATGCATATATGACTTTCCTGATGCATGGGCACACTTCTAAGGACATGTAATCATGGCTTTCACAGTCTGCCCTCCACAGCTAGGGTGAGACTGAACTCATTTCAGTCACGTACAAATAAACACCTGAGAGAGGTGTTTGGCCTCCCCACAGGGCCAGACGAGAACTATAGCTGTACTTTCACCCCAACCTGTTGCCCATCTCTGAGGTATCCATCTCTGTAGACTACTTTGTTAGATGAGATGTCTTTTAGATAACGGGTGTTGAGCTAATTAACTGGCTGAGGCCAAGCTAACACCTGTAACTAACTGCTTGGTGATTTAACTGGAGAGTTGGTTAAGCTTTCTCAAAATGCTTCTCTGATCTCTCCCCTCTAACCTCACTATAGCACAGTAATGTGGTATGCAACATATCTCTTGGTGTTAGCCAGGCAGCCTGGAAGAATCTTGCAGTACCAAGAGAAGCCAATTGTCTCACTACTGAGCTCAGCTTGCTCACAGTCAGTCCCTTGCACATAGGCAAATCACTTTGTGGTGTGACCCTTCTATAGTACTACAAGAAAAGTAAGATTGTCTTGGGAGACTTTCATGTTCAAAATGAACTCTTCAGAGGTGCTGGGAGACTAGAAAACTCAGGAAAAGTCCCATAAAAGCATAAGGTGTTGATTCATGTATTTACGGTGGAGGATCAAATGACCTCCTCTGAGAAGGGGTTATGTGCTGGAAGTATAGGAGGTCAATGTAGAGAGTTTGGGAAGGATTCCCACGGGACCTAGTCTCAGAGGCATAAAAATGCAAACAATCCTTGAAATAAAATATGAGTCAAACAAGGATGGGAATCAAGCTGAGGAGCCCAGATAGCTCACAAGTAGTTTAAGCACATGCCAGGCCCAGAGGCAACTCCAAAGTTACCGGCACTGTTGCCTGCAGATTTTGCAATGTATCCTACATTTCAGAATAGCTAGAACCCTACCTTGGATTTAGATCCTATGAGAATTACTGCTAAAGGAGAATAGCTTACAGCAGCCTGAAGCATAGAAATGGCATCCAGTCTCTATTAGAATTTGTTCTTAAGTAGATAAGTCCTGGCTTGCCAGCCTGAGAGCATGGTATCCAATCTTCTGTGAACACGTAGAGTGTGAGCATTGGCAAGTCAAGCTCCTCTACAATTCTCCCATCTCACCTTAGGGCAACACTTCTCAGCATGATGAGTTTAGTCTTCCTGCCCGTTCCAGCTTTGGCGCCTCTCTTCTCCCCCTTTGACAAAGGTTCTGGTTCTGGTTATCGTGTGTGTGAGCTATTTCAACACACTCACCCCAAAAGTTCTTCACCTGACAATGGCCTTGTGGTGCCAGCCAAGGCACAACACAAGGATGTTTCCTGTCTTGGAGACTTGACAAAATAAATAGATGACACAAGGAGCAGGAAGAAGGATTATTATCATGGTGAACTGGCATACCAAGAGATTAGCAGACTCCTTCCCAATCACGTAGCAAGTCTGCAGGACAGCTGGAAGCACTGTCCACAATTTCTGCATCCCTGTCTTGTTCCTTAAACACAAACATCTCTCCTTTCTGTTTTTGCTAACATGAATGATGTTTCAGTAGCAAAGATTATCAAATAAGCCATTGAACATCAATCAAACAATATCCTTCAGCCATTATAGAGGTGGGCTGAATCTCTCACAGTGAACTAGAAAGACTGACTGAAGACTGCAGATCTCAGCAGGTGGGAATTGCTGAAGTTCACCCCATAAAAGGCAGTGCTACCTGAACTAACATGGGATGGAGGCACAGGCTGACCTAGCTGGAGTCCTGAGTGTCTTTTCATAGTAGTACACTGTATATGGTAGAAAATATGTAAAAACTTAGCTCAATGTTATGGCACTTCAGTCTACAAGGGGATCTAGGTCTCCTTGAATCCTAAGACCTTAAATGGCTATACATTGAAAACATTAACCCTAAAAGACTGACCATGGCCACACAAGGAATTTGCAGCAGGACCAGGAGTGGAGGCCTGTTCTTACGAGGCTTGTGAGAAGCTCTAATTACAAGATTTACCAACCTGTCCTGATCCTTTTGTGTTTCAGATAAAGACAACAGCTGTCCCATTCTCAAACCCTGACACAGCAACTTTCATAATGCAGCCTGGAGCTCAGCTAAATCCTTAGTTGCATCTTTAACACAAATAACAATGACTTATATTTCTAGTTTAGCCACTTAAAATAATATGAAGTTAATGGACTGAAGACCTGGGGAAAGACATTTTATTACGTATTCTGTTTTTTTCTTCAAACCGCTTCTGTAAACAGTCATAAAATATGCAATAAACAATTACCTTTAGATCCAGAGCCAAATGCTGCATCTCATAACTTAAACACACCCAGCTAATACAAACAGGCTCTCACAAACTCATGACACTCTCATTTGACATGCAAGGCCTTTCACCCTCAGTTCACATAGCATTCACCAGCCCCTGGGGTAGCATATGGGTCCTCCTCAACACCTTACTTCAGTTTTGAACAAATTTTGCTTCCAAATGTATTGAGAAATGGTCATGTCTGTTTTATGTACCTCAGTCACCTGCTTCTGCCACTCAAGACTATGGTGAGCAGCAGTTACTGTAACGAATAACATTATTCAACGCATCCCAGAAGAGAGTGTCCCAGAAATATTCTATCTAACCTTGGTGTTACAATAAGCTCCTCCCATTAAAAACACAAAGAACTAACATTTCAGTGATATTTGTCCCTATTTAGAATAAACGCATACAAACAGCTGACAACAGCCATCTTTCACTTCTTTTTGAACATGTGCAGGAATTAACATTAACATTACATCTTTATTATCCATTTCTTGTTTCCTTACTGCTTTCATGTAATAATAGAGATCCAGTGTAGATCAAAGCGAAGTCATGTCCATGAAGGCACCGGGTACAATGGTCCTTTCACATTGGCTATTTTTTCTGGTATTCTCATGCAGTAAATTGCTAAGCTCTATCTAAATGGCCCCTGGGCAGAAAGGATGTTGAGCCGGGTCGCAGAGTTAGGTTACACACTGTGTACAAAGGCAATAAGGGCAACTGCAGAGAAATCAGCTTTGAAGGAAAAATATCTGCATGGTGAAAGGAAGGTGTGACCAGCACATGCAAGCACCTGGCTACCTGTTTACCCATAGGAGGTCACATCATCCTGCCTTTCCACAGGAGAGACAGGGACCCCTTTGCCATTTCCCTGGGTGGACCCAGGATCCACCACCCTTTTGCTATTGCACTCCCCCACAAGCAGCCTTTCCTCCCTCCTCCTTGTGAGTGACCCTTCTGTTCAGAAAACATGATTTTGCATCATGAAGTGGGTGGCCTGGACATAAGCACATAGAAGTAGCCAGAAAACAAATCTTCCAGAGAGCCTGGCTTAGAAGGGTAGTTATTATCATTAGTTAATGTCTCTCTAATAGCATTTTCACTACTGGTCCTAACCTGCACAAGCTAGACTAAACCAGGAACAACAAGCCCACCTCCCTCTTGCTGTGCCAACACTTGTCTAGGACTCTTTCCAGGGTGTAAAATCACTAGAATTCTCTTCTTCCAAATGACAATAATGGAAAGGAATATTAGCAGAGTTTGGACTGGAGTTTAATTCAGGATAAAGATGTAAATGTTGGAGCAGCAGGGCAGGCAGCCAAGGCCTCTTTCATAATTGGGTGGGTACGGCAATGTATATGGGAAGAATGGCATGCCTTAGACGTAATGCGGCACAGAGCACATCCAGCACAATGCTGGCTCAGCTCTTGCTGGCACCATCCTATTGCTGCTGTTGTTTGAGCTCCCAGGTCAGACACAGCCCAGGCAAAGGTCTTGAATCCCCAGCCCCAAAAAATGAGCGAACTCTGTGTGCAGATATGCTCAGCTTGGTTGGCTGCACTTTAGGCTTGTGGGTTGGTTGTCCTTTGAGGCAAACATCCAAGCAGGTGGCCACAATGGCTCCTGGCCCACGGTCCTCACTTCCTTTCAGCCCATGAATGTTCTCCATGAAAAAACCTTTCCATGTGCTGCAAGTCAGGAGGGGAGAGGAAAAGGGAGAAGGTGTCTGGAGAGATGCAGAGACATTTGTGAGTCAACTCTCCATAGTCTGGGTTGCAACTTCACCTCCCATTCAGCTGTGAATTACACATGTAGAAAGTGCCACATAGGGGTGGTGGAATTTGAATGGCAGCAACAGCAAAATTAGGGGGAAAAAACTGCCTGTGTAAGATTGGTGGAAAACCAGAGGGCCATGGCACTTGCATGAGGAAGTGATTTTATACACAGGACAAGGCATGCTGATCCCTGATAGATTTAGGATTTATGTTATTTTTTCTATAACTTTCTTGCTCCTGTATGGGAAGAACTTGTACACATTGCACATTGATCCTCTGAGTAAACCCTCACGAGAAGATGTGGCTCCTAGTTTTTGCGCAGCCAGCTCAGAGACAGCTTTAAAAGTATGACTTCAGAAGGTCCAATTCTCCTTCAAAATTACATAAAGATAGAGGAATTAAACAGAAGTAAAAGGTTCTTGAACAGACAGAAGGGACCATTATGACTGTTTAGTATGACTTTCTTCAGGAGCTGTAGGATTTTACCTGGTAATTTGTGAGGCCAGAGAACACTTTGATAATAAAGATCAGACTGTTCCCAAGCCTGACAGCACTGGATGCCAAATGAGCGATAGGCACACATCTCCCATAAACCTTTGCCCCAGTAATGGAGCCCATAAAACAAGAATATTGCCATCTTGTCACAAAAAGTACAACCTCTCACCACTGTACAGCTGTGTTTGTGGCAAAAATGGAAAGCTGGAAATCACTTCTAAATACAACTTTTACTTCTAAACTTTGCTCCAGCTCACAGAAGCCAGAAGTGTGTCTCAGGGCTACCCAGAGAGCAGTGGTGAGTGCGTATTGAGCTCATGCACTAGACAAAATGCTGTTTTCACCTAGGCAAAGCGCTTTTCTATGAAGACTAAGACTCTGTGGCTTAAGCTGGGATTCAATTCATTCATCCTTAGCCATCCAGCTTGGACCAGTCATCCAGGCTCTCTGTAGTCCATGGGGAAAGGCAGGTAGCAGCTTAGACATTTCTCTAGCACAGGATGATTTGCCATCTGGATGTGTCTGTCTTTACTGGCCCTAGTAGGACTGTACATGACTAGGTTGGGTGGCAGGGCAAATGTTTAGATGGATAAAGGGCAGTGAGATAATTTCCAACCTGAGGCTGCGCCAGTATAACTTCATGCCAGGACCTATCTGGGCTCTGCATCTTTTTTTATGAGGTTTCAAGCAAACTAGAGGCTGACTGAAGACTCCACCCCAAAATGGAGCCCTTAGGGCCACAGGTTTTCCTCAAAACCTTGGGAAAGTCTCCTTATTGTGATTTTTAGGAAGACATCAGGTAGGCTTACAATCAGATAGGCTCAACTCCAGCCACCTTGTAGCACAGAGTTAGCGTCAGTGAGCTGAAGAGTTTGTGCTACTCCTCTGAGACACAGTAGCACATGATACTCAAGGTTGTATTGACTCCCCTTGTCATAGAATCATAGAATCATAGAATCATAGAATCATAGAATCATAGAATCATAGAATCATAGAATCATAGAAAGTTTTGGGTTGGAAGGGACCCCTAGAGGTCATCTAGTCCAACCCCCCGCAGCAAGCAGGGACACCACTAACTAGATCAGGTTGCTCAGAGCCCTGTCCAACCTGGTCTTGAATGTTTCCAGGGATGGGGCCTCCACTGCCTCTCTGGGCAACCCTCTCATTTCCAGAAGGAGTAACATTGCATTTTCGCTTGGGAAACAGCAGGGAAAACAGATTGTGGGCGTCCTGGGTTCAATTCCCAGCTCTGCTTGAGGCGATTCAGATCCCATATCCTTGGAGAATCAAAAGCATGACTGTTTTTCAGACCCACCATGCCTTCCACTGACCTTGTGCTAACAAGAGACCACAAAATTTGCATGGCCAGAGAGACCCTGCAGTACTGCTGTTAGTTTATTTTTCTGGAGGAGGGAACAAAGAACCTGTGTCCTAGGGGCTACCTACATATTTTGCATTCAAGTCCTGGGAACGGGGGTGACAGGGACCTACACAATGTACTTCACAATGAGACCCCCTTTGAGCTAAACTTCACTATGTTAATCAATAGCACAGAATGAAAGCTGGATTTCTGGCAGACCCATCTGGAAAGTCCGTCACAAAAACCATAGTTTCATTCCCCAAACTAATGTTGACGAAGAAGTTCCTGCTGGCTGTTGCTGAGGAAGCCTCCATAAACTACATCAGAGGGGTCTAGGTCAGATAACTCAATAAGCTTACAGTGTAGCTCATCACCTTTATGCATGATTTTACTGGCTTCTTTCCTACACAAACAGTATTTTAATGAATATTTGGTCTTTGTGGTATTTACTTAGAAAGAAAGATTTCCTCTGTCTTTAAACTATTTAAACCTGACTTCTCATTCAGACCACTAATCTGAGATAAAGAAGTACATGGACTTTCATGCAATGCCAAAGAACTGAGCTCAAAACCAGGTATCTCTGAGTTGCAGAGAGGGGCAGTGTGGGGACAGGCAAATCCTCTTGGGCCCTAGAGGTTATGTAGGGTAGAGAGTTTAACTCTGCACAGTCTACCTACTAAACTGCACTGTGTAGCAGCTACATTTCATCTTTAATGAGGGTGTCCTTCTATTTCAGTTCTCATTTCTTTATACTCAGTTTCTATAAGGGAAACAACATCTCTTTGGTTGCACTCTTTGAAATACATGAAAAAAATATTCTGTGGGAAATGGAACTAAAATTGCAGAATTAATCTCATATATGCTGTAACCCTGCACACGGTGGGAAGAGCAGCCTGAATCAAATAGCAGCAATAATGCCTGGGTTAGGGCATGAGAAACATATTGAAGCTGGCTCAGCTGAAAGATGCTATTGATTATTTTCCTTTTTTTACTACTATTCCCTTCAAAAACATTGAAGTTTTGTGTATGCTTTATGTATGGCAAAAGAAGTTAACCTCCTCCGTTGCAGTCTAAGTGGACTTGACACTTGAGGGGAGGGTCTTCTGACACTCTTAACTCTCAGTCTCCCCTGATTATAAGTTAATGTTTCTTCCCTCTTCCCTCTTTTGCTTGAATGTTCCACACTTTCCTCTTTCACCAACTCTGATTTTTGTCATTTGGTGGCTTTCTGTGTCGTGAATAATGTTCCAGTCCACATAAATTTAAACAGGTCTAATAACACTGGAGAGCGTCTGTGGCTGCTTTTGAATGCTTTTCTTCCCCTCTAAAAGGCCCCATCTCTGTGACTACCTTCTGCCTGGCCACTGTGTGCAAGCCAAGAGCTCAGCAGTGTGGGAGTGTGACAGTTTTGAGACATTTCCACAGCACCCAGGAGCAGTAAATTAATGCTGACATGACCCACCAAGCACATGGCAGCTCCATTGTCAGAGCTCGTCTAACAGGAGAGATTGAATTTCACACTGCGTTTGATATTAAATCTCTCCCAAGCACAAGCTGACTTGGCTGGGTAGAAAAGATATTCAAGGATCAGCAGTGAGGGCCTCGGCAGGGGAAGGTGCTAAATACTCACTGCCCTCATTTGAAGCATACCTTGCAGCCTCAGCCTGATCTCAGTGCACAGCAGATACCAAAGTTACGTCTGCCTTGTCCCTTACAATTGTCCCACTGCAAAATCAGCAACTCTATTACATCCCTTATCTTGCTCCCACCTCCTGTCACTGCAGCCTGCACACTTGCTGTCTGTCCCCCCAGGATACCACCAGCACCACCACCCCAGCTCTGATCTCCTGCGTCCCCTCACCTTCTGCAATACCCCACTTGTTTCACTTGTTGCTGAGCCAGAAGAAGCACATGCTGCTTTGTTGGCCATCCCAGGCTGACTGGTTGGAAAGCGTTGAGAGGTCACCTTTGACTAGAGCCAGACATCTAAAATAAGTTGTCCAAACTCTTCATTGATGAGACAGAAAATCACAGAATCACAGAATCACAGAATAGTAGGGGTTGGAAGGGACCTCTGTGGGTCATCTAGTCCAACCCCCCTGCCGAAGCAGGGTCACCTACAGTAGGCTGCACAGGATCTTGTCCAGGCGGGTCTTGAATATCTCCAGAGAAGGAGACTCCACAACCTCCCTGGGCAGCCTGTTCCAGTGCTCCGTCACCCTCAGAGGGAAGAAGTTCTTCCTCATGTTCAGACGGAACTTCCTGTGCCTCAGTTTGTGCCCATTGCCCCTTGTCCTGTCACTGGGCACCACTGAAAAGAGCTTGGCCCCATCCTCCTGACACCCACCCTTCAGATATTTGTAGGCATTTATAAGGTCCCCTCGCAGCCTTCTCTTCTTCATGCTCTTTGTGAAAGAGAAACTGTCTTCTTATAAGCTTTGTAAAATGCAGTGCTCAAAACATTGCATGCAAATAATCTTTTCTGAAATGGAAATGGAAATCTAGACTGAAATAGTCCAATCAGGAATTAGACAGATAGAAAATTAATATGCATACGTTAATTTTGCATTGCACTCTCCTTTACAGCCCTTATGAAGGCTACTCTGTAACCTCTTACATCTCTCCCAAGTTCCATGAAATCTGGAGCTTGATTAATGGGTTACCCTAATTATGTTTGATTAGTAGTGGCTTGATTAACAGTTTACACTGGATATTGCTGGAGATTACATCTGGGTATATGGGGAACTGGGATACCTACAATGCATCCAATGGGTAAATGAAGAGTTTCTGGTTCCATTGCACTCTCTGTGCTCTGGCAAGCCAGACACTAAATCAACATTACATAGACATCTGTTTGTACCTGAAGATGTAGATGTACCCTTAGATTCCTTCACAATCGTTGTCACTGTCTAGTTGATGGAATTTGGGAAAGCTTGTTAGTCCAAAATATTCAGGTAGTTCAACCTGAAATAGCTTAATGTGAAAATTTTTCTCATAGATTTGTAATGGGGGGAAAAGGGGCCTTTGAATCAATTTGCATTACTTTCCTCACAGGGCACTACATTTCTCCCAGTTATCTGACACTGGGCTAAGAATTTTCACTTATGCAATACTAAAGTGCATTACGCTCTCTAGAAAGGCCACCAGTCCTGATCTGAAGACAATATGAGATGGAGAAATGGCTGTTTCTCTTGTCAATTTTTGTTTCAAAGCTTAATGATCACCACTGTTAAAACTCACGCTTTGTTGTCAGCTTGAAACTGTCTGGCTTCCATGCTTAGGCCCTCATTCTTATTCTAACCTTCTCCATGAGCTGAAAGAACATTTTAAGATGGTACTTTCTCCATGTGAAGGTACGTAGATGTTGTAACCAGTTCAACTACTTCATTTCCTTTGGGCTGGGTGAACACATAGAACTCTAAGTCCCAAATGTTTTGCCTACGAAAGCATTTTCTTTAATCCTCAGATCATTGTAATGGCATTTCTGTCAGTTACAGGCACTGAAACTGAGTATGGCTTTTCATTGTTTAGCTTGAATTATCTCCACACCAACCTCAAAGAGTTTCTTGGATCATAGCAACCCTTTGGCTAAACCACGGCAGCAGAACTTGGGCTGATTAGGTTTTCCACAATGGCACCTGGATAATTCTGAATTAATTTTTCTCTCTTTGTTCCTGTATATACTGCATTCAGAATGTGAGATGGTTCTTACACTCTATAAAGTACACTGACTACTGCATGTCCATATCTATCAGTGATCCTAGTGGAAACTGGGACCCTCAGCTTGGTCCTCAGGACAATGTCAAAGAAACAAATTAACAATTCTGTTGGATATTAAAAACACATTGCCCAACCATAAAGACTGATAGGCTAAGCATGAAAAAAAACTAAGACTTTCAGGATTTTTAACATACTTTTCCTAGTCATTTTTGTTTATTCATCAATACCCATTTCATATCTTTTTAAAATCCTTGCAAAATGTCACAGTGGGACCAGTACCATTCCACCAACACATATGTTCTGTATAGTCCTTCCTTTCTGTATAGATGACATTAACTGGGTTACACTAAAGTAACCCAAGGTTTGCTGTACTATTGTGTTCCTTTGAACAGTCCATGCTTGGTATTTCACTCCCTGGGGGGGGGGGGTGTTTCTTCTGGGAAAGGCTGACAGCATTAGCACCAATACTGTCTCCCTCTTACAGAGTCCCAAACAAGTCTTACTGAGGAAGAGGTTCTGGAAAAGTTCTGCTTCACTGCAGCTTTTAGGTGTCTGGGATCCACTTTTCCTTGGGTACCAAAAGCAACCTCTGGGCTATGTCTATTTACCCCCGGCCATCTGAGGTTGCAGACATTCCAGTCCTCCACAATCTGAGACCTTCTGTCTGCTCAAGGAGCAAATCAGATCCATAAAAGGATAAATTTAGCTGTATGTATGGCTTATGTGACTAAAATAACTGCATATATGTATAATGAGAGAAAGACGTGTACATCTACACGTATACACATAGTTTGGCTGATTGCTTTCCTTGAGGCACTTTCTCTACTGATTAATGACCAAATAAAGGCTGTGCTATTTAGTTATTCATTTTTTCACATTTGAAGCTGTAATCGAGACTGAATCTCCCCAGGGATCCTACATGAGCGCTGGATAACTCACACTTGCTCAGGCAGCAGATAATCTTCTAGTACACTGTGCACAAGGGAACCTGAAGGGAGCAGTGAGGTTTCCAATAGCTTCCACATTGGGAAGCCCAGCAGGAGTATAAAATAGTTGCATTTGCTTCCAGTTGGCAGAAGAAACTACTTGCTCTGTCTTCAGTTGACAGAAATCTGTGTAGCTTCGTTGACCTCTATCAGTTGACTTCAAATGAAGTGTGTTGATCCAGGTGGAGATCTCAGGATAAGCAGTAAATAAAATGATCACATGTCTGCACACCACCACATGCCATATCTTTGCCAGCATCTGGCAAAGCACACCGTAGCTCCCAGTGGCACTCGGAAGAGGACAGCGGCAGAAGCGACCCAGCAGACCCCTTTTGAGGGAAATACAGGCAACTGGGGCCCTTTTTTACTTCTAGGCTTTGGATGTAACACTTTCGTAGTGGCTGTTCAGTAGACTACAGATTCCTCCCCTTTCACGTATGGCTTTGTCTTTAGCACGAGACGCAACTCTGACCAAAGATGGACAACACCAATTAGATAGTTACACATTTTCCAACTACACGCCGGCCCAGATATAGCCCGAACAACCTATCTGTCCTGAAGAAGACCAGGCAGATGAAGGCTGCATTCAGGTTCACACACTACTCATCAGTAATGTCCCTGTAAAATCAGTGCTGTTTTCAGATAACCAATATACCATTACTACACACAAGTTATAAAAGTGGGAAAAGGTTTGCTAGTAAATGTATTAGGAAGTGTTTGGCTGCATGACTTGATTTATTTCACTACCTTTCCTGAACAATAGCGGGGATACTACGGCAAAGCCAGACTAAAAATGTCAAAAAACAAGTACATAATAAGGAGGGTGTGTAGCCAACCAGCTGAGACTGCCTTTGCTTCTCATCTGGAAGTTACATCGTCGTAAACGAGAAATAAACCCCATGCAACTCAGAGAAGAAAAATGAAAGCAAGAAAAGAAAGAGAAAAAGAAAAACTCTTGAGCTTAGAAACCTGGGTCAAGAATCCAGCACTGCAAGAACAAAAAGTGCTTGGATCTGTGTTTTTGTTCAAGGCAAAGGTGACGTGCCAGGTCTAGACTGGGACTAAATTCAGATACAAGTTTTAAGCAGTGCCAGTATTCCAGAATGCTAGAATCAGTGTTCTGCTGAGATTTCATTCACAGAAGTGTGTATCAAATTAAGCACCCAGACAGCATGCTCATGGAAATTGGTAGACCCAATGTAGTTTTTTTCATTCACAGAAATGCATAGCAAAGTAAGTACCCACACAGCATGTTGATGAAAATTAGTGGACCTAATGGAGTTCATATGAAGAGTCTGACTAAAAAGAAATACTACTGGCAGTACAGGGTGTCAGCTGGGGCTTTTCATTTCGAACTGGACTCATTCAGACTGGCAGCTCTGGCTGGCTGGGCTTAGTGCAGGTGTTTTTCCACCTCTGGCTGCTCTTTTTCCCTATGAGGCCAAGGGCCAGACCTCCACCAGCTTCCCTGGGTGCAAGGCCAGATCTGGGGGGCACATGTGGTTGCAGGGGGAGACTTTTATGGAGCCAAGTAGCTTTCTGGCCACCAGCTCTTGAACAAATTTCCACTGTCTGCCAAGCCCTTCGAACTGCCCAAACACTTTGGAAATTACAGCATCTCTTTTTGCTGCCAATTGGGAAATTTGATTTCACTGCATTAACTGTCAGAAAACAAAACACACCTTTTTAGGGGGAAGCATATTTTTGTCTCATTATAGTCAAAGTGCAGTAACGGACTTAGTTAGATGCCGAGCAAAGGTTTCACTTTGGACTCCCCATGTGGGCTCTATATCCATAGGCAGCACAGACACACTTCTACATTTTTGTCTAGGCTGAACACTTGCAACAACTACAGGGCTCTGGCTTGTATCTCCCACCCACAGCTCACATTTCTCCTGGATTAGTGTTCTCCCATCAGTGCTGTTAATGCAGTCGCATCAGCAGAGCCAGTTGCTGCAGTTCTGTTTTGTGGCCTGAAGGGCTCTTAATCATCCCCATATTAAAGCCCTCTAGGAAATAAAATAGCTGGGCCCTAAGGGATTTCTTGGAAATGTGCTGTGAATGAGCAAACAGAAAAGAAATTAATGCTATGTTGATCATCCTGGCTGTAAGATCACCTTTTGTTTGGTTTATTAAGAACTAGTATGCACTAATGGAAAGTTAAACTAGCTTTTAAAAAGCCTATGTCACATGATTTCTTTTAATATATCCGGTTAATATTTCCAGGGTATGTGTCTCTGCGTGAACAGTAGCTGCCCCAGTAAGTGTCCTAGGAAGGGGATGAACTGTTTTAGATACACTTAAGACACACTTTCTTCACCACCCAGGCTGGATAAAATGGGGTTTAGAATTCCATTTTAAGGCAACAAGCTAACTTAAAACCATAAGTGCTGCCTGCTGGGCCCATGGGCAGAACAGAAGAGCAGCATGGGTATTTGGGCATTCGTCAAATCTCCTTCCCAGGATAGAAGCTGACCGCATGGGGATCATAACATGCATAGTTTAATAGGTGAGGGAGGAAGACTAGACGAACCAGCTCTCCAGCCTGGATTCATCCGACCTTGGTTTGGGTGTAGGAAATGCACAGATGTGTCTGCCTGTCCCCATAAAAAGCAGTAGCCTAATCAAAACAAGCCTGCTTCTCCGTCCAGATATTAGTTCAGTTCACCGAGATCTGAGTCACAGATTTGTCTCTGCCTCTATTTATAACAGAAAAAGCCTATGGCAAATTCATTCCTAACTCACACATGTTAGGAATGTGCCTGTGTTTATACGGGCATATATATGGGATGAAGTTATATTTGGATTTTAGCCATGGAACAGCTAGGGACAGACCCTCTTATGTGGTCAGCCATGCTCATGTTGTATGTAACTGTTGCTCTTGTTCTGAATAGACATCCAGCAACAATGAAAATTCTCATCACGCCAAGTTGCTGTTTTCAAAGGGAATTGAACAATCTTTTTCCTAACAGAAGTCTCTGAACAAACAGCCTTAACCTTACTCTGGCTGAAATCAATTACAGAACTTACAGGTTACTTTCTTCAAGGCTACTGGAGGCCCATAAACTGCCATGCATAGTAGAGAGCTCCTTGGACACTGGCTCGGTTCAGTAATTTCTCTTCCTTGGTTCATGGCATCACAATGAACATGGTTCACCCTGTCGCCAAAGGCTGCTAAGCTCAGAGAAGTCTTTAACAAGCTGACACCTCTGAATGCACATTCCAGCTTACCTTGCCAAGCTGCTGCTCCCTATCCTTTGGTCCTGTGAAGATAATTTAAGAAATGTAAAGGAAATAGCAGACAGTGCCCAGGCCCTGCGGGCATCAGTAGGTGTTAATGTCCCTGACCAGCTTCCCCTGAGAATCTCTCCCCACCCCGCCCCCCCTCCTTGTCCATGGCCCAGGACCCTGTTTCATCTCAGTCCAGGGCCACCAGTACCAGCCCCAGTTATGCCATAGGTAGTCCTGTCTCCAGTCCTGTCTCCTTTTGCTCCTGAATGGAACCTTGGGTGGACCTTGGACCTTGCCCACCTTGCGTCCCCTCTTCCCATATGGAGAAGGTGCCTATGTCACTCCAAGTATGGGCAGGCACTAGTCAGTCAAGACATTTACTGTTTTCTAGGTTTATACCAGGCTACCTAAAACATGAAACTATCTTTTTAGATTACATTTTGAGTTGTTTCATTTCTCTAGCCACTGTTACTGAAGGACAGAGCAGCAAGGAATCTCTGTTCAGAAACCACCTTGAAGAGAGATGATTCAGTGGCTGGAGGGAAGACAGACAGTGACTGGGCTCAATCCTTTCCTGAAAGTTAGTGGCATAGTTTAACCCAGCATCTGGCAGCTAAGTCCTAGACAGCTGCTCTCTCTCCCCTCCCCTTCCTCCCCAGCAGGATGGGGAGGAGAAATGGACAAAAGGCAAAACTCGTGGGTTTAGATAAAAACAGTTTAATAAGTCAACAGAGGAAATACTACTACTACTACTAATAATAATAATAACAATAAGAATGATAATAATGAATATACAAAACTAACTACATACAATACCATTTTTCTCACCACCTGATGACCAATTCACAGCCAATCCTCAAGCAGCAATCACAGAACCCCAAAATCCTGAATTTCCCCCAAAAGTTTGAACCCCTGGGCAAGAGAGGATTCGAGCTCACAGAAGTGAGAAGAGCCAAAAGCCTCCTGCCCCCCAGCAAACTCTCATTCATAAACTGAGCATGACATCGATGGTGTGGAATATTTCTGTCGGCCAGCTTGGCTATCTGTCTGGCTATGCTCCCTCCCAGCTCCTGCACACTTGCTCAATAGCTGAATACAAAAAACTGGAAAAAGCCCTTGATTTCATAGCAATAACTGAAACCGTCAGTGTTATCAACATTCTTGTCATACTAAATCCAAAACACAGCAGCTACAGGGAGGAAAATTGACTATCCCAGTCGAAACCAGGATGGTTAAGAGTGGGGTTGACCTTATGACTGATTTCATTCATAGGATCTGAACCAACTGCATGATGCTGGGTTTTAATCTGTTTGCTCATTTACATGTGTAGGAAGCATCATTTCTGGGTCATATAGGTGAATAAGTTATAGAGTGTAACATTCTCTGGGAACGGTTGTCACTATGTTATCCAGGTGCTCAGTCTGGCCCTGACCTGCACTCCCTTACGGCTGCGCTATTTGCAGGGACGGGAGACAAATTCCAAGTCAAGGCAGCAACTAGATTCCAGGAGGTGGTGGGGATGGAGGGCTAAAACAAAATACCCAGCTCAAACCCCGTGTCTCTGTTTTATGAATAATACCAGGAATACATCTATGAACACTAACTGCACTGCATAGCCTCAAGAGATACCCACACCTCCCATTATACCATGACCACATTGAAATATTTCCTGCAATTTCTCAGCATCAGCAGTAAAGTATCTATCTACCTTACACCACCTGTGGTGATTAAATGTGCCTTATAAATGTCAAAACACATTCCATCATAAATCTTCAAAGGTCTGCATGAAACTGTGTTTAAAACTAGCTCTGCTCTCTTTTTGCCTTCTTCACTAAGAAAGGGAAATGACAGCAGATGTTACTGAACTTCAGGCATTTACTTCCACTGATGGCAGAGCACAGAACTAAAAGGTGAGGTCCTGTCATGACATACAAAAGGCTATTTTCTAATCAGTTTCTGCACATCTCTCTGTTACCAATGACTAGCCAGGTAAAAACGTCCTTTGGCCTCTGTCTGCCTGGAAAATCCATCTTACTTTTAAAGTCAATTGGAAGTTGTAGCTGGAAATCCTTGAATGAGTTAATCTCAGGGCAGTGTTTTCCAGCATAGAAATAAGCTGGATAGGAAAATATTCTACTTTCCATAGGGTCATTCACTCCTGTGTACAAAATATAACTCTTTCTTTTATGGGAACAATTGCCTCCAGTAATGTGAATCATTTATGGGTGGTACCTACAGCTTCAATCTTGAAAACAATTACAAGTGTGAGAAGATCCTGGACTGAAAAGGGGCTAGTGTATAACTAAAAGCACATCACGTGATGGTCACTGTGCCAGACACAGATTCATCAGGGGGGCAGCATCACCAGTACCACCTCTTTCCAAGTGCCCCGCAGCAGTTTCACCCTCACAGAAGAGGTGTGAGCTGTTCGGCCACCAAGCACCATGTACTTTGTGGTGACCTATCATCTAGACTAAACTACTATGCTATCTGTAAAACCTGATTAGCCCTCTTTCTCAGTACTTCATGCCCTCACACCCCATACTGCCCATCCACTAAAAAAAGACTGGCCTAAGTTATAGGGCCCTGTAAAAGTTTTCAAAGATGAGTAATTTGGGGTTATATATGAAACCTTTTGCAGAGTAAGTTGCAAGCAACTCCTCCCACTCAGACAGCACAGACAAGAGACAAACATTTGAGACTTGTTGGCTTTTACATGCTGTGGACCTCCAGTCCTGAGACTGGACATACTGTGGAAATGCTCACAGGGTGGGAACAAAACCCACAGGCTGAGTCACATCTAGAGTGAACTGCAGACCAGTGCACTTCCCATGAAATGTAGACGTAAAGCAGACTGAGAGGGAGAATCTGCACTGGGGAAGACTTCACCTTCCTTCAGCCATAGTCCTGAACAGCATGTGCTGAAGGGAAGTGACACAAGCAGCTCTAAGAAGGTCTGGAAACAAGGCGTTTCCAGGTGCAGCCGAACATTGAGTGAGCTAGGTTGTTCTTTGCTACTCTGTGCACATGCAGAAACAGCCATGGAGCCAACACAACAGACCAAAAGTACACATCAATAAACCTGAGAAGCCCAGGCAGCTGTGACAGAGGTCACAGAGCTCACTTCCACCATCTTCTCCAGGAATTCTCCTTGGATAAGCCAGAAAGTTCAACCCACTCCATTCCATTATGGAATTTAGGGCTTTCCAGCAGTCTCAGTATTTACAATAGCAACCAGCACCAAAGACAAGCATCTCCTTAAGCCCACAATTATGTGTTTCAGTGAGTTCATTTTGTAGATGTGCCTATACCAAGACCACATTCCTCCAGCAAGCTGCCGCACTCGCTCAGTCACAGATCATTTGGTGGGCAAAACCCTGCCTACTATAATCAGAAACCATAAGGAGAGCGAGTTCCACTTTATCACTATCTGCCTAAATGTATAAATAATCCGAAATGCGAAGTGTGTGTTGGACAGCACCCTCAGGCTATCGTTTTACACCCAGCTGTTATTCTCAGCGGATTCGCAGTAAATCCAGGAATAAACCCAGCCAGGAGTTGGGAACAGGCTCTGAGGAGAATGTCACCATATGGCAGCTCCTGACTGTTGCATAAATATATTGATTAGCTGAACCGGCTTCAGGATGTCTCTATTAAGGACAGTAAAGTCAAGAAGTGATGTAAAATTATCAGAAAGATGAAAGAGTACCTGAATTGGCCACTCTTTTCCATTTCAGTATCTTCTTGTCCAAAGTATGACACCGATCTTTTGAGAAAACTGGTTAATTCTGTTAAATCTGAAGCATAAATAAAATTCCTAAATAAAAATTGAACAGAATAATCATATGTCACTGTTATGACAACCCAGAATAGCACATTAGCAACCCAAATGACAATATTCTTCCTCCTATTTCATTGACATTGGCAAGAAATAAATGGTGTTGGAGTTTTTAATATATGTTTTCAGGAGGGAAAGATACGATTGGATGTTAAAACTCCACCATGAAGGTAGAAATCCTTAAAGAGTTTTTTCTTAAGGTTTTTAAGCAGCTAGTGAGTGGGTTTTGAACTGTTTGCTTTAAAGCTGAGAGGAACTTATTGCAGATTCACCCGTTCACTTGCTGTGTGACGTACAGCAAACAACTTTAACCTTATTTCTCTCATTGTCAGTCCAAGAACAGCTCAAGGAAGAGAAAAGCTGTAGACTTTAGCTTGGTCTGGGAGCCAGGGGACCTCATCGTGTCCTCTTTCGTGGCAGGTGACACGCCTGGTTCAGTGGGTCACAACAGTGATGGCTGTGGGACAGGGCACTGGATCTAGAGCATGGGGGTCCTATAACGATGTCCTCCAGCTTGGTACCTCGTAGGAACCCCACCACGCTCTGACAGCAGAGCCCAGTTTGTGCCACATGAGATGTGCAAAATAGATGCCAGTCACCAAAAGCCTCAGAGAGAGAGATTTGACAGGACTCGGATGAAAGGCAAGAAGGAAAGATAGCTCATGATTTAATAAAGAAGACAAATGTCAGCTATTAGGTTGCTCATTCTCCCACCCTCCACTAACAAAATAGCTTTTCTCAAAGGGAAGAAATGGTCTTTTTCTTACTGCTGCTCCTACCTCACTTATTTGTATGATCCCTGAGGACACTGTGAAAAACTGTATTTGTCCCCCAGCAATCTGGGCATTTCTAGAGGCAAAGGGAAGGCACTTGGCAAGTCTAAAGCCATGTGTCAAAATCCATCCTTGGCAAAAGCCAAAGTCTACAGCAAAGCCTCAGCACAGCGCCCAAGGAATTTACTCACACAGCTTCACAAAAACGGCAAAGGGATACATTTTTCTTTGTTTTCAATGTGCCTGGATGGTTTATCATTATGTTTCAGACCCTGAAGAAGGATTGGATCTAGGTTGTTTTTTGGGATTGGCTTGGGCTGACTGTCCCTCTCCATGAATGCAGAATGAATATCCCAGCATGACACCAGGGAACTCTATGTTGTGGCTGATACCACGCTCCAGATGAGAAGATAACTCAGGTTTTCAATTGCTTGCGGCTGTAGTTACTGTTTTGCGCTTCTGAAAGACTGAAACTGCTTACTGTGAGACCAAGCCAATTTCATAGCTGGGTGACAACCGTAGAAGTCTAAAACAGCAAACAAACTCATCCTGAAATTTTTCTGTACTGCATTTGGGTTCAAAATGTTCGCAAAGAAAGTTCTGTTAGTTTAGAGAATTGTTGGCCGAAACGGATACATTTTCCAGGGAAGTCAGCCAGTTTTTAAAGGAGGCCAAATCTGTTTCCACATGGAAATTGGCTCATCTTTGGTGTATACATGAGTTCTGCAAAAAAAATATTAAATTCCTCCCCCCACCCACAACTGTATACACTTTCATGCATCTTGGTGGGAGAACTGCTATTCCATCAGCAACAGCGAAATTAAATTGAACAAGTACAATATGATGTAAATAAAATGACAGTCATATCAGTATGGATGAGACAGGGAAAAGAGAGAAGAAATCTGGAAAACAAAAATTATCCAACTCAGTCAGCTCTTGGAAATGTTTTTTCGATCTACCTAAGCTCTCCTAAAAGCTGCACATGGGTACAGATACCTCCAAATTTTTTCGTTCTTTAAAAAAATAATCAAAGCCTTAATAATAGAAAATAAATTTAGAAAAAAATCCACAATCCATAACGTAGCTACTAACAAATGCATGATATATTGTCATTAATTAACAAAAGGCCAATTATACAGCTTGTTCAACTGTAATAGACCTCATCCTGAGTGCATTTGGATAGCAAGTTTGTTCCAAGGAGCACACCCTCTTCGAAGAGTATCGTGGAAAAAAGAGAAATATTTTTTAATACATACTGTACCAAAGAACCGAGATGTGTCAAAAAACACATAGTATGTACCAATGCCTCTCTCTGAAGTGTCTGCCATTTGGAATATTGTAATTTAAATACTTTGCCTGTTTAGTCTATTTTGAATGGCTTCATTATAGATCTGGTGGGAAATTCTCCAGACAAACTGGAAAAAATATGTTTTGGAAAGTATTTCAGATTCAGGATTGTCAGAATTGCCCATGTTAACATTTTTAATGAAAGAAAAATTCAGTGCATATTGATACATGCACATGTATTGTACAATATGTATCTATAAAATATATAGCAAAATACTAGTAGTTTGACTCGTAAATAAAATGCTTGGAAATGACCAGAGTACAAGATTTCAACTGGTCTGCATTAAATGTTAAAGGAGGGATTGAAGTAAAAAAAAGGTCAACATTTTGGCAATTTACATGGGATGGAAACCCAAGTCTTGCCCTCCTGTAATCTGACACATCCCAGATCAATGGCATCTTTAGTAAAGGAGGTCCTACTGCTGCCCATCATTTATTGACAGATGTGAGACCTTATGCCAGGTGAGCTTGACACTATGGCGCTGTGTAACCTTGGCACTCGTGACCAGGCTGGGTATGGGGAAGCAAGCTGTGCATACATCTAAGAATCACAGTTCAGTCGTTGATTCATCTGTTATTGAGAAAGCTCGTTGCTTCCCTCAGGTATTCACTAAATATAGGAAACGCTCAGGAAGCTGAACACTTTGATCTTGAAATACTTGTAGGCTTGGTGCTATGAAAGAATGAGGGAAACATTTAAAAAAGATCTAGGGAAACAGATGTTTGGCTTCTTCCATCCGCTACCACTAAATCAGTCCCTGGTCCAAACTAGTGTTTAGCACAGGTGATTTTCCACTAAGCTGATTCTGCTTTCATTCAGGGCATTCTTCTTCCGATAAAAATCCATCTGCTTGCTTAGCAGACACCAGCATAAATTGTAGCTCATCCAAATGGGTCTTTCAAGGGGGTCTCTGCACCAAGGCTGAAAGAGTCACATGCTGCTTAGTGAGAAATCGCAGAGCAGCTCGCAGCTTGAGCTGTCTGAGTCACCAGCTGATGAGAAACTTGACTTTTTGCTCAATTTTTCCTGCTCTTTTTGAAGGAAACTTTAAAAAACAAATAAAACCTAGAGGCAAGCAAGCAAACTTTCTCATTTCTTAGGCACCTCGCTCCCAGACGTGGTTAAATACACCACAAAATCCATTATCTCATGGATTTTTTTCATTTATTTCCTGCTTGCCTCCTTTTGTTTTTCCACAAACATTAATGTCATTTTCTCCTCCTGCACACAGGCTGTGAACATTTACATTATCCCCTCCAACATACAGAGAAGAGGGCTACCAACTGTTACGTGGCCCAGCAGCTGCTTCCACATCCCCTTTGCAAACAAGAAGCTACACTGAGATGGCTTTTGCTAAAGGAGGGCAATAGCAATAGTTTTGGTTCATGAAGTTGCAGAGTAAGGACACAATGGGCCATCAAGTCAACCAGGTCCTCCCCTTCAATCCCAGCCCTAATGTAAAGTCAGAGCTCACTGTGACATCCCTTTGTCAGCCCAGGCTGCGTCCCCAGTTCACAGCTTTCAGCACTCCCCTGTATCCCAGCTTCTCAGCAGCTTTCCATCTCTCCTAGCTGGTAATGCTCATGGATCAGTAGACCCAGATGCTTATGGACCAGTCAATAATCATAGATAATTGGTTAAAACTCTTAACTCCATGCAGCTGTCCAGACAATTATCTGCTTACATATTTACTTCGTCTTTATTAACTTTATGTCTCATCAGCTCCCATGCGTTAATGGACTTTATCCTCTGCAAGTTCCTACTACAACAGAACAAAATATAATGTCAACATTTGCTCCTATTTTTTTTATAAGTAAGTGCCAGGTTCTTCTGATCATCAAAATAGTTTCTTATCTAGAAATTGCTACAAAAAAACATGCTGTCAACAAAAGCAAGTTTGGACTGGAAAGTTTACAAGTTCAACAAAAGTAATTCTGCTGCTTAGCAAAACTGTGATTGCAAAAGAACTCAAAGCATTTCTACTGCCATGAGTGTAATTTAAGGGTATTTAGCCTTTGCTAAACCTTTACAGATGAACATGGTGTTTCACCCTGTTTTTAATATCAACCTTTAAGTTGCAAAATCTAACAAGGAATTAGCAGTAAAACTGTGCTATGAATGCTAAAGTTGCAATACGATACTGCAGCTTTACAAAAAGATAAATTATTTCATAGACACAGCCTGCTGTAACTTCTTGAGTCATTTATCACAAAAAATTTCATTGTAAGACATCACTTGTGTAGCATCAACATACAGGGTAACTTTGTTTATACTATGTAATTTGGGTCCCTGTTAAGTTCAACGAACAACAGCTAACATATCACTATATTACAGCAAATAAACCAATGATAAAATCACTGGTCTTTCATCTCATAATTTCAGGTTAACCCAGACTTTGTGCAGCAAGGTAGAGCAATGCTTCTAGTCTAGGAACCAGTACAGAGCACAGACTTCTGCAAGCTAAGTTCATCGAAGCTTAGTCAGGATGAAAAACATGGGAGGATGTTTTCCTTCTCTCCAACTCTGAAACAATTCTGGGCAAATAGTTGGTAGAGACTTAAGTGTCCCCAGAGATGAGAAAACACACTCCGTTCAGGGCACCACAGCTTTCCACATCCCCAACCAAAAAAAGTTCACAGACACCAATAAAATATCTGTCTTCTGAAACAAATGACTAAATAAAAGTCAATATTGTGATACATAACTTGAATCCACACATCTTTCCAGCTTTAGGTTTCCTTTGGGAAACTCTGTTATGTGATCAGCAGCAAAATCAACTGACGTTTTTTCCTTTACCCATAATACGCCTATTACCTATAAAGGGTAACACGTGCTTTTCTGTTCATGGCCTTACGGACTGAAATTGGAGGTGAAAGTTGTTTTGGACTAAAGGAGTATATGGCTGATGTATTGCTTCCATTTATTATTTGATCTCATTCTATTGTGTGTTTCCTTATGGCACACTCAATAGGTCTGTTATCATGGGGAACAAGATAGAAAGGGTAGGGCAAGTACTGTATTTCCTGCCTTGGCTGGTGCATGATTTTTATTAGAGCTTATTTTGAATCACAACTTTAAGATAAGGATCCAGCATGAAGGACCAGAGATACAGCGTTCTGGGTTTAAATCTCCAGTTATTCTTTGTTTGTATGTAAGCAACATGAAGAGTTAATACACTGTGCACTTTTTTAGAGCTGAAATACTTGAGCTTTTGTTTAAAAAAAATGGGAAATGATACAGTGGTGCTTAAAAAAATTGTTTTTCCAGCTCCTTTGGTACAACAATTGTTAGATATAAACTTGCATGACACTGTGAGCTTCCTCTCTGCTAATAGCCCATATGTTCTTTTTCCAGCAGGAGGAAAATGCCTGTGTCCAGGGTGAGTTCACACCGGCTGCCCCAGAACGAGGAGCCCCAGTGCGGTGCCAAGGCAGGGCTCGGTAAGCACATTGAGTACATGCGGAGTTCGGCACGTACAGAGCATGGAGGGAGGGCTATGTGCGTGCAGGGGCAAGAGCCATGTACAGTGTGGCCCATAAGGGAAAAGAGGATGTGAAGTAAAGAAAAAACTGCAGCTGTTTGCTTACAAAGGAGAACAGGGTGCCATTTTGCTGGCCCAAAAGCCCTGAGTGCTTGAGAAAAGACGGAGGAGTTTGCACCAGAGCAGCTGAGATGTGGACAGAGGTTTCATCCAGCAGATGGCATGGAGAAGGGGTGACCTCCAGCTGTGAGCACAGCAGATGGCCAGGAACAGGGTCAGCAAGAGGCTTGGGGACCAGTGTCTCTGCTCCACTCCCAGGAAACGCGGTTACCCTTGCAGGGATGGACACCCCGAGATGTGGACATTCTGCCTCTGGCCCTGGGGCTGGGCAAGGCAGAGGGCAGTATACTTTGCCAGCAGGTTCCCAGAGACCAGAGGGCCAGAGTCATGCTTTGATCAAGGTGCCTGCAATGACTTTTGGGAATTAAGCCTGAGGAAGTGAAAGAAAACTTTCAGTACAGCCACACAGATCTTGAAATAATAGAAACCACTTAAGAGGCTGCAGGTTAGGACAGGCCTGTAGATTTCAGAAGTTTTCAGTAAAATATTCAGCTACTTCTTGAGGTAGCTTGTTGAAGTGGAGATATTGCCAGGCTGTCCCCAGAAGAAGGTCTTGCCTAGAAAAGCAGGTTGCATAAACTCAGCACATCCAACATCTTCACAGCTTCAACTGCCTGATGAGTGGCAAGTCCATGACTAACTCCCAGCCGTACCCTTTACACACATAACACCATATGTGTGCAAGAAAAATGCGTAATGGACTCAAACCCAAATAGACCCAGGGACGCTTCAAGCCCTTTGATCCAGGAGTGCAAGTGCAGGTGGAAATGTGTGTCCATTATGATAGGCCTCCACGGGCAGGCTCCTCCTCTGTCTGCTGTCAAGAGGACACTGGCAACGACCTTGCCTGCAAGATCTCTTTCCCCACCTCAGATACCTCCTAGCAACCCTGCAGCAGGGCCTTCTGCAAGCCCAAGGTCTGCAGCCCTGAGCTCCCTCTGGGATTGGCCCCTCCAGCTGGTGTCTGCAGAGACCCTCTTTGGCACGGCCAAGGCACCCTGCCTCCTGGCACGGAGCAGGAGCAGGCACACAAGCAGTTATCATGCTCAGCAAATGCCCTGCAACACCCTGACTTGCCTTCAGTTAACCACTCCCTGCATTTCTCACTGTGGGTGTTATCCAAAACCGCAGACATTTGATATTTGTATGCTTTGTCTCAGACCTTTTGCTTCAGTAGCCCTTGGTGGGCCTGTCCAGGCACATGGGATGGTGTAGATATTGTAACAGCAAAATGGAGGAAAGTGGTGAAGCTTTTCTATGCCAGATGTCCAGTGGTTAATTTGGAATGGCAAGAAGCCCACAGTGGCCAGTTCCTGTGTCCTGTCCAACAGGCGATGACATTCTCTGATTGCAAACATGATCTTACGTACCTCAAAGACAATTTTAGTCACAGGCTAAATTGTATAAATCTGCTTTCATGGAAGATAAAATCTTCTCTTGTATTTTTTTCCATTGCTCAATTAACTATTGTTTCGCTCAGCATGTTTTAATCATAAGTAAGTTCATTAATAGATGTGCTCTCTGCAGTCATGGGGGAGTCTGTGATATTATGGCATTAATCTTTCTGAATAACATCATTAATATCATTTGCCCCTTAAAGGCACCCACTATGTCCCCTAGGCAATTATACAGCTGTGTTTCGTGGTACTGAATGAGCTCACCCAGCTAAAATGACTACAATGCACGTCTGCATAATATTGCTGCTGGTTGCATCCTATTTGTTTACACTACTCATCAGCCACTATTAGAACTGGTCTGCGAACATATTTGTCCTTTTGCTGTAAACCCACCAGCTCAACTGTCTGCTCTCCACCTGGGTCCCAGGAGAGCAGTCCTATCAGAAAGGTCATGAAAGGAGAAGGAGATCTAGAAATTCCCTAACTGGGAGCTTTTTTACATTTGTCTTCAAAGTAACCTAGGCGTTGTTTTAGAACTAAGGTCTGGTCTGGTTTAGAAGGACCCCCACAGATTTCAGCAGGCTTGGGGATGTTGCTGAAGCCCACTGGCATGCCTACCAGCCTTACTAAAACAAAATTCCCAGTGTCTGGGTGAGCAGGCACTTTTCTCTGCAGGGCTGGGAAAGGTGAAATTGCAGCATCTCCACACAATGAGAGGCTGGGTCATGTCTATTAGAGATTCCCAGCACCAGACATATTTGAATATATGAATATACCTTTATATTCTCCCCACAGCCACTTACATCTTCCCATTCTGGAGTCAAGATTCAAACTTCCGAAGAATTTGGGTTTACTTCTTATTCATCCTACTTCCTCACCAGTAAAACAGAGATACAGCTCTTGGCTCCTTTATGAAGCAGGCTGAGAACTATAGATAAAAATTCCTACACAGAGGTGAGATATCTTAATTTTTTCAAGACTATATTGGATAGAAGTTGTGTGCTCTGAGCAGAGCAGTGAAATTTGTGGGTTTGCTTTGTTTATACTCTCCATATTTGGATGGGAAAAGGCAAGGGCAGTAGATGAAAGGAGTTCATATAATAAAACTGGGTTTGGATGAAGCTCAGCAGTATATTACCGTTTCATTTCAGCACTCCTGAAATAGTAAGGCCTTGTCAAATTCAGTCCCAGGGGAGAAAACCAGGCAGATTTCAGTTTCAACATGTGCCACGTAGCTGCACTTTGCCATATTTGCTCACATTACGGCATACATTTGTGGAGGAAGAAGGGAAGAATTTCCCCATTTCTAAGCTGTAACATGTGTTTCAACACCTCTGTTCTTTACTGCAATAGCAGCAGTATATCGTTACTGGTCACAGAGCGAGGCAATTAGATGACTAGAGGTACTCTATCTGCAAGCATCGATATCCAAAATGTGGATCCAGCTCAAATTTAAGCAGGAGGAATTAATATTGTCTTCTTAAATTCCCACTTGTATCTCAGAAAGAACTCCAACCAGCCCTTTTTGCTACCTTTCTCACTTCCAGCTATGCACAAACTCCTGAATATAGGACCACAGCCTTATCTTACAGGGCTTTCAACCACCAGTTTGACTGGTGCTTCCACAGGCAAGATGCACTTTGAGGCTGCAGAAGGTTAGGGTTAGAAGAGGAGTATTTCACTAACAAGGCACTTTGCTGACCCTTGAGAACAAGGAGTGGCCAGATCTTATCCTCTACCTAAGGACAGTGCTTTTTGCAGCTTTGGTTGTCAGACCTATCTGATGAGGGAGGCACAGGAGATGAAGGGGAAGCTGCACTCAGAGATGGCAGTGTTCGAAGATACTTGGAGTCTGAGAGCAGGGGAAGAGGCGTTGATCAGAAACATCCTTTTGCCCATTCCTGACTCAGCCCGGTAGGAGCAGAGGACACAACAAACCTACCACATACAGATGATGCTTCTCCTGGATGACAGAACCTGGATTTCAGCAGCAAGCGGGCTCCTCAGTGCAGAGCATTGCCACAGCCCCTGCAATGTGAGAACCAGTAACATCTCCAGGTGTTTCTGCTGCCCAGTATAACTACACTTGATGAAGAGATGCAGCCATCTCACTGAGACCAGCCCAGTGTACAAAGCCAAGATGTCCTATTAACCACAAATGAGCTCACGGTGACCTGGATGTTCCTCCCAGCTATGCCACAATGTCCCTTCTGACATCAGGAAAACCTCTGTGCCAGAAATGCCCCCTCTACAAAGAAGGAATAACGTTTCCTTTCTCCCACGCCTGGACTGTCCGGGCTAGTTAACCATTTGGACAGGGATTTCATCTGGCTGCAGCTTTGCAGATAAGACTGCACAGCGGGAGCCCTGATCCCAGCCAGGGCCTCCAGGCACAACAATAATACGAATGATTAGCAGTGGTGAGCGGTCAGGGCAGGCAGCAGCCCTGCCTCTTTGTCTAGCTCACACTGTGCACATCGGGGCTCCTAAATATCTCTTCCAGTGATATTTACAGAGCAGCCAGAGCCGTGAACGCTGCTGACCCGACAAAAGGGGGGTGAGGCAGGTTTTCATCGTGCCTCCTTGCTTCCACCTGGGCATGCAAGTTTAGGAATATTGGAGAAGTAATGCATCAGCTGCATCTCAGGCATCAGCCAGAGCACTCTCTGCTGACTGCAGACCTGTTGCAGAGCAAGCTCCTGACTCTGAAACAACATATTTGGTTTAAAACTACTTTCAGTGCCTTCACCCAAATCTTCCTGCCAAAGTCTGGATCTCTCTGCATATGTCACTTCTCTGACTTATTCCTGCCTCCCGCTCCCTCTCCCTCCATCTTAGTTCCCACAGCCGTGGGAACAGACTTCATCACTTGAGAAAAATGCCCTGCTCATACCCCCTGCTGTTACTTGAAGCAGACAAAAAAAATTAAAGTCTTTTGAGCAGAGAATCCTTGTCAGGACAAGAAATAATACTGACCTCAGTGAGGATGTCATGTACCGCCAGAGAGGTGGCTCAGACTGTGTGTGCTGCAACCAGCTGTCTGCGCGACTACAATACAGTGTGGAGTATATGGAATATAATTTCCCTCTCCATTTACATTTAATACAACGGCTTTGGACCACACATTATTAAAAAAAATGAAGTCTAGGCACTTGGCTTTCACTAATGGCTTATTACTCCTCTGACACTGTCTCTTCATTGCAGAATGACAGAGTGATTTGTATCTCTCCCAAAGACTCCCCTAGCCTTCTTCCCTACCCTGCCTGAAATTTGCTATGTTTTAAAAATAATAACACCTCTGTATTACAGTGGGAGGACTGGACTCACGTGGGTGGTCTCTCATAATGAAGATAGAGTATCTGGGAAAAATATTTTAATGTGTTTTTCTGCTAATTGAGTTTTTCCAGCATTTGGGATAATTATTTCTACCAATTAGCCCAGTGGTATTGTTAGCTGGAGGCAACTGGTCCTTCTTCAGGCCTCTGACAGAGTTTTACAGTATGCACAATAGTGCATAGTCCAGTTTATGAGAAAAAAATTGCCCCTCTGCTCCCAAAACTATGGGAAAGGACTCCATTGTGAGACATACATTTCCCATGGAAACTGTCCTAAGAAGCATCATAAGGGTCCACGTTTCAGATAAAAGCAAGTGGGTGGAGATTTTAAAATAAAGCTCAGGAAAGAGGGGGTTATGCCTGAAGGGGGGAGAGAGTGGAATAGGAGAGGGGAGGCAGTGGTCAGACTTGATGAGGCATGGGATGGCTTTGGTCCTTGTACCCTGCAATGTCCCAGAAGAGATGCTAAGCCCACCACTCTGTGACCAAGCCTATCCCTAACAATGAAAGAACAGATCAAGATTTAATGACAGGAAATTCCTTTAGAGAAAATTTTAAGCCTTTCTTTACAAACAGAAGAGCTAGACACTTGTTTTTCCTTACAAATGAGAAGTGAAAGATGATGCAGTCATATAATTGCCAGAGCTGTGGCGTTGGGCACAAGCCTGTAGTGGCTTTGCCTTATATCATCCCTGAGCAGGAAACTTTTTAGCAGTCTGCAGAAGGAAGCTGTTAATGCTGAAGAGAGAAGGCTGGCAAGAATTCAGTGCAAAGACTCTGCAGCAAAAATGTATAATTATTACAAAGGTAAAGACTAGTGAGGAGTAATGTATGAGCTGTTAGAAAGTAGGCACAGCACTGGGGAGTTTTAAGCCAAGTCCCGCAAGAGCAAAAATCTCTGTTTATGCAAAATGCTGTTTATGAAAGCAGAGGCATTTTTCAAGTCAAATATGAATGAGACCTTTACATAGCCCAAAATGCAAATGACCTGGTGATGATGGCCATATAAATACAAATTCTTACCTACATTTAAAAAAAAAGGAAAAATCTCCTGAAGTTTTTAAAGAAAGTAGGGGGAGCAATGTTCCCTCTATAGAAATCTCTGTGAAAAACTTTTCATTGGAAAACACTCATTCCTGGAAAAGGAAGCTGTTTGTGGAAGCAGAAGAGCATCAGGAAGACACGTCTGCATTCAGGACGGAGCTTGTGGGCTGCTCCATGGTGGCAGAAACACAATTTACCCTAGAACACCCATGACCTGCTGAAACCCTTTGGTGTAGGTACACTTTTTCATTGCCATTTCATGTCAACATTAAAAGACCCCAGCTGTATATGCACAAGGCAGAGCTGCTGCCTCTCCAGAACCGCCCCGGCGTGGGATGGAGCCACAGTGGATCTCAGAGGCCCGTCGTGGGCATTGCCAGAGCTGCCTGGTGGGTACCCAGAGTTTTCCAGTTTTAGATCTGCCCCTAAACATGTAACTCCAATCAAACAAAAGTCACAGCAACTTCTGTTACTAGTGGAGCAGAAGTACAAGAGAAAACAGGGCGAAGCTTGTTGTGAAATCAAGTCACAGGCGAGATTTTTGCAAATGGGAAAAAAATGCCTAATGCTCCTACAGCAGGAAAGTAGCTACAGTACAGTGGAATGGAATTTTAAAGAGAAACTCTGTAAAGACAACTCATTTTATGAAATTTTAGATTTCCCTTTCCCTGCCTTGCTCACTTTCCTTCCCTGCCTGGCAAATGCACCCTATACTGGGATGGTCTCTGAATTACTGTTAGCAATTTCAGAGCTTTAGCAAAAAACCAGAGAATGTATCACTAAAGTAAAAGTCCCAAACAACCATTTTAGCGTGTGCTAGATGCCTTCGCAGCGAGTCCTTTACACAACAAATATGTCCATACTGAGCCAGGAGGACTGAAACTTCAACAGGATCACTCACTTAACAACTGGAGAGGTACTGCACAGAGAATTAGACTGATCTCCCTGAAGATTACAGCGCCAGTTTATGAAAATATTGGAAATACAGGTCATCCACACCCATTGCCTTCACCATGACACCTCTTTCTCTATTTAACTTTTACAATATGTATAAATAAGTGTCTTTACGGAATGCACCTCTGTTTGACATTGCTTTTCCATGGAATCAATGGCCCCAGCTTTTCCAAAGACCAAAAGTCCTATGGGCAGAAATCAGATAATCCATCTACCCAGACCATTCCTGGCGGCTGTCCGTCTCTCTGAGCTTTTCTGCCAAATCTGCAGTGATGGAGACTCTGCAATACCCCTTGTCAATCTTCATTTCATCTGAAACGTGAGAAACTAAGGGTAAGCATCTTTCAGGTAGAACTGGATACGAAGGAGGTTTTCTAACTTGAAGAAATATTGTTTGATCTTTCTTTCACATTGTCACTTATTCTATACATTTCAGACCAGTAGCATCTAATGTCTGGATCTCAGTTTTAACTATCTCAGACTAGTTTGTACTGGCTTTTACAAAAGATGAGCAAGCTCTAGTATGGCTGCAGGTAGGAAAGGGTTTTTACTGAGATCACACCATAATAAATTGCCTGGTGTCTGTTCTAGAAGAGTCTTAGTAACAGTAAAAGATGAAAAAAAGATAAAATCCCCACTACAAAATCTTGAAGCAATTCCTTAGAAACAGAGGTCTGTCTCAGATTACAAGAAAGTCCCACTGTGATTTTCCACAAGCTCCTACAGAGGGGCTTAAAATAGTGAATCGGGCAGTAGTCAACAGGGATATCCTGGATCAGACCTAATGTACATCCATGCAAGACATTTTTTAACATGTAAGCCAGCATCAGATGCTTTAGAGAAAATTCGGACAGCTGTGGGATGATCTGCCTGCCAGGACAATTTCATCCTAAATCTTTATACTTCAACACTTAAATCCTGAAGAATGAGGTCTGATAATATTTCCAAGTCTCTGGTTTTGTTAGCTTTAGAGTTATAGTTCTCTCTGCACTTGCTATCAATACAAAATGTCCAATTCCTACTCGAACCTTGCTAAATCCTTAGGTTCAAAGCGGCTTGGTTTCAACAGTCCATCTAGACTTCATCAGTAAAGGCAAGGAGAGAGAAAAAACTTTGCGAGTGCCTCAGATATCAGAACCAGCTCCAGGAGACTACAACACTGGGAAAGATGAAGTATAACTTTAACAGGTCAGAGAGCAAACATCTGAAACAGCTGAAGAAAAGCCATCTCTCACCCCAGAGTTTTATGACAACTGGCAGAAGAAGAAAATAATTTTGAAGGATACCTGCTTCTGCCATGCAAAAGCAGGTTTTCATTGGTAAATATGATAACTGAAAGCTGTTTAATATCACTTTTGCAACAGATGTTGGCTAAATTTGCATACAGGGACTACAGGAAATGATTGAGCTGGATGCAAAGAGTTATGAATGTAGGTAGTTGGAAATACTTTATAAAGCACTGTAACTTTCCTGCAGGCAGTGGATTTCTGCCAGCTGCACAAGATGAAGACCTAGCCTACTCATTAATGGGTTTAGATCTTCAAGAAAAGAGGTAGGCATGTGTTCAGAATTGGGCTCCCTGACCTAAAAACCCAAGGAGAGAGTGACAGAATGGAGCAGCACATCTGAAAATCCCCTGGATAACTGTGGGTCACAGCTCACAGATGCACTGACAATCACATTCAGTTCTTTCAAGGAAGAAATTGCTCATATTTCTAGAGGGTACACTGAAAAATAGATCTTAATTTTGCATGTCTTTTTAGGAGACAAAGAAGGGAACTGTTAATGAGATATTGGAGTCCTGCTTCTGCTAAAGATGTGAAATCAATCCTGAATATCTGGGTAAAGCAGGAGCTGGTCTAACGTAGTTAAAACTTCAGATCAGGACTTTATATTTTTAGATTAAAATACATACAGTCATTCATTTCTCATTCTACATAGATATTTCTGGGCAAAAATGTGGAATAAGACCAAAAGAGATCACCCCAATTCAGGGCAATGCCCCACCTAGTCCTATCCTCACCAGTATCAGTGCCTTAGGGAAAGGAAACAAGGCACATACAGGTCAGGTATTTCCATGATGTACTCTCCCAAAATGCAGTCATCCAGGGATTTACCAGGTTGGAAGAACATTGCATTTAACAACTGTTCACGGACTCTTTTTCCTTGAAAATGACTTCTTGAACTCTTTTATAATTTTGGCCTTCACATCATCCTAGTAATGGTTTCCACAATTCTACTGGTGAAAAATTAGTGCTTTGGTACAATTTATTTTTAAACTTCATAGTTTGACTCAGTGCCCTTGAGTTTTTGGGTGGTACTAACCTTCTGCACACTGCTCGGGTTTTTATATGTCTTCACTGCACTGTGTTCAGCCACCTCTCTTCTAAGCTGAAGGGTCTCAGCCTACGCATGAAAGTTGCTCCATTCTTCTCTGTCCTTCTTGCCTTTCTTTGTGCCAGTTCTCTTTTATCTTCCTGAACATAATGATGACTAGGATTATGCTTCATACCCAAAGCAAGAGAAGGACCCAGTATTGTGTATGTGTTCTCTCTTTTCCCCAGAAATGTGGATGTTTAAAACACGGTAACACAAGATTTGCCAAGATCTCTGTAAAGCCTCATTGATTTTATTGTTTCTTCTCATGCGCTCTCCACACGAAACCAGTTTTGCAGGACTGTATCCTTAAACCGTATAGACTTGGCTCTTTTTCCAATAAACTTCAAAGCAAAGTGCTCACTTACTTTAGCAGCCCCTTTTGCTTTTACACTTGAGCTGTATAATTGTTAATCCAAAACATCCTGCCTCACCGATGCCAAGCACTTTAAAATTAAAATACACCAAAGCTTGGAAAAGTTATACGAGTCACTCCAAAAATACTTGACCTGCCATTTTCCACCTGATACAATTTAGTGTTGCAGTGAGTACTTGGTGGGTCTCTGGATAACCCCTAGCTCTGGCAGGTGTGTGTGCTCTTGTCTTGGACTCTGTCTGTGTCTCATCTGGGGTCTCAGACCAGAGCTGACTGCAACATGAGCTAAAGCTCCCAGAAAATCAGGTTTCTGGAGTCACTGCTGGAGTGGGTTTAGCCAGGAAAAATATTGCACAGAAGCACAGATCGCACAGCATTTCTTCCACTTCATTCTCTACAACAAAAGATCTCTCTGGCTAGGAGTTAATTCATTCATAGCCCACCTCATTTCTCCTTGTGTTGTTTCTTTGGGTTTGAGAATATAAAGCTTCATGGCATGTGCAACCCACAACCTTGCTGCCTCATGCCGATCCACTTATCCTTCCTTCCCGCCTGCATCCCTGTGGGAGTCACGCAGGTTGTTCTGGGCAGACGACTATTTTGCAATTGTGTTGGGAGGCACTGAGGAAGGGGCTGGCCAGCACTCCAGGACAAGTTTCCAAACAGGGGACACAACAACGTCCTTTGCCAGAGACCTTACAGCTGGTGTAAAGTGGTGAAGATGGTTCACACAACCAAAGGTTTGAGGTGCTGACTGTTTTCACATGATAAAAAGGATGAACTACATTTGTCCTAGTTCCTTTTATGTGCCCAGCCCCAGGGACTATGGCGTGAACCCTGGGAGACAGTTAGAAGAACCTCACTGTTCAGAATATTAATTAAGAATTAATGAATGGATATTTACCAACATGTATAACTGCCATGTTCAATACAGTTGGCAACTGGTAACCTTTAGTTCATGCAGGATCAGACCTGTTTAATCCATTAATCCTCACAGCATGTTGAAGCAGCCAGGTTTTATTGCCCTTGTTTTGCAGAAGCGAAGAGCTCAGGCAGCAAAGTTGGGTGACTTGTCTTTAGCCATGGAGAGGACTTCTCCTTTACCTCTTCTTAGCAGTGCCAAAGATCCCACCTTTGCTAAAATAATAGGCTTAATTGGAAGTTAGTTGAAAGACAGGCTGCCTTTGGATCAGCCTAGGTTCAGGAAAGGGGGATTTAGACCACAGGCTGAACTGGGATGCCTCTCGCTGCACCTCTCACGTGACAGTCAGTTCTCATGCTCACACCCCTGTTTCATGTCTTTCAGGCAGATTCAACTCGCTCCAAATAATTCCTGGATTAAAAGTGCAGGCTCATGCTTATCCCAGTGCTAAACACCTCCTGTTCCTGCTGCAGGAGTAATGAAGCATGCTCAGCTCAATAGACTGCATAATAACTTAGCATTATCTAAAAATAGGCCAGGTGTGATGAGAATCAGCATTTTCCGAAGCTAAACTGCATGTACGTGCTACAGAACACCTTTTTTTATAACATTGAGGGCTGTAGGGGGGGTATTTTTTAAAGAAATCTTATATTTTCAGAAGATGATAGATCAACACAAAGCATTAAACATGGATCACAGTAACAAGAAACCAATGGAAGTTTATGACCAATCAATCCACTTAACTCTGCCGAAGCAACAAACCACCACTGGGGTTATAAATTGTTGAGCTGAGCTTGCAGTTTTAAAATGTCATCCAAAATCAATTGCTTCTCCAATTAGACCATTACTTGTCAACAACTTAGTTAAATAATAAGCCAGCAGTTCACATCTGCTTGGGAACAGAGTTGGGCTTGAGCTGTTTGCCTGGCTACTTAAGCTGAATTCACGTCTGTTATCATTAACATGAGTGAGGGTAGGAAAGCAAAAAACTATGCTGGAAATGAAATCAAGTTCTCCTCCCACTGCCTGAAGCACATAAATCTTCTAAGTTAATGGTGCCAGAGAATAGGTCTGATTGACTTCAGTGGGGGTTGGGGATGCACAAGGAATGTGGGGTCAAGCCCCATGTACCTCTGACCTTTCAGGGGTGATGTGTGTTATTGCAGCCTCCACCAAATCTGCTGCTCAATGCCCATCTAACGTCATTAGCATCTATCTACACACAGCACTGATGACCCCTGTAGACCCCCTGCTTTTCTTCATCTCTATGTGATCAGCAGCAGAGGATCTGTGCTGTTCAGAGAGCCCAAAAGGATGTGAAATTCAGCTCCTGCTCTTGGCCTTTGGGGTCTGTGGCCACCAGGAATCAGTGTGGAGATGGCTCCTACCTGAAGTCAGCTCCATCCTTTCTCACCATGGGACAGAGTTAGAGATGCTGCACAGAAAGGAGAAGATGAGACTTGTGAAATATGGCCCTGCAGAAGAGGAAGAGAGTATCTGGTCTACACCAACCCTGGGACAGTGGGCCACCAACCAAGCATGGCTCACACCAGAGAATGCCTAGTGTCCTGGGCACCTCCCTGATGTGCTAATCCCAATGCTACCTAGTTTTGGTACAGCTTGGCACATCCTTGCCATCCCAGTGTAGCTGTGATGGTAATGTATTGCCCATTGCCAGTGAGGATGGACACTGAAATAGCCTGATATCAATCAACTTCACCTTGTTTCATTCAGTGGGACCAACAGGACTCAGGGCCTCAGCAGAAGGCAAATTTAAAAATTAAAACTAATAAATAAATACAACCAGAAAGCCTGACAAAACGTATCCTCTTCTTACACCAATTTTATGCTGTTGACTCTCCAAGGATGTCAGTGACATATTTCCTGGGTCTGCAACAACATCAGCAACTACATCATGCATTTTACACTCCCTGTCTCTTGCATTTGCCAGCAACATTGCTCAAGACAGAGGCATTGGGCCTGTTTCCATCGTGATTTGCAGTCCTATAGCTGAGCACAAGGAGTAGATCATCAGGTTGCTATATTCAGATGCACAAAGCGCCCAGCTATGCTGTTCAAACGGCAGTGGTTCACTCGGACAGCAAGAAATTAGGCTGGGAACTGAAACATAGGAATCAAGAAAATTTATTTAAAGCCATTCTAGACTACACTCTTCTTAAGCTAGTTTATTTTGGCTCCTCGTAGCACTCCACTAGTGTCCAAGCAGATAACTCTGCAACATTGGAACTACCTTCTTAGTAGACACATTCAAGAGCGTCATGAAGGCAGTCACTGTGTTAAGAAAGGCCCACAGGAAGAGCTGAAGTTGATGGCTAAACCACAGCATCATATGAATACTTGTGGCTATTTTTAAGTGCCTTTATGCATTTTTTAAGACAGGATGAACAGCATCTACGCCATAGCATAGCTACCTTCACTCAGAGATTTGAAAGGAGGGACCTGCAGATCTCCCAACAGCCTTTTTCCTTGCTCTTGCCATCAAATTAAAAGTGTAAAAAACATTCGTGCATAAAACCATCACATTAACATTATTCAGAGCCCAGCCCTACCCTTGCACTGCTCTTTCCTCTGAAGCACATCCTGTCCTCCTGTGAGCAGTTATTTTTATTTCTTCATGCTGTCCTTTCTGGAAGGCTGTTCTACTTAGCACCCCCCAAGAGGAGAATTCCCAGCATGACCTCTCTGCAGCAACACTGGTTTTAGCCTACTGTTATAATGACCATAATTTTGTGCCTTTGTATTTCTCCCCCTGCCTCAATGTTAAACGTTAACCTTGGGCCCACTATTGACTGCTGAAGGCATCTCCTGCAATCATATGGGAAATACTGGGCTTTATTTGGCTCTTCAGGAGATGAATGCATAGAGAGGTCCGTGCTGTGATGTTTTGGGGAAGAGCAGAAAATGGCTTTGCAGATCCAGTTTTAAAATCAGCCTTTAAATTGGGCTTTCTTAACTTCTGCTTCCAAGGGTTGGTTCAGTAAAGCACTAAATCTTTTCCACAGCCCTAGGATTCGGAGGGCACAGAGGTTTCCTTGATGATCAACCTTGTTAGCTCCAAGGACCTATTCTTTCGGAGCCCTCATTGTGTGGTAAGAAGAAAGAAAAAATGAGTTCTTGGAAGTAAAGACCCTCCTTCTGTTCAGGTTTGAATAAAGAAAGGGCCACTGCTCCTGAAGGCTTGCCTCTCTCTTTTCATTTTCTTAGACCACATAAATAGAGGAGTAACACCAGCCCGTAAGCTGAATACATCAGGTTCTGATCGGTACACCAAAGCTTTTGCAACACATGAAACTCATATATGCGGTCACGTGCACAGGGTGTTACATACACATTAATCCTACACAAGATTGAATTGCCTTTCTGTGGTGTGTGTCTCCTGTTGCATAATGCATGAACAACAGTCTGTACTTGGAATGAAAATCTGAGAATGTTTTGAACTTTTTTTAACCTGCAAATAGAAGGTTGGTGGTAGGATTAGTAGGTACTGATGGAAGAAGTACTAGGAAGTGGGAATCCTAAAAACAGTCTCCTTTTCCTTTGTCTTCAAAGGCCCTGACAGGTCTCCCTCTCCCTTGTTTCTTCTCACTCAAACTTACCAGCAAAATCCCTCCCACCAAGTCATTCATGACTTTCAGCCTTCTTTTACTTTTTCAGTGTTTTGGAACACCTACCATGCATAAAAGCAAGATAAATCTAATTGACCCATCCTGTTCTGCTCCCTCTTACAGCTCACGGTAGCACATTGGAAGCACCCCACAAGCAGGTCCTTCATGTGAGTGCATCCAGCAATCTGCACATGGGGACACCCGCCCCTACTAATTGCACTGGGGAGCATCTGAAAATCCAGTGATGGTCCTGTTTGCAGGCACATAACAGATCCAAAGTGTTTACAGTCAAAGTAGACAAAATCTCATTGTTCCCTGATGTCATATGAGATGCTATTTATTCCACCTCTCCAACAAAGAGCAATACGGTTTTTGCATTTACCCAAAGCCATGTGAGAAGCTGTGACAGAGTCACTGGATAAGCTCAGGTGCCCTCGGTTTCTGTCCAGATCTCCATCAAACAAGCATTTCTCAGGGATGGCGTTGCACCAAAAGCCTTTCTAAACCCAGACCTGCACACACTGAGATGTGCGGCTGCATCACCTGCCTCTCTGAGCCACCCCACGTCTATAGACAAATGTAAGATTGGCTGAACAATATCTGCTCCTCAGCAAATCCAACTGGCTGTTTCTTACCACCGCATTGATCTCTAGGTATGTACAGTTTGATTATTTTTTTATTCTAATGCCTTTCCTGGTAAGTGCTGGGGCTGACGGCTGTATATAATCCCAGGTCCACGTTCCTCTCTTCTTTGTGGACAGAGATTATATCAGTATGCCACAGCTGCCTGCTTTCCTTTGTACCCTCTGGTGAATATATTCAGTTTAACTATGTTCTCCTTCGTCTGTTCTTTTCCTCTTCTGTCTTGTGTCTTGCCATCTTTATATCACAGTGAAGTGCTTTTTTTTGTTGGAGAAAGCTAAAGCAAAAAGGCATTAAATGTCAGCCTTCTCGAGGTCATCTGTACCTCTCCTGTTCCTCATTAGGTAATGGGGTTCTGCCTGCTGCTGTCTTTCTCTTACTTTACTGTATTTATAGCACCTTTCTCCTTGTTTCCTAACACTCCTCAGTGGTTGTAATTGATTTAGAACAGCAACCTTTCTGCCCTACATGCTTATTTTATTCCTTGATCTCATCCTCAGTAATGTGACCTCATTCTCCTTTTTTAAATTATTCTTCTGGGACTCTCCTATCCTTCTCCTACCCTCTGGCTATCTACAGCGGGTAGAAGTGCCTCTTCTACAGTTAGTGATGCAGCCTGGCTCAAGCCCTTACTGCCCATGAAGGGAGATGCAGCTCCTCGTCTCTGGCCACGCCGAGCAAAACTTCCAAGCTGAGGGACCTCACTCAAAAGGCAAGTCCTTACCAACCACTCAGCACCCGAAATACACCAAATCCTTCCTGCACCTGCAGACAGGGAGCATGCCCCATATCAGGGGTATGACAGATGAAATCCTCTTATCTGCACCCCATGCCACTGACACGCTGTGACAGCAATGGGTGGGAAAAGGTGGGCCTCAATCCCTTGCTCTGTTTCCACTGGCCAAGGACATGGGAGCATCCAGAGAGAAGGCAACAGGGCACTACAGAAGTGTCTCTGCCTCCCACTAGTGAGGGAAAGCCACAGTAATCTGTCCCCAGTTTTCAAGTCCACTGGAGGCCTTAGTGTCAGCTAGAGACTTATTTGGTTTTCTTCTGCAGCGTGGCTGAGCATTTGCCTGTGCAGATTCACCATGGCAAAGTTAAAAGGATGCGGGTCCGCCTTGCTCCGCTCCTTCTCCCTGCTGCACACAGGAACCAACACTTTCCAAAGCCACCTCTGTAAAGTATGCAGTGGGTTAACATGACACTGGCAAAAGCAAAGCTGTAAAAAATGTTTGTATCTTTAAAACTTATATCTCCTTTGGGAAAAACCTCTGACATAAAAAGCAAAAGCAAACACTGCCTCACAGTAGGGATAACTTGAACAGAAATACTAGGACCTTTAGATGCATCCCTGTGCATGTTGCAGAAGGGGGATATCTGAACAAGAGGGGTTCGCCCATGTTTGACTTCCCAAAGACACGGGGGGGTTGCAATCCTACCTGTTCCCTCCACGCAGCTCCCACGCTGCAGTCCCTGCAGCGCTGTGCCGTACGCAGCAGCAGGCTGAAATGCCTCCTGAGGGACGGTGGGCTCTGCCCCCACTTCATGTAACTTCACCAGAGGTGGCCGTAGGACCTGCTGATAAGCGAACAATAAAAAAAAAAAATAGAGTGCAGATGAAAAGCTGATCACAACCCTAGTCCAGGTAGGACACCAAAGAGAGCTGACTGCAGCCCTCCAAGTAGGACACCAAAGACTTCCCCTGCCTGACCTGGGCTTTGTGAAAACTAGAGTGATTCTGCTAAGGCTTGACTCGGTCTCAGCAGATGGCTTTCCTTCTCTACACAAGATGTCAAATAATTAGCAAAATGTTTGCAATTGCATTGATACGTGCTGGCTCTACTGGCCAAGCATATTTTTTTGGGAAGTACCTTGATCCCAGCACATGCCTCCTCAGAATCTTTCCTCTCTGAGGTTGCAAGGACTTGGCACTCAGAAGCTGAGGGGAGGGAAAGCTGTTGTGATTTCTGAACCAGCAGCCCAGGGTGTTTTATTTCAGTGCACCCGGAGGCAAACAGCTCCGGAGAGCATTGTCTCTGTCTAGAGACCACAGTTAATGCAGGGCTGAGAACAAAAATCAACAACACTTATAAATCCCTCTTCCAAACTTCCTAGATGAAAACTTGATATTAAAATATTTTGAAGAGGCATTTTTAAAATCCGTAACACTCATGTACTCACTTATATATCTGACTGCTGTGGTGTGCCAAAGCATCAGTTATGATATCGCAGAAGCACTCCCCTGCTGACATGTCCCTAAATGAACTCAAACCTCTCACTACCCAGGAAAGGTTGCTTGGTTGGGTTTTTTTATGCCTTAACTCTTTAAAATCAGGTAAACTCCAAGGAGTTTCCCAAAGTCAGCCTAGAACCTGTGTAGGAGATCAGCAGGACTGGTTTTATTTTTCAGCCCACAGCTGATCCAGCCCCTTGTTGCTGTCTATCTCACCCTGTGTGACCTTGGGTGAACCAGCCTGGGCCCACCAGCTCCCCTATCAGGTTGTGTGATCTAAATTCAGCAAGCAGCCCTAATTAATACTCCTTATGTTTATTTGACTCACTGAAGATACTCATCAACCTAAGTGATAAATCTTATCGTTGCATAGGAACTACAGGGATCAGTTCATTTCCAAATGTGTCCTGGATAGAGCCCAAGATATCTAATACTGTGGGGCAAACACACATTGACTGTCAAATTAAAGCAACAGCAGCTCTGCAACAAACGGCAACTTCCTCCTGGAAGAGTCAAAGATGGCTGTAACTGCTGATGCTTTTAAACATACTTTTGGAGTATTAATAGAGCTGATTTAAAATAGTTTCATTCACTCCAGTTCCTGCTTTAACTCATACCCAACTGCTAAACATACTGTGGCTGTTCCTGCTAATACGCTTCCTGACAAATCACAGCCATGCATAGGTTTCCTTTCAGTATTTACAATTTACTCTTTAATGGGAGACAAATGTGTCTTATTTGCTGACTGCTTAATGAGTCTTAAAGAATTTCCAGGCATGCAATGGGATGGTGCTTATTAGAGCTGCTTGCAAACTGTTTTATTTGCTTAATTCTCTGCCCACAGGACATTCACCGGAACCTAGATGTTGCACTGGCTGGTGCAACACTAACATGTAAATCAGTATATTAGGTAAAAAAATAGGAACTTCAGTGGGAGTATTCCCATTTACACTTGACAAGAGTCAGAAACCAATATGTCAAACTGACAAGACATACATGTAAACGGTTGTTTTACTCGTGTAGTTGTAGGATAGCTATTGCTGTCTGGCTTCCCATCGTAGCCTCCTTTAGAAATACATCAAGGATCTGATCCTGGCAACTTCAGGTCTGTTTAATTTCATGCACCTAGGATTTACTATTGATTCTACAGAGGGGCTCCTCCTTTTGGTGGCCATGCAAAGGAAAGATGCCTCTTTGTGGATTTGTATGTGCATTTTGGGACTGGACTTTTTTTAATTTTATTTTAGGGCAACAACTCCATCAGGAAACACTTCCAGGTGCAGTTTTCCTTACATAAATATTTATACCATCACCTGCCTTTCCACCTGCTCTCAGACACTGGGCTGGAGGTGGGAAGCATGGATTAAGGGCTGGGGACAAGAGGAAATACAGCAGGGAAATCAGCTGAGAGGGGAGTGCAGGGCGAGGTTACCTGGGTCATGAGAATGGCTGGAGGAGATGAGGGAGGGCAAGGGATGGAGTCATGGGCAGGGGTGGGGGATTTGTCAAAATATAACCTAGAAAATATAGTTTTGGCTAGGACATGAGCAGGTTTTCACTGGCAAATCTATTGGTGTCCATCACTGTTCCTTCACAAAGGGGTTTGTGGGGTGCTGGGTTTCGTATGAGCTGCGGGTAGGTGGCTGCAGACACTGCAAAGAGGCTTTGGCAACAAAGAGCCAGATGCGGCGAGTTTGATCAGAGTCAGATGCAGTTTGGGGGAATAAACCACCCCAAAATAGGTGGTCATTGGAATAGAAACAAAAAGAGAAATTGTACATTGACCCTGAACCCATCTGACCGAAAAAAGGAATAAATCCTTCATTTTTCCAGCATAAAAACCTATGCGGTTTTCTAGACACTAAGAGGCCTTAGATCTTACTGCTTTGTCTTTCTTACTGCTTGTAGGGCATTCAACCTTAAGAAAACCATTAAGAATATGTTTTCCCAGGGTATCCCAGGCTTTTTACTATTCAATAGCAGGGGGAAAAATGAATTAATATTATGCTGTTGGTTTCACAAACTGAGAGAGAGGACTTAAGGATTTTCCTCTCTTAGAAAAGTTTTACTTTGCAAATCTCAGCTTTAAGAAAATTAGACATGTTTACTGCAGAGTAACGGCTTTAGTGTTTGGCATGTATTTCAAATATACAAGCACACCAGATGAAAACCAGCAGTATGAAATTAGTGCACCAAGAGACAAAAAGGCAAGGATCGGAGCCGATCCTCTGTGGCTGGCTGCCGGCGAGTCTGCAGCGTGTGTGTGCTCTCCACTCTCCCAGTGCCCTTGACTTCTCAGGCTGTTTTGAAAGACAAAAAGAAAGTTGGTAATCATACACCGACAGATGGTTTCTTGGTTAGTTACTCTTTATTTAGAGGGAAGCAACTGTGATTCATCAGCTTTTTCTATTTATTTTTTTTTATAGCTACCTCACGGCGAACTTCCAACTCCAAATTTATTTCTAAGAAGTATTGTGTGGCAAATCTTTATTCATAACAAACCCTGGGCTCACTGGAAATTTCCTTTTTCAACATTCATATTCCATTCCTCGATATGCTTTTACCCAATTTCATTTTACTTTTCTATGACAGAGCTGTCTAGAAAGTTTTCCAGTGAATGCCATATTAAATTTATTGCTTTCATGCCTATAATTAGAACTTAGATGCTTCTTTCTTGTTGTTGGGCTTCCTTTCTTTACCTTTACTGCAGATTGATGGCTAATGAACCACTTCATTTTTATTTTGATCCTAAACATTTTCTTATTGATTATTTCAGGGCAAATATTATGTGTGTAGCATCTCTCTATGCATATCAGAGTCAAGGTGTATCTGTGAATAGTCCTTTTGAATGGTATTTTACAGAACTCTGTATGCACTTAGAGTTAAGAATGTCTCTAAATAACTTTGTTAGATGGAAGCCTGAACCAAAAATTTGGAATGATTGGCTTAAAACTGAAGAGTAGCTCTCTACGATAACTAGAGAAAGCTTGTGTTACAGTCCAGTTCATGGCTAGGGTTTCATTTTCCTTTTGACCCTTTTGGGTTAATGTCAGAATTCATTGCAGATCTTAGATCCAAGTGAACAGCAATTTCTTCAAGATTCCCTAATTAAGGAAAAATGCTGTAGAACCCCCCCCAAACAACAATGAGAGACTGTTTGGGGGCTTCCGTTTCATGTTTCCTACCTGAGCAGACATCAGTGCAGCCCTGCAGCACAATTACTGAGTGCAAACAAACTTGCACAGGAAGCAGTGTCCAAGTTTTCATTTACAGATGTGGGGGACGCTTTTACATACTTTTTTTTTTCCCAGCAGCACAAACTACATATCAGAACTACTCACTTTTTCAGTTATTAAAGTGAGTTGAAGGAAAACATTATTATCTTGACCTTTGACAAATATATTAAAAAAAAAAATTTAGATTTGAAAAACAGAAGGGGACCACTTCCGTACTTTGTTACCATGAAGAACTTAATGTAGATGTGCTCATTAATTTTTAAAGAACTACTCTGAATTTTGCAAGGGAAAATCTCAAGGAAGTCAAATAGTCAATTTGATATCTTTAATATCTTTAATTCTAAAAGAAACTGATCCAGGTCTGCTCCAAATTATGTTATATTTGGGCCTGAGGTTTTGGGTTAGTCCATGACAATCTAAAATTTGGATCTACCTCAAAACCAGTCCATAGCTGGAGGGATCAGAACTGAATTCAATACCATTTCCAGGTCACTCAGCACTATGCAAGTTCAATTTTTTTTGAGATTCCTCACTTCTTCTCAGATTATTACCACTGCCAAATATCTGTCTCAATATTCATTCGATTACAGGGATAAATGAGAGGAAGAGTCCCTTTCTCAGAGGTGTTTTATGGATATAAAACTTTGCTGGCCATCTAGCCAAAAAAAGGTGTATATTGCTTTCCTCTGAAATGCTGTGTTGTCAATTGACAGGGTCACTGATGTGGATGACTCACTCCCTCGCAAACGATTGTCTTCCTTGTCTTCCTTTTGGAAAAATCTCTCAAATTACTGATAAAACTCAGTAGACAACTGAGCACTCTTTCTGTTGTTTTGTCCTCAGTCCAGCTGCCAGGACTTGAGCTTGCCCAAGCACTGCTGAGAAGTATTAGGATGGGGAACGAAGGTGCCACAAGGAGATGAAATGGGAGGTCCCTCAGACAAATCTATCCAAAGGCCTGGACCAACAATTTCAAGCATTTATTTTGTGTACGTCCGCCTTCCAGGAGAGCTCAAGGTAGACTCTTTGGTCCAGTCAGGACTGTTCTCTTCCTCCATCTTTTCATCATGCGAAACAGGTGCATCCCCAGCGCTCAGCCCAGCTGAATTGCCCTGTAGGCGCCTCTCTCCCTTCCAGTGATTTGGTGGATTCTCGGCTGCCCTCCTCCTCCTCCTCCTCTTCCCCAGTTTTGGCACTGATCTGAAACCCCTACCGGTCACACAGTGGGCAACAAGACTAAGACCAGGATTTGTAAAGATGATGCCTTTTTAGACAGCTTAATAGACCAGATGCTCAGCTGAGGATCAGGCCATCTGTCCGCTCAAGACCTACCTGTACCAAACAGGTTATAGCTAGCAGAACTGTTAAGAGAGATGGAGAAAATTTGGGACTTCAAACCCAAAACCCAGCTACACAAGGGTGCAGAAGGACTTCCTGACACTAAGCACACAGAAAAGAAAATGGGAGATTAGGTTCATGGCTGATAAAGGAATTAATAAGAAGGCGACAATCCCAACTGTGTGCACAGCGAAGGACTTCTTTGCACTTTCAGCAGATATAAAGGGGCCCAGGGGTCAGAAAAAAACATAATTATACTGATTTTAAAATCCTTTGCCCTGCCGGGATAGTGTGAACACAGCCTCCCCTATAAATGAGAGTCCTGCCCAGACTCCAAAGCCAGCTGCTCCTTTAGTGCAGTGATCTGTCTCCATACTCGCTGATAAGCAGTCTATGCCCTGTGACTTATAATAAAAGAGAACGATGGTCCCTGAACAAACCCAGAGAAGAGGTATTGATTTGCAAATAGTTTAAAAGAATATTCAAGGGTCATGAGCTGACCCTTTTTCAGCTCTGACATTTTATATCAGGGAGGATCCTATTGAGATGGGAATTCATATCCTAGACATTGTTTTGTCTTGTTTCATAAATAAGTTGAATAGCTTAATTGATTGACACCCACTGCACTTTCCCAGCTTCCTCAGGCTCAAAAGTACACTGCTGTTTTCTGCCATAAATAATATGAACTTTCAATCAGCCGTCAGGCACAAAGAGGATCTGAAAATTCTTCATACAATAGCTGCAATCTGGCATACGAGGCACTGCAGGTCTAAAAAAGAGCGCGGTATTTGATACCACCAGGTATTCATTTTCTTCCTACTGCAGCAATAGCGTTTTCCTACCCAAATGACCTAAATCCTAAACAAGAAATATCCAGAGGCCCCTGCAGGGAGGAAGACCAGTTTATCTCAGCATTTATGTGTGTCCAGGGGTTAGGAAACTGTTTTGCAATCCTGTGAACACAACATGGTGAAGGACACGTTGGACCACCAAATCCAGTCCCTTCGAGGTGCTGGTACAGCATCCCTGCATCCCACCTGGACTCTGTTCCAACACCATCTCAACCCGATTAACATTATTTGCACCCAGGCTCCCCAAATGTCCCCAGATCTCATTCCTCTGATGGCTACAAACCTCCTTCTAATTTCCAGTCCATCCTTATTTGTGGTTAATTGAGATCATTCTGGTCTCATGACGGGTTTATTCTTTTACTTAAATAACTCTTTTCCTCCCTGGATATTTAGCGCCCTGATGGATTTAATGTTCATTTGTCCTCCTCGGCATTGGTTTCACTAAGGGAAATAAATAAGCCACACACCCTGAATCTCTTCTTTTTAAGACAATTTAATGGCGTTGTCAGCAATTCAAGTGATTTTGGTGAGCTCTTATGTAAGCTTACAGCTCTCATTATCAAAAAACTCGTGGAAATATGAATTTGAAAGTATTGAGGACTTCCTCTTGAGGAAGAAAGGTGTGGATATAAGCACTTACTTTCAGTTGACCAAGTAGGAAAATTTCTGCTTCTAACCTCCCTGCACTTTAATTTCCTCATCTGTAAAACAGAAAAGACAATACAGACCTCAAAGTGGAGTAATTAACGTTTCCAAAGTGCTCCTAGATCTTCAAGTGAAAGGTTCAATCCTAAATGCAAAGCTCTTTTGTCTGTGTTTCTTTATTTGTTACTTCTTAATGACTGCAAACCCTGGAGAGATGGTACTGAGCCAGACTAAAGCCAAGGAAAGGTTTTCCCACTGATTACAGTGAGAAACTTTTATGCATAAATTTTCATAAAGGGTGACAGACATCAGTTGCTAAGACAGAGCAATAAAAAACGTGAGACGAAGAATACTGACTGAAAGTATTGCAAGGCCAATTGCTAAGATCAGTAGGTTTTCTTTAGAGGAAGCAGCAAACAGTTAAATCTATTTTTCTTGCTTTGCTTCAGAAGAAATCTCTCCAAGGATGACCACCGTACTCATCTTCATCTGTAATTAATAAATGTTTGGAAGGACAATATCCCACTCAACATATGAAATTATAGATGATCCCTTAATTCCCCAGACATTTGCAAGCCTTGTCTTGTCAGAATTGAATTTACTACAGCTGATTACCCTGAGAATGCACTGACCTTCTTAGCTCCTGCTGTGGTCTTTATTTTTTCCATGGTAGATAATATGGGGACCAGAAACTGGGGACTTGGTAGTAGGGATTATGTGATACTAATGAGACAAAGCTTATTGTTGATGTTAACTGTTATTACCACTAAAAAAAGTGCACAACTCTAGACAGATGGACTACACTTTATTATACCAGGAGGGAGTGAATGCATTTTGACAGTAGCAGCATCTACTTAAAATCTGGATCACATCTGGTGCCTCTCTGAAGCAGACCATATCTGATCAATCAGAATTATGGCTCTTCAGTCTCCAGACGAGTTAGAAGAAATTCATTATCTGTTTTGAAGCCTGCTTCTCTTTCATGCATTAAAAAAAATGAAATAAGATTCATTGTCACTGTATCCATTTAGCTACTGAAAAAAAATCACCCCAGGACAGTAATCAAACTAACTAGCAGGCTCCACATTTGAAGACATGATTAATTCTTTGAAACACTGCTCATACAAGTACTTGGCTCACACTAGGCTTAGTCAACAGTTTCCTAGTTTATGAAATAGATAGCCTAGGACTTATCTCCATTTCTGGTTATTTCATAAAATCTTGGAAACACTCACATGAATTTCTTCTAACTCTGTCAGAGGTCAATATTCATCTTTCAGGCCCATTTAGCCCCTGCTTGGGAGATATCACCTAAAGGACAGTAATGTCGCCCTACCCCCAAAGATATCCCCGCTCTCCAGTGTATCACCTTTTGGACCAGCAGTTTTGAATGCTGAAAATTGACACTGAAATGCTGGGAATTCTTCTAAGTGAGGTCTGCTGGACCCAAAAAGATGGTGAGAGCCTGAGTTTATGAATAACGAAAAGCAGAATGCAAAAGGATGTGTCCTGTTCTGGATCACTTGAATTTCTTAGTACAATTTTTCTGATTACATAGAGATTTTTTTCTTGCCTTTGTTAATGAGCACAGAAGTCACATCACCTATGACTTAGCCTCTGGAGTTCTTGCCATTACTTCCCTCTTTACCATGTGTTTTCTCTGAGGTCTGCAAGAGTATAGTTCAGAAAGTAGCCTTCTGAAAGCAACAGACTGTTGTTTTCCTCTTTCACAACTTATAGAAGAAAACTTAAATTAAAAGATAAGGCATTTTATAGGTGTTATAACTAAAGCTGGTGAGAGAACAAAATGTTATTTTGGGGAGAGGGAAACTCAGGCTTTAGGTTCAAAACTATAACCTTTGAAGAAGAATTTCAAATGCTCATCAACATTTGCAAAATATTTCTCAAAATTCATTGTCGAATTGCTATTTTTGATTGATTTATGCTAATGAAACCCAGAGAAAACATCTACTTTTTTGAGTGGGGTTGGGTCAGTGACGGTAACCTTCCAGAGGAGCATCCGGTGTGCAAAGGAGAATAAGGCTGGCATTAATGCCCTCCGTAGCAGTGATGGCTCAGGAGTGAATGATTTTTACTGCTTCTGGATTATGTCCAGATGGGCAAAGTACAAAATGAGGTTATAATAGCTGCCTGCCCCAAAATGCTAAACCACCCTCAAAATGAGGCTAGGTGGCTTCAAAGCCATTTATCTACCATGGGTGCAGGAATGTCATGGGAAACTTCACTCTGGATGATATATATCAAAATCTCCTTCTAGCAGTACTAACTTCTCTGGAATTTCTACAAATCATGAATGACAATTTTCTAACTGAGAAATAAAAGTTAACGGTAACTAATGTGGAAGTTTATTCTTCATTATTCTTCATTCCCATCTAAGCCAGTTAAAAACACATGGTATTTCAAGACTGCCAGTCACACAAAGCTGAATCAAGTACTAGGCAGCTGTATAGAAGAATGGAAGGCTAAATGTGATGCCTGTAGTAAACAGTTTAAATTTTTTTAGCTAGATGTTTAAAGAACCAAACAACAACAACAAATCAAACTGATAGTGCAAGCAAGAATGTACGCTTCAAAAAACAATGGGGCTAGAAAAGAATGAACAACGAGCAATCGTAAAGATGAATGAAGAGACGTTTAGAAGACAGATGTTGTAAACACTGAAAATACATCCTGGAGCTATATAAAATTAATAAGGAAGCAAAGAGACACAAGGAAATACATGTGGCCAAAGAAAAAGACAGTAAGCAGCAGATGTTTGAGTCCGTTGGGACTACGAGTAACCCTACCAATACTACAAGTCCATGAACAGTAAGAGCATCAGCATAGACAGTAACAATGCAGAAAGTCAGAAGTGTTTAACAAATACATCCGTTCCTTACCCAGGAGAAAACCAGACACTGTGTTCACATCTTGGAAAGGAGGAATATTGTCTACTGTAGCAGAAATCAACTCCAATGTAAAACAGTCACTACTAAAGTAACTTTTTAATATCAGTACAACCAAGTACCTTGCACCACGATCACTAAAAGAGCAGGTGGGTAAGTTCCTCTCGATGCTGGTTTTGGTAACTCAGGTCCAGAAGTGGCAGAAACTTGAGAGAAAGCAAATACTATGGCAATGTTTGGACATGGTAAAGGAAATGATCAAATAAGTATAAATCTGTCAGCCTGACACCTACTGAGGGTAGTAATAACAGAAAATTTCATAGAAGATTTAACTTCTAAAGAATTCAAGTAGGTACTCTAAATAATAATTTTTTGCAAGAGTATATGGAAAACAGAGCTTCAACAAGTTGTTAATATAGTCACTGCGAAAGACAGAAACAGATAGGGCCTGTTGCTTTCACTTGTTCTGATCGCCAGACAAGATGCAAAATATTCACTTTATCCCACAGGTAAGAAATATTTGGGGGTTAGGAAGAAGGGACACAAAATTCAGGCTTAAGTTCCTTGAAAAAACGTTTTTTATGAGACTTAGAGAGATGGAGGAGGTCCTAATTAAAGTTGGTACAATTTAATATAATTTTTCATTGAAAATTACCAGCTGTAATCTGTAAATTTTTTGGCTAGTGCTGGTGATGAAGTAATAGCTTTTTGTTAGTATCATATTTTAGCAATGGTATAAAGCTTTGAAGCAGTGCGATCTAGAACAGCTGCAGAAACCCATAGCTGATACGAGATACTATTCTCCCCTCTATTTTTACACATGCTTCAGTAATTTAGCTCCAATATAAAGAAATAAAGTATTTGTGAAAGAAGTAGAAGAGAAATAGCCAAGTTCATCTAATTTCCACCCATCAGACACATGCATAAAGCCCGGTCTCCGCAAATAACTGAAATATTTTTTTCCGAATCTGTCATTTCTTTGCTGAAATAAATCACATGGAATTCCTTGAGGTGAAGAGACAAATTCCCTTTTTGTTCTGAACTTTCAGAAATAATCCCAGCACATGCTCACCGTTTCCATATGGAGCACGCGACGGCAGGTTGCCGAGTTCAGGGAGTGACTGGGGTTCATGTTGCTGGTTGCTTTGTGCAGTTATTTCTGCATTTTCCAACAGCCCTTTTTCCATATGGAGACTAAACTTACTTTCAATCTCCAAACCATCACACCTGCTTTAAAATTGTCACTGACTCCAGGGTTGGGATTGAAATCCCAGACTAGGACACAGGAGCATAGTGAGGTGCCAGAATTGCCACTGTGGTAGTGGAAATGTAGTCAACACAGTCAGTGAAAACTGGACAGTTGTTTGCCTGAAGAAATCACCCACTTTGATCAGCAGATTAAATCGCACACAAACCCCTTTAACATTTTATTTTTCAGAGAAAATGATCCAATGCTTTGCAGCAGGAAAACAGAGCTCTTTTTTCCAAGGATATATTTCAATACACATTTCTCTCTGTAATATAATTTTTCCCCAGGAGCAAACAGAAGGCATTGCTTATGGCTTTCAAGCAAATGTTCTTTCAAAGACCTCATTGTTCCTCAACTTGATGGAAACTTCTCTGCTTCACACCTCTGTCCTCTTAATGCACAATGTCTGAAGGGTGCATCTGCCCCTAGATTTTTGCAAACACCATGTCTGTTTCCAAGAATAAATACAAACCAAAGCTTTGCATTGATTTCTCTCTGCTTTTTGTTCTTTTTGAGAATTTATCCTTCCTCAATTCTGTATGTGCCTGTAGACTCTTTCAAAAGCAGGAGAGCGACAGCGTTCTCCCAAATGCTGTGTATGCCCGTCCAGTTCCAGCCAGGAAATAACACTGCACCGGAGCCAGGCTTGCAGGGGATGCAAATCCCCCATACCAAGACTGTCCTCCCCAGTCACACAAACTAAAGCCGTCTCTGTCTTGCAGCAGAGAGCTAAGAAATGGCCAGCAATTTTGCTCAGGTCACCCTAAGCTGTAACCTTTGGTGTGAACTCCCCCGCTTGCAGGAGCAGGGTGGGAGGTGCGCAGTATGAGAATGCCTAAGGTATGAAGATATATTTGCATCACATCTCTGACAATCAAGATATGCTGCTGAATGACTGTTCATAGGTACTTGGTTATCGCATCGTGATTTGCAATATTCCAGAATATATGAAAAAACCAGACCCCAGACCAAGACAATACCCTGCAGCATCACCTCTGATGATAGAAATATATTTTCCACACCTGGCTACTTCACACCCAAACCAACATCTGTTTAATAAACACTAAGGGAAGAAAAAAAATGCCAACTCTGGAGTTTCACCAGCAATTAGAGAAAACCTGTTACTGTGCCAACAGTCAGCTATTTCTGCTTGATGACTGTCACACACATCCGGTTGGGATGTGTTTCTCAGCTGTTCCCATTTGGGACAAGGGCACAATACAGGTCTATAGTAATTTTAAAAAGCAATCAGACAGCCTGACTTATGGATTCCATTACAAGGAATCTCACAGCAGAACTCAGACATGAGATTATCTTGTTCATACTTAAAGTATAAGCAAATTCCCATCCAAGTTTGAGTTCCGAATTTAAAGATAATTACATTTAGTTAGACAAGATGAGCAGATTTTTAAGTGTGTTGACAATCTTTTTGCTTTGCAAGTCATGCCAATTGCCAGTTACTAACACCTTGCAATCTGCTGATCTTCATCCCTGATATTTTTCTTCAAAGCCTTTTATTTCAGATTCTTTTGGTATTCTTCAGAGCCCTACCTAATCTTCACATTTAAACGTCATTCACTCACCTTCCACAGATTGCTTGCTGACTGACTTAGCAATACAGACTTGCAAGATGCCAAGACACTTGTCGTCACAATGTTTGATAATGTAAATGCACCCTGGAAGAAAAAAAGAATGTATTTATTTTCTTTTTTTTCACTGAAATATTGCAGTCTAACTTTTTTTCCAAAAAGATTATTAAAACCAAAATCATAACAGTTTTTATGGCTTTTACAAAAAGGAAATAAAATACACATATATTAAACAAAGACTCTGAACTGGACCAAGAGTGCAACAAAGCATTATAGCCCTAGTGCCTAAAACCGAGTAAAAATTCAGGATCTTGGCAGGAGTCAAGGTTCCTCCAGCTGAATTTCAGTAACCTGAGAACTTTAATAAACCTGGCCCAAACCCTTCAACAGTTAAGTCAGCCTACAAAAGAGGAGCTCCTTCCCTGGGCTCCTCACTGGAGCACCGTCTGCCATCAGCTGAGGACGTGTCCTGCCCGGTCCCAGTGCCGCCAGGAGATGCTCCCGCTTTCCAAGCTGGCCAAGTCCGTTTGCGTCACACATGCTGCCCACCCAGGACCGTCCCTTTTCTGTGCCTGTGCCCACTTGGCAAGGCCCCTGGCCACTCTGCCAGCCCGTGCCCCCGTCACCGCAGTCTGCGCACACACAGATTGCAGCCTGAGCACTGCTTTGGCACTTCAAACGCACGAGACCTGTTTTGAAGGTTAACAGATAGTGACAAGTATAATCGCAGCCTCTGCTGAAGTTTCAGCCAGCCAATTATGCTATTATTTTCAATAGTTTTCTTCTCCCCACACACACATACCCCATCGTTTTGCAAAGCAGCTCCACAGGCAGATGCAACAAGCTCCATTTCAGAAAGACGGTTGCCTTTTCTTTGTCCCCTTCCCAGCGGCCAGCAGGTCTCAATGCCTTTTCTCACTGTGACAAGGCACTGCACCATGATGCTGCTCCTCGACAGATGCATGGATGGGGATGCTCCAGCAGCTTTGTCCACCTTTTGCTCACTGGGGCTACCACACAAGGTGAGGTTACCTCTGGAGCTCCATCCTCACATTTCGCTTTTATGAGCTCTGAAGTCCATGGCCAACAGGAGTCATGAGCTGCCCCGGTCATGGTTGAACACTGCAGGACTGGGGTTAGAGTTGGGGTCACTGCCAGGGCTGGAGGGGAAGGCTCGTATATCCTTGTCTAAAGGTTCCCATGACCAGAAAGTTGCTCCTAATCTCAGTGCAGGGGGCTTTCCATTTGTCAATGAGTGTGCATTGGCAGAGGTCTTCTCCCCAGGCAGCCTGGGCCAGCCTCTTGTGCAGAGTGGAGAATAGGGAAAAGGGCCCTAAAACATGATTGTAGCTACATCCCCAGCTCCCTCCAGCCACTATAATACACAGATTACTGGTGTTCAGGCCTACATCTTCAGTGGCAACATAGCTTCTGGCCACTGTAGCGTGCAGAAAAACACTTCATGTTTTCAGCATCAGGCTCGCAAAAACTTCTGTCTGGAAGCTCCTCTGGGTTTTTCACTGCACCATTTTGACTTCATCTTAGCACAGAAAGGAGAGAGCAAGCTTTCTCCTTCCATCCCTGGAAGAGGGTCCAAAGATACCTGCAGCACAAAGGGCATTCAAAGTCCATCTCTATTGCAAGCCCTGCTGACCTGAGCTAAGCAGCATGGACACCGAGTGAGGGTTCTTTCTTCAGGGTGCTTAACACACTCTACACTTGAATCTCGAGGGTAGAAAACAAAAATTAAATTTGGTGCATGTAATCTGAAAGGGCAGAGGAGAAAAGCCAGGTTGTTGCTTCATGAAACAGAGGCACGCAACTTTTTGAAAAGACTTTTTTTTTTTCCCCGATTAAGCTGAAAAAAAGACAGCTGTAAATACTCATTTAAGGGGGTCATTAACATAGCAGCACTGGAAAGAGCCTTGAAGAGCTGAGAGAGCCTGCAGCACACCTCCCTAGTGAAATCCATTGCTTGTTTCTACTGGAGCTGGCCTGTGTTTTCTGCAGGGCTACACAAAGTGGATAGCCCTGTCCCCGTCCCGGCGATGGGGACACCAACCATGTTCAGCAGGTTCACAGCACCAGACAGCGGTGACAGGGACAGCACTAGCGTCTTCATGGTGGAAAGTCAGAGGGTCAAGATGCAACTAGAAAACATGATGTCATTGGTGTTTATGATGTGCCAAAATAAGAAAACAGACAAAGGTGCTTCCTTTGGGGTGGGAAGGATGGATAGGGCACAAGGTTTTTCTCTTCGCTGGCTTCCCAGCTGCCTAACAGGACCTGTAAATGAACATGACACTCTCCTAGTTTTGAGGAAGTGAATATCATTTCCTCTGGAACTTTCTGACAAAATACCAGTTTGGGGGAATCCACAGTTTCCCTATGAATAGGAAGCTGATGGCAGCACAGTTTCCAGTGGGCTTCCTTACTTGTTCTGAGGTAAGAAAGTTCACAGACCTGCACAGGATCTGCTTAAGAAGGTAGTCATGGAGGACCTGGGGTTGCCAAATGCCAAAAACTTCTGCCAGTGCCCTCTGACCTTAGGTTGCACTAGGGCAGCTTGGAGGCATCCCATCCCAGAAGATAAATGATGGGGCTTGAATTGGAAGGAATGAGCCTAGAAGTGGTACTGAGATGATAAACAGTTGGTGACAAGCCCAGATCCCACCCACGCTGTGCAGGGAGAGGGCTGGGAGAGAGCGAGGGGAAGAGAGAGGTGGGATCAGTTCTCAGTTCCTGTGCATCGCAGAGTGGCCTCATGGTGCCTGGAGGTATTGGCTTCAAGAGGTGGCAGATCATCCTGACCAGATGCATCTCCTACTTGGACCACGGAGTGGGAGAGAGGTCACGGCACATACCCAGAAATACAGCTGATGGTGGCCTGATTGGGAGGTTCACACCAGTTCACGGTCCACCTGTTCCTGGTGAGGGAATGAGACCCTTCCACATGCTGGAGTGCTGGCATGTAAAGGCTGTTGTGGATGATAAGAAACCAGGATGGCTCAGCAAAACAGTCCAGAGAAGGGAATAGGCTATTTAAAAAGTACTTGCCCAGGCTACGCACCAGCAATGCTCTGTTTGGAGGCCAACAGCCCTACTGGGGGGAGCGGTACGAGGTGAGGAGTTAGGCACCAAGTTCTCATCAGCCTTTTCCAACCACAACACTGCTGCTAAATTTAAACAAAATCTGTTCCTGTCCATTCTGCCTGCCATGCTTTTCCTTGTCACACAAGGCGACCTGAACCTGATACACCCTCCAGGCATGTATTTATTTATTTATTTGCAGCCTGTTCACCTGGTGACAACCCATCCCTCCAGAACATCCCATGACCTCAGGGACAGCTGGGGTGCCAGGGGCACCCAGCCACCACTGCATGGGAAAGGATGGAAAAATGCCGTAAAGTTGCTGATGCGGTGCACCCCACGTCCCCAGGAAGCCTACGCGTCTGCATGCTGTCCAACTCTTGTGTAACGTGGGACAACTTACCTTCTCCACTAAAAATAAGGATTGCATTTGAACCAGAGTTGTTCCCAACGAAAGGCTAACTTCAGAAATGCATTTTTTTGTGAGAGCATATCACCTTAGCAATGCTTTTCCTTTCTCTGAGAGAGGAGAGATGGAGGAAATGCCTGCTCAGAGCTCCTGTGTCCTCAACTGTATGACAGTTTGGTAAAGAGCTATGAAACACCCCACTACTCAAGCCTGTGCCACTAAATTCAAAGCAGCGATGCCACATGAATTTTCCCCCTATCGTATAATGAACTGAAATTTCCATTCCTTTACACTATCCTTTGCACTAATGCCACTGGAATGATGTGTAGGGTAACACCAAAAAAGTTGCTGCTGTAAGGTAAGCACCCGGGGATTAGTTTGCACGCTGCATGAATTGGGGGTTATTATTCATTTAATATATTTCTTTTGTCATGTATTAGAAGCAGAGATTTTCAGAGACTGAGAAACTGTATGTTTGCATGCTCACAGTAACTAACACTGTTAGTTAAAACATGCTGTGATGTATTGCTAATAGGATACCAGAAAAGCCCATAACAGGAACAAAATGATTAGCAAAAATCCACAGGGCATGTCCTCAGCAGAAGGAAGAGACAAAACACACCTACATTCCACACTGGCATCCAAAAGTTCCCCATTTGTCAAAGTCAAAATATTGTCACAATCACAGCATTTCTGAATGAAATCCAAGATGGGTGGGTGGGAAAATGCCAAGCCCTTTTATTTTTTCTTCAACAATTTCTGAATGGAAATAATAATTTACAAAGCCTTTCTCACTGGGGGAAAAGAAAAAATATTAGATAAAGAAAAAAAGAAAAAGAAAAAACCACCACCACCCAATTCTAGCTACACATGACCCTGCCAAAGCAGTTTTTGTAATTACTACCCCAGGAGAGACCTGGGCTATGACTTGGGTTTCCCAGTGTTGAATTAACTAAAGTAACACATAACAGCATTAAAGAATTTCTTGGTTTTGCCATGGTCAGTTATGGCCTGACCTGGAACCTGTGGCCAAATTACCAGGACTTTCTTGTGTCTGGTCCTTTGATGTTGGGTTTGGTTTTGCTTTTTTTTTTAAACTAACTCTGTATGGTCTGCACGCGCTCTCTAAACAAGGCCAAGGCTGTGAGAACCCAATGCCACTGAGCACAATCCCTCTGATGTGCCCCGCAGCTCCCAAACACGCATCTGGTCCAATCCTTTGCCCACTGACGACTCCATCCCAGGACTCATCTGTTTTAGCTGTTTACATTTAAAAATAGGTAGAGAAGAGAGGAAATTTCCTTTTTCATTTATTTTCTTCAGAGTCTAGGAAGCTTCATAAGCAACAAGGTGTGGAGGATTGTCAAAAATCTGCTCCTGTATGGTATCCAGGATCTGAAAACCAGAAGGTGAGACTCTAGCACTCCACAGGCAAGTGTGCAGACTCATCGCTCTGATAGCTCAACCCAACCTCTTCTACACTTCTGCTTAGCAGGTAATGCTGGACCACTCTTTGTGAACCTGCAAACATTCTAAAGCAGCTACACAAGGCACATGGCTGAAGACTTCACTGCAGAATAATCTGGAAGAAGGCTCAGATTTCTGTTCAATACCTGTTTTTTCCACAGAGGGTAAATGGTTTCTGTCATGCAGACTTGGAGACAGCTCAGCTTATGATAACCTGTCAACAAGGTAGTAGAGAGGGACAATTGCATTATCTTCTCAGTACCTGTGTATGAAAACATGTATGGATTTCTGGGCTGTTGCTCAAGCCCAAACACTAGCCTAGCACCACATGTGTTTGGGGCACTAGATAAATAAAGCAAGCTACATCACTTACAAAGAATAGAAAACTGTGGACAACAGGGAGAACTTCCTTGGGCCTTCAGGAGAGGGTCATAGCTGAGCTAAGAGCAGAGACCAGTTTGCCAGCACATGGCTGAGAGCACTCCCACACCACTGAGTCATTCCCCATCACCAAGAAAGCTGAATCCAGCCCTGGTGACCTCTCAGCAGACAAACTGACCCCAGCATGGGAGGCATCTACTTCCTCTGCTCATCCCTACACAGCAATTTGTGTCTTGAGGACCACAGAGCAGCAGTGTGGGAGACACCAGTCTTGTACTGAGGTGGAGCACCTTCCTCAGTGCTCAGCCATGACTCTGCAGTTGGCCCTGCCAGGCCTGTCCATAGCCATCCACCACAGGGGCATCAAGTATATGTTAATTTTAAATATAGAGAGGTGATCCACTCCACCGCCGCTGTGCAGCTAACTGATGTTTAGCCAATTAGATTGATCTGAGTGTCCTAAATGGGATGGAGTCAGCATTTAAGCAGATCATTGACAGAAATAGAAAATCAAAAGGACCTGGGAGCTATTTTGGTCTAGCCTTTGACTGTAAATGGTGTGGCTGATAGCTGAGACCATTGGCTCCATTACAAATAAAAGCCCCATCTAGAGTAAACAGAAACACAGACTCAAATAGACTAGCTTCTGATTTTACATCTTTAGAAGTCTTTTCCTGTAAGAAATACTCTTACAAGGTCTACATTGTCTTATCCCAAGGTCCCTTACAACGGAAACAATTAATCCCTACTGTCCTCAAATACCTTCTCTCTTTCATGAGTACCCGATTATTGCTGTACACAACTGTTTTCAGATGATGTCTTTGATTCAGAACACCAATATCCATATATGAAAACGCAGCCCGTATCTTCTAGCAATACAAGAGGGCTTGGTTTCCTGTAGATAAAATTGCTGCACTGAACCATAATTTGGCATGCAACATCCAGCTTCTGATCTCTGACGGACTTCAAATATGCCTCCCCCTGTAGCTGTTGGTAAAAGTTGATGGCCTTTTCTTTCCGAGCCAATACCTCTGAGAGGGACAGAAGACGACTCATCTCTGTTTTACAGAGGATGACTGTTAGCAGAAACAAGCTAAGGTCAAGGTTATCTGAAATGTCTACAACCCAGCCAGAAACAGTTCTTCTGGGTCCTGCTGCAGGTATTGAAAAAGGTGAGAAAGTTGGTCAAAATTGTTCTTGGAAGCTAAACCTCCCCTGGCAGTAGAAGAACACTTAATCCAGAGTAAAAACACCATCATAAGTCCCAGTGGGTGAAAGCTGAAATAACGCACTGAAATAACGCACTGAAATAGACAGTATTTTTCCCAGCTGTGAGGATAAGCTTACCATGACCTCCCAAAAACAGGGTCCTTCAGTCAAGAGTAGATGCCTTTTTCAAGCTCATTTGAAAGCTATGAGCTTGATGCAAAGTGATATCTTATGGTCTGAATCATGTAGGAGGTCAGACTGAGAGATCATCATAATCCCTTCCAGCCTTAAAGTCTATGACAGATTAGTGTTTTTCATATGGACAGTTCTTGCTCTGAGCAGATGCTGAATTATGTCAACATTTAAGTGTTTTGCTGCTGGCTCTGATAGGATTCACTGCTCCTACCATGCTGCCTTCCAGCTCTTTATCTTCAAGAGAATGCCCTGCTGGTAAGGGCTGACATGAGCTTTGTTTTCCAGTCATCATTTCAGTATAACAAGCACTGGATCCAAAAATGGACTGAAAACCCAAGATAAGAGAGTGGCAGAATTTACAGTCCCTTTCTCAAGACAGGCACATCCCAGAAACATCAACAAAACTCATGGAGGTAATGTCTGAAAAACATTTTCTGTACTGCTTTGTTCCTTTGCTCCAACGTGCCAAGGAATTTCAAGTATACCTGCCTGGGAAATTTCCAAACAATACCTGGGATGCCAGACTTGTGCTTTAGTAGAAGACACGTCTTAATATGTCACCTTGTACTGATGTCCCTTGAGGAGAAACCTATTATTGTAGTCCAGCCTAATTGTAAAATCATGGAATTATTTAGGTTGAAACAGACCTCTGGAGACCACTGCTCCAACCCCTGCTTGGAATAGGGTCAGATTCAGGGCTATCTGCTCCAGTTTTGAGTATCTTCAAGGATGGAGAGTCTCCAAACTCCAAATACTGGAAGAAGAGCTATAAATAATGGAATCAAACTGTTCTTGGCAGTGGCAGAGGGTAGAGCAAGGGACAGTAATAAAGGGTAGCAGAAGACGTTCCAAAGTTGCAGCTCAGGAGGATCAAACTGGCAGCTCTGAGACCTGTAACTGGAGAGGGGATGGAAACTCCACCCTAGGAGGTTTTCAAGACTTGGCCAGACAAAGACTGAGCTGTCCTGACTCACTGTTGGCAACAGCCTTGCTTTGAATGGGAGACTCGACTAGAGACCTGCAGAGGTCCCTTTCAACCAGTGTGTCTATGATTCTATAAATAGATCAATAGACCAGTGAATCAACGGAAGTCAATATAGCTTTTGTGAAGGTAAGTCATACTTCAAAAATCTATTAGATATTATTGAATGATCGCCAGACATGAGGGCCAGAGCAGTTTGGTTGATTCCCTGCACTTGGGTTTTGAAAAGCAATGACAGCTGGTAAAGGCTCTAAAGAAATTATTGTCATGGTGTATCATAAACTTGTATCATATTAAAGCACAGGAAGATAAAAGTAGGCATAAATAACAATGCATACGCACACATACATATGTGTGTATATTTTTGTATATATGCACATTCTGACATATGTAATAGAAGAAGAGTTTCTGGAAAGTCCCCCAACACCTTGTAACTTGTGCTGGAATTTCAGCTGTTGAGTGCAACTGTAGCAACCTGGAAAAGGGATAAGAAATGACCAATGATCAAGTACTGGTGTCCCCCAGGAGTCAGTACTGGGCCCAGTCTTGTTTAACTTCTTCATCAATGACCTGGATGAAGAGCTAGAGTGTACCCTCAGCAAGTTTGCTGATGACACCAAACTGGGAGGAGTGGTGGATACACCAGAAGGCTGTGCTGTCGTTCAGCGTGACCTGGACAGGCTGGAAAGTTCGGCAGACTGGAACCTGATGAGGTTCAACAAGGGCAAGTGCAGGGTCCTGCACGTGGGAAGGAACAACCCCATGCACCAGTACAGGCTGGGGCGGACCTGCTGGAGAGCAGTTCTGTGGAGAGGGACCTGGGACTGCTGGTGGGCAACAGGTTGACCATGAGCCAGCAGTGTGCCCTGGCTGCCAAGAAAGCTAATGGGATCCTGGGGTGCATTAGGAGGAGTGTGGCCAGTAGGTCGAGGGAGGTTCTCCTTCCCCTTCTACTCTGCTCTAGTGAGGCCCCATCTGCAGTCCTGTGTCCAGTTCTGGGCTTCCCAGTACAAGAAAGATGAGGAGCTACTGGAGAGAGTCCAACGGAAGGCTACAAGGATGGTGAGGGGACTGGAGCATCTCTCCTATGAGGAAAGGCTGAGGGATCTGGGCTTGTTTACCCTGAAAAAGGAAGACTGAGAGGGGACCTGATAAATCCTTATAAATATCTCAAGGGTGGGTGTCAGGAGGATGGGGCCAGACTCTTTTCAGTGGTGCCCAGCAACAGGACAAAGGGCAACAGGCACAAACTGAAGCAGAGGAAGTTCCGTCTGAACATGAGGAAGAACTTCTTCCCTCTGAGGGTGACGGAGCACTGGAACAGGCTACCCAGGGAGGTTGTGGAGTCTCCTTCTCTGGAGATATTCAAGACCTGCCTGGACAAGGTCCTGTGCAGCTTGCTGTAGGTGACCCTGCTTCGGCAGGGGGGTTGGACTAGATGACCCACAGAGGTCCCTTCCAACCCTGAACATTCTGTGATTCTGTGATTCTGTGAAACCAGAGTCAAAAGTCAGCATCAATAAGCACAGATTAACGTATGTGGGAGAAATCACCCTGGCCATACACAAGAAAAGGACTGAAGTAATTGTGAATAATTGTCTGAAAATTCCATCTCAGTAGCTTTGAAAAAGAGAGTGATAGGAATTATCGGAAAAGAGCAGCGAACAAAATAAGAAGTCCACTGCACACCCTCAAATTTTGGAAATTTTAGACGTCCCTGGTGAATATTTCTCAATATCAAAATTACAAAAGGTAACGTGGAGGGCAACACTTATCAGAGACCTGGAGCGGCATCTGTACACCATGTGACTGCATCAGCATTTCAGCTTGAAAAGAGATGATGGAGGGATGGGTTCTCAGATGCAACGACACCAGAAATAGGCTTCTCCATCTGTAGGTTTAATTTCTCCCAGCCCTTGCAAAAAGCATGACAATTCACACCAGTGTACCTAGACGCCACCTATAACATGAGCTGAAGACAGGGCAATTAGCAGTTTGAGGCCATGTAGGTATTTCATTTTGAGATGGCCAGATTACATACATGTGACAAGGTCTACCAGAAACCCCCCATTTTAGTCTGCAGAGGTAGACTGAGAGAAGGAAAGCAAGAAAGAGCCAGACCTCTGACTCACAGGTGCTCGGGTACGATAAGAATAAACGAGAAATGGTTCAAAACAAGCTGCGTCTTTCACACCCACAGGCCCCATGATGGGACTGTAACAACCACGTACTCTTTGAGTGGCATCAGGAGCAGCAGGGATTCCAGTTTAATGCTGTTACTATTAACTTATAAATAGTATCAGTGGGTGGAAACTCTTATTTCCAGTTTTGTAAGGGAACAAATCATTCTAGAAGTCTCCGCTCTCTCCAGAAATATCAGTGTCAGGGATGAGACAGGTTCAGCAACCTGGAGGACAAGGTCTGGGCACTAAGAGTGGTGGACAGGACACTAGATATTATGTGCCAAATTGGGGCTGGTGCACAATATCTGACTTGCTTCGTACTGTTCCCAGCTAATGAGTCCAGTGAGAGTAAAGCAGTCTGCCCCTTGGATCAAAAAGAGCTTTCTCCAGGTCTTGTCCACAGGTTGCTGTAAGAGGCAGGGACCTCAACTGCCAGATGTTTTTGTGACAGCTGAAGAAATTCATCTTTGGTGGACAGTCCTTTCTAGAAAGACTTTCACACCAAGTGCTAAATACACTGGAAGATTTATGACATAGGACATTAAAAGCTAGGATGCCAAAATGGTGGATTTCGTGCTCCCACCCATACTCAAGCCCAGCTTTCCAGACACAATGTACAAACGCTTGAGCTCTTGGTATGATGAGCATCATCCAAATGGATTTGGCCTTCTCCTCCTGGTGTCATCAGCATGCAAGTCACAGATTGGAGCTTCTTGGCGGCAGTGCTGTGACTTCAGCATCTTACAGAATAACAAAGCACCGGCATAGAGTCTTCCAAAACCAAGCAATGCCGCTTTTGAGTTTCAGTTGTGCCTGATGGGTTTCAGAAACTAAAACTCAACCCCACAAAGCTTTGCAAACAGAGAGTGTGACAGGAAAGTTGGCCAGCACCCAAGCCCTTCCTGACAGAGGAAACTGGCACAGCTGTTTCTGAAAACACCTACTCAGTTCACCCATGCACCGAGCAGTTTTACAAGTCAGTCATTAACCACCTCACCCCCGCTGAGGCACACACAGGGTATAATAATCTCACGATGTGGATGTCTACAGCCAAGCGCCTTGCAGACATATAATGGATCCAAATGCTCACACATTCCTTTGTGGGGTCTTGGGGAGGAGTGCAAGGAAGGAGTCTTGGAAGGAAACTCCCATGATGGTTTCAATGGTACTCTAGCTGCCAAAGAGGGGTCGGGATCCTCTGCGAGTGCAGCCCCAAGTGACGAAGGTGAGTTACAGAAAGTCAGCTGAGACATTATTATACCTGAACACAGCTGCTAGAAGCTGCATTGTGCGGTACTGTCCACAGGCAGGAGCTCGCCCAAGAGATGAGAAACCAAAGTTCCTCCTCCACCTGGAAGAGATTCAAATCCTCATGTCGCAGGACAGTGTGTTGAACACAGGGGTACTGGCACTACTGGATCGAGGCATGTCTTGTTGAAGTTGGCCCAACAGGTAGCCACACAGGAAAGACTCATGGGGTTAGAAAGATGTCACGTGGAGAGAAACGAGATTTGTTAATTCAGGCATTCAGCAGAGACCTGGCTCCTACTTCTTGCTCCAGTTTGGTATCCTTATTGTTAGACCATTCCTCCTGTCTCCAGGATATACTACATCGCACCACTCATTTCCTCACCTGTCCATATTTTTAGTGGCCTAGAAGGGCCACGAACAGATCACACAGAAGAGGAGCAGCCCTTTTCTTCGATTTTGAAGGGATCTGCTTTGAGACAGCTGCTTTCTGCCATGGAGCACCCAGCCCGTTGCCCCCTCAGAGAAGGACAAGCCTTGCTAGCACAAGGGAGGACTTCCCACCTGCCTTCTGGCACTCGGGGAGGCTGCCAGCGAGCATGGGGAGGGCTGCAGTGAAAAGCTGGAGAGGACATTTGATAAATGAAAGGTTTCCCTCCCCTTCATAGCAGTGACATTATGGAAGGAAACAAAACAAAAAAGTGACACGGGGCTGAGATAACGCCCTGGTTGCTGTCTAACCCTCTGGTAGGGTTCCCTCTGCTCTTCCTGGGAAAGAGAACATGTCCCAGCTGCAGAGCCCAAGGTCCTTGTCACTTCCTAGTGTCTTTAGGACCCTCTACCCCTAATTAATTTCTGCTAAACTTGCTGCGGTAAGGTCTTGAACACCATGATACCACCCCTGTGCCCTAGGACGGTTGGAGGAGCCCACTTCCCAGGCAGCTGCTGTGGTCGCACCTACTTTCCTCTGTCACACAGCAATTTTGCAAGCCTGTCAGCTGCAGTCAGGGAGCGGGTCCAGTAGATGGCATTTCCTCTGGCCACGGCCATGCAGCGAGCTGTGGGGCGCAGGCCTCGCTAAGGATCGCCACGTGTTCCCAAAGGCAGGAGTTCTACTTCCATCTGGCAGCTCTCCGTGCAGCAAATCAAGCAATGCATTGTTAGCTTTAAGACAAAAGGAGAGAGGAAGAACAAAAGATCAGAGAAGCACTGATTTCTGTCTTGTCATCCTCCCTGGGGCTCTTTCCTGTTTATGAAAAGTTTTCTGAGGGCTACAGATGAGCCTCAAGTACAACCTCTGCTCCAGCCAACCTCGAGCACTTGGGAGGAGGAAATGACTCCAGACTTGGCAAGGCGAGGCCCGTCTTTGCCTGCACCTCCTGCACTCGCCAGAGAGCAGAAAGTAAAACCTCTGGGAGGAGGTGTGCAGAGCTCTGCTTTTTGTCACAGCCCTCAAAGTGAAGGCAAACACACACTGAAACCGTGGCACTTCAAAGGATGCAGGGAACCCACCGGTCTGACAGAGCCATGGATGTCGTGGAGCTCACAGCACACCTACCAGTGAGGCTGTTTTGCCATGGAATCGTACAGGCTTTCTCGTGAAAGTGCTCAAAGGGAACGGAGATCTCGCACCTCGAGGCTGCTAAGTTTGCTTGTCATGTTCACGTCTGAACGCTTCTAGCCTACGAACGTCAGGTGTGCTGCCAAATAGTTAAGGGAAGACTTTCCCCTGTCCTACCTTTGCAACAAGCTAGCCCAGGCTGCCCAGGGAGGTTGTGGAGTCTCCTTCTCTGGAGATATTCAAGACCCGCCTGGACAAGGTCCTCTACAGCCTACTGTAGGTGACCCTGCTTCGGCAGGAGGGCTGGACTAGATGACCCACAGAGGTCCCTTCCAACCCCTACCATTCTGTGATTCTGTGATTTGCTGCGGCACTTGCAGAGCCCTTGTTCCTGCAGTAAAAGCATACCTGCAGAGTTTTGGGTTTAGATCTTTTTTTAATAGGAGCCATACCTCGGTCTGCAAACACAAGAGCCACTCTGCCCTCAAATTAGGTAAATCTGCTCATGATGACTTGGCTTACGAGCACAAGTACAGGCTTTGGAGCACATGCAGGGATCTGGCGGTTGTGCGAGTAGATCCGCATGTTAGCCAAACCACTTGCCATTGGTGTCTCCTCGCTCTCCCCTCCAGGCCTGGCACAATGACGTCCTTCAGAGACCATGGTCCCCCCTTTTTCAGCACAGAGGATGCCAGCCCAACTGACCATCAAGATCCACCTCCTCGCCCTGCCAGCAGCACTCTCCCATGCAAGACAGAGGGCTCAAGTAACATTTCCCCTCTCGGGCTGGACTGTTTGCCCCCATGGAGAAAGGGGCTGTTGCACCACATTCCAGCAAGGAACATTTTAAGTTGGACCTCCCTTGGGGCAGCTCTGCTGTCTCCTATCGAAGTAGCCCCAGGCACCGGGCAGAGTCAGTGGGAAAGCAGCCACAACTGCCATCAGTGCCCTGGGTAGGACTTATCTGGGCTGCCCACCTGGGAGGGAAAAGCCAAGAGCCTCTGTAAAGGAGAGGACTTGGCCCCAAAACTCGAAGTCTTTCCTTATGGGAGGAAACCCAGGAGAAAAATGCAAAGCTGCCCCTTCTCTACAGGGGCCACCAACTTGACCCACCAACTATGTTGTAAAGGATGATGCACAGATAACCTGTGACCAATGCTCTTGACAGAGACCTCAGGGTGATGAAATAAAGGTCAAATAAGTTGAGGGCATGGGAGGGGGGAGGTAAAAAAGAGATTTTGCCCAAAGGGCAAAGGGGAAGGGAACTGTCATGGCACTGACCCTGTCTCCCTGCTTACCAGCAAAGCTGCTGCGGCATGAACAGGGACAGTCAAGACCCTGAGGTCCCAACCTTTCCTCAATCCCACAGCTTCAGCAACAACCATCACCCACAAGAGAAGCAAAGGCTTCGCTGAGGGACCCTTACACTGCCCAGGAGCCTTCTGTTCAAAATGACCAGCTAGAACCTGCTCATTGCCATTCCCCAGAAAAGCCCATCTGAAGCCCCTAGTCTAGAAGGTGAGCACCCAAACCATCCCCGGTGTTTTGGTTTGGCCTGGATAAATGCCAGGTGTCCACCAAAACCACTCGATCACTGCCCCTTCTCAATTGGACAGGGGAGAGGAAATATGATGAAAGGCTCGAGGGTCGAGATAAGGACAGGGAGAGATCACTCACCAATTACTGTCACAGGCAAAACAGACTGAACTTGGGGAGAAAAGGGAGTTTAATTTATCACAAATCAAACCAGAGTAGGATAGGCAGAAATAAATCCAGGTCTTAAAACACCTTCCCCTCCACCCCTCCCTTCTTCCCAGGCTCAGCTTCCATCCCATTTCTCTACGTCCTCCTCCCCATCCCGAGCAGCACAGCAGGATGGGGAATGGGGGTTACGGTCAGCTCACATCTCGGCCACTCCTTCCTCCTCAGGGGGAGGACTCCTCACACTCTTCCCTTGCTCCAGAGTGAGGTCCCTCTCCTGGGAAACAGTGCTCCACAAACTTCTCCAAAATGAGTCCTTCCCACAGGCCGCAGCTCTTCACAAACTGCCCCAGCGTGGGTCCTTCCCATGGAGTGCAGTCCTTCAGCAACAGGCTGCTCCAGCATGGGTCCCCCATGGGGTCACAAGCCCTGCCAGCAAACCTGCTCCAGCGTGGCCTCCCCTCTCCATGGGTCTGCAGGTCCTGGCAGGAGCCTGCTCCAGCACGGGGCTCCTGAAGGGGGTCACAGCTTCCTTCAGGCATCCACCTGCTCTGGCGTGGGGTCCCTTCCACAGGCTGCAGGTGGATCTCTGCTCCACAGTGGACCTTCATAGGCTTCAGGGAGACAACCTGCCTCACCGTGGACTTTGTCAAGAGCTGCAAGGGAAGACTCTCTCCTCCAGCATCTCGAGCCCCTCTTCCCCCCTCCTTCTTCACTGAACTTGGTGTCCGCAGAGTTGTTTCTTTCATATCATCTCATTCCTCTCTCTTCACTGCCGTTTCACTGTAGATGTATTTTCTTCCCCTTCTTAAATATGTTATCCCAGAGGCGCTACCACTGTTGCTGATTGGCTTGGCCTTGGCCAGCGGCGGGTCCATCTTAGAGCCGGCTGGCACTGGCTTTATCAGACATGGGGGAAGCTTCTCACAGTTTCTCAACAGAAGCCACCCCTATAGCCCCCTGCTACCAAAACCTTGCCACCCATAACACCCGGGTAGAGCAAGGAGTGTGTGGGTGAGTAAGCACAGTTCAAAGGTGCTCTGTTGACCAGAAAGACAAGGTTTTCCTCCCAAACACCAGCCCTGCCATTGCAGGCTGTGGTCTGAAGCTCCCTCCCAGGTCCAGCGTCGGCGTGTGGTCTCAGTGCAGTGCCACTTCTGCTGCAGCTGTGGCTCAGGGAGGCTGTCGCCCTCCCACATGCTGCTACATCTGCTGGCACAGGACTCCCTGATTGTCAGGAAAGAAAGGAGATGGCTCAGCTTTCCATTTCCCAGACAAGTCGCCAAGGCAGGCAGTGAACAACCCACACCAAACAGAGCAAATGGGGCCAGAGAGACAGTAAAGCGACAGAGCCATTTTCAGAGGGCTGAAGTATTTTGGAAGCCAGAGGTGATCTGAGCAGGGTTGGCCCCAGGTTTGCATGTAGGCAAGGCACAAATAGTCTTTGTTGGCCAAAACCCAGCATGTCCTACGAAGCTAAGATAGGGAATTGGAGGAGATCCTGCAGGGTGCAAGTGCTAACCACCCAAAGCATCCTTCAAAGGTAGGACCCCATCCTTGTTGGAACCACTGGTGCACAAAGCTGCTACTCAAAATGGGATAGACTTGTGAAAGATGTCCTTACCCTAACCTGCTTTTTGGCTGTTTAATTCCTCATTTAACTTAACCTCTTCCCTAACCCTGGGAACCCAGGGGCTGTCGCCTTGCAGGGCTCTTCCCTCCAGCAGCCTCCCTGTGATGAGGTCCTTCTCTGGCCAGTGGATCAGCCTCTGGAGCTCCCCTGGCACAGCTGGACTCATGCCACCCAGCCCTGGGGAAGTGAGACTCTCAGCCACAGAAGGACAGTTGTTCTGCAAGACAAGACCCATAAGTGTCCCCCCGAAGGGCAGGTGGGTGCCAAAGGACACTCTTAAGATGGGGTGACACGTCCCACATGGGCCGTGGTCTCCACCCCTGCCAACACACTACAGGTGGCCACAGCAACTGCAAGCTGTCCTGAAACTGGAGCCTTTACAACTAGTTAGGTAACAGATATGGTCCATTAGTTTGGCAGGCCGACAGGCTCCTGTGCCAAAAAGCCCATCTCCACTCAAAAGGGACACTGTTAACAGTAACTCAAGAGGACGCAACAGAAGAAAATAAACAACAGTTGAGGCAGTTGGTGTAATTGGCCAGCAGACGAAAATAAATTTATGCCAGCTTGTGAATGCGGCTGCTGAGCATGATTCAGTGTGTAAATCGTGTGGCAGAGAGCACAGGCCAAGCAGGAATAAAATTAAGTAAGAGACAAAGGCCAGGCTGCCTCTTGGAGAATATCACCCCCCAGCTACCCAGCTTTTCCCCTTTCTGCCCGTTTCACTCACATGTGTCTCCTGAAGTCGTTAATATATGGGTTTCCCAGCCAGCCATAATGTTTTTTCAGGAGGGACATATGCCTGGGCCACTGCTAAAACAAATACCCAAACCCCCCAAAACCCAAGCAGAATTAAAGAAAGAAAATGTCCGCAGAAAATCCCAACCACTTCAAGTGCTCTTTGAGCACCACACATGAATAACAAAGAGTGAGCCTGCCATTTATTCCTTTGCGGATCACTTTTAAGATCAGCTTTTGTTCTGCGCTTTTTAGAGCAGCTGAAGTCCAATGGACAAAAATTCCATTCCCAGGAGCACACAAGAAAGAACTGGGAGCCCTGGGCTGCACATTTCACCTTTATTTTTTTTATTCTACACTAGAAATGTTCAGCATGGTCTTAACACGGTGAGCCAGTGTCTTCCTTTATGCAATGGGGCTGACAGCCTGAAAACCGGGATTCTGCATGAGGAAAGGAGGACAGAGGCTACAGATGATGTGAATCACCTAGAGAAAAACAGACCTCTGCCAGGGCGGATTGGACCCTACCAAACATAGAATCATAGAAAGGTTTGGGTTGGAAGGGACCCCTAGAGGTCATCTAGTCCAACCGCCCCGCAGCGAGCAGGGACACTGCTAACTAGATCAGGTTGCTCAGAGCCCTGTCCAACCTGGTCTTGAATGTTTCCAGGGACGGGGCCTCCACTACCTCTCTGGGCAACCCGTTCCAGTGTTTCACTACCCTCATTGTAAAGAATTTCTTCCTTATATCCAGCCTAAACCTACCCTGTTTTAGTTTAAAACCATTACCCCTCGTCCTGTCACTGTTGTCTCTACTAAAAAGATTGTCCCCATCTTTCCTATAGGCTCCCTTTAAGTACTGAAATGCTGCAATCAGGTCTCCCCGCAGCCTTCTCTTCTCCAGGCTGAACAAGCCCAACTCTCTCAGTCTGTCCTCATAGGAGAGGTGCTCCAGCCCTCGGATCATTTTTGTAGCCCTCCTTTGGACCCACTCCAACAGTTCCATGTCCTTCTTGTGCTGAGGGCTCCAGAGCTGAACGCAGTACTCCAGGTGAGTTCTCACCAGAGCAGAGTAGAGGGGCAGAATCACCTCTCTCGACCTGCTGGCCACACTTCTCTTGATGCAGCCCAGGACATGGTTGGCCCTCCTGGCTGCCAGCACACATTGCCGGCTCATGTCCAGCCTTTCGTCTATCAGTACCCCCAAGTCCCTCTCAGCAGAGCTGCTCTTGATCCTTTCATCCCCCAGCCTGTATTGATACCAGGGATTACCCCGACCCAGGTGTAGGACCTTGCACTTGGCCTTGTTGAACCTCATGAGGTTCACACAGGCCCACCTCTCCAGCTTGTCCAGGTCCCTCTGGATGGCATCCCATCCTTCCGGTGTCTCGACCGTACCACTCAGCTTGGTGTCATCTGCAAACTTGCTGAGAGTACACTCGATGTCACTGTCCATGTCATTGATAAATATATTGAACAGCACCGGTCCCAGTATGGACCCCCGAGGGACTCCACTCATCACTGGTCTCCATCTGGACGTTGAGCCGTTGACCACTACCCTTTAGCTGCGACCATCCAACCAATTCCTTATCCACCGAACGGTCCACCCATCAAATCCGTGGCTCTCCAATTTAGAGAGAAGGATGTTGTGGGAGACCGTGTGAAAGGCTTTACAAAAATCCAGATAGATGACATCCATAGGTTTTCCCTTGTCCACCCTTGTTGTTACACCATCAGGGAAAGCCACTAGGTTGGTCAGGCAGGACTTGCCCTTGGTGAAGCCATGCTGGCTGTCTCGAATCATCTCCCTGGCCTCCATGTGCCTTAGCATATCTTCTAGGAGGATCTGTTCCATGATCTTCCCAGGCACAGAGGTGAGGCTGACAGGTCAGTAGTTCCCAGGGTCTTCCTTTCTACCCTTTTTGAAAAGGGGCACAATGTTTCCCTTTTTCCAGTCACTGGGAACTTCCCCTGACTGACATGACTTTTCAAATATCATGGAGAGCGGCTTGGCAACTACGTCAGCCAGTTCCCTCAGGACTCTGGGATGCATATCATCAGGTCCCACATACTTCTGTACATTTAGGTTCTGCAGGAGGTCCTGAACCTGGTCTTCACTTACAGCTGGAGGGATTTTACCCTCCTGGTCTCCTTCATGCCATCCATCGACTCGGGAGGGGTGAGGAGAGAGGTTGTCAGTGAAGACTGAGGCAAAAATTTGTTGAGTACCTCAGCTTTCTCCTCATCCGCTGTTGCCAGTTTGCCGGTCTCGCTCATGAGCGGGGGTACGCTTTCTCTGACCATCTTTTTCCGGCTGACATACCTGCAGAAGCCCTTCTTGTTATTTTTCATATCCCTTGCCAAGTTCAGCTCCAGCTGTGCCTTGGCCTTCCTGACCCCATCCCTAAACAACCGGGCAGCTTCCCTATACTCTTCCCAGGAAGCCAGTCCCTGCTTCCACTGCCTGTGCAGTTCCCTCTTCTTCCTTAGTTTGACCAGCATCTCTTGCCTCAGCCATGCCAGTCTCTTCCCTTCTCTGCCCGACTTCTTACACTTGGGGATCGAGAGCTCTTGCGCTCTGTGGAATATATCCTTAAAGACCTGCCAGCTCTGTTCTGTTCCCCTGTCCCTGAGGACATGAACAGAACCGCTGCTCTGCAGATGCTGCTTCTGGATCTTACAGGCATCAGAGGAGAAAACATCTTCCCTTTCCACATCCTGACCTGGATATGTATAAGGCAATTTAGACACCTACTCGTCTCCTAGTTTAGCTGCACACCACTTGCTCTCATCAGTGCTTTCTGTGAAATACCAACCTACATTTTTTTGCGGGAAAGCTCCAGTTCTTGCTGACACAAAGGTGGTTTCAAAGGCAGCAGAGCCCCAGTGCTCGTGTTCTCTCCCACCTTCACAGAGATGTCCCAGCTTGTTGCCAGCTCCAGCCTGTCCTTTGCAGAGAGCTGGGTGTCTCTTTCCTACAGAGAAAGCACTGAACAAGCTCCAAGCGAGAGCTGATTTTCATGCCTCCTTTTTCTTCAAACTGCTTGTTTCCCCACTCAAATCATGAGTTATTCACACGATCTTTTTCTGAAAACGGTCGACCAAATCACAGCGCAAAGCAATGAGATCACTCTAAACTCTGCAGAAGATGTTGTCACTGCTGTCCTACAATTCCCTCAGTCTTTGCTTTGACTGCCCTGTTTTTCTGAGCCATATGGGAAGATACTGCCTCTCAGCAAAATATAGACGTGAGAAGTCTCAAGGGCTATGCCTCAGATAACAAAGACATTAGAATTTCCTTGACAGTTGTAACACTAAGAACTAGAATTATTCCTTTTCTTAATTATAGAAGAAATACTTGGGCCAGATTTTCAAAGATAAATTCAAATCCCATTTAGACAGGACAAATAAATAGCCTGATTTTTCCCCAGATCTTAGAGGCTCTTTGAAAAATCAGTCACAGCAGGAGCTGCTGAAGGCAGAGACCTTCTCCCAGACCTTGCCTCAGACAGCTTCCCGTGCTGACAGAGTCACTCCTCTTTACAGCCTCCCACAGAGCCTGGGAAATAACGTCACGCTGGTAGCATCAGTCAGCTGGAGTAGGTGGGGACCACCAAAGTTGGTGTTGTTAGATATAGCTGGCATATTTAAGCAAATACTTTTTTATGCTCTGATAGGATGCACAGATTCACCAAAACTGAGGCCAAGAAGATCATAGAATCACAGGTTGGAAAAGACCTCTGAGATCATCAAGTCCAACCACCCACCCAACACCACCATGTCTGCTAAACCATATCCCAAAGTGCCACATCTACATGTTTTTTAAACACCTCCAGGGATGGTGACTCAACTACTTCCCTGGGCAGCCTGTTCCAATGCCTGACCGCTCTTTCAGTAAAGAAATTTTTCTGACTATCTAATCTAAACCTCCAGCGACACAACTTGAGGCCGTTGCCTCTCGTCCTATCACTAGTTACGTGGGACAAGAGACCAACACCTGGCCTCACTACAACCTCCTTTCAGGTAGTTGTAGAGAGCGATAAGGTCCCTCCTCAGCCTCCTCTTCTCCAGATTGAACAATCCCAGCTCACTCAGCCATTCCTCGTAAGACTTGTTCTCTAGACCCCTCACCAGCCTCATTGCCCTTCTCTGGACACGCTCCAGCAACAAAATGTCCTTCTTGTAGTGAGGAGCCCTACACTGAACACAGTATTCAAGGTGTGGCCTCACCAGTGCCGAGTACAGGGGCACAATCTCCTCCCTACTCCTGCTGGCCACACTATTCCTGATACAAGCCAGGATGCCATTGGCCTTCTTGTCCCCCTGGGCACATTGCTGGCTTATGTTCAGCCGGCTGTCCATCAACACCCCAAGATCCTTTTCCGCCAGGCAGCTTTCCAGCCACTCCTCCCAAAGCCTATAGCGTTGCATGGGGTTGTTGTGACCCAAGTGCAGGACCTGGCACTTGGCCTTGTTGAAACTCATACAGCTGGCCTTGGCCCATCGATCCAGCCTGTCCAGATCCCTCTGCACAGCCTTCCTACCCTCCAGCAGATCGACACTTCCACCCATCTTGGTGTCATCTGCAAACTTACTGAGGGAGCACTCAATCCCCTCATCCAGATCACCCACAGAAGTCATCCAGCCTGGCCTCGTATGGCCAGTACAGAAACAATTTCCTTCCTTGAATATGACAAATGCATCCGTACCATGACCACAAAGTCTCCTAGGCATAAGCCATTTCAGCGAAAGGTTAACTAATTAGCAACGAACTGTGTTTCTTGTCTGCTTGAAACCACACCATTCCTCTAGGCAAGCTGTTTGTGGGCACGTGCAGTGGTGCGCAGGCGCGTGGAGGCACTCGCTGCTGCATTGTCAGGCAGCGAGGAGACTGTAATGTTTATCTTTGCACCTGCACGGCCATTCATCCAAAGTCCTCCAACTGCCTTGCAAATATTAATTGACGACTCAGATCCTGGGACACAGGCAAATATCTACTCCCCTGTTTTACAGACAGGTCAACTGTTGCATAATGCCAGTTGATGTCATTCAGAAACTAAAACCAAAATGTCATTTGCTGTTTTAGGAATTGTATCCCATTCCCTGTGTTGTGTAACATTACTTCATGTTATGCAACCATATTTTTTCCCAGTATTTTGTATGTGTGTCTATACTAAACTCTGCTAGCTTCCACAGTTGTCTGTTCTGCAACCACAGATCAGTGTTCTGCTTATTTATTGGAGATCTCACTTATATGCAGGCTTTCATCGTATCTTGGAGTCCCCAGCAGCTCCCCTCCCATCCCTACAGAGCACCACCAAGCCCCATGCACAGGTACTGGAGGGGACTGTCAGGACCTTGAGCAGATATCACTGGGGTAAGCTGTCAACCAGACACTCAGATGTTTAAGGACTGTCCAGACACATTCGAAACCCAGAACTCCTGCATCAAGCCTGGGTGGAAGGCACGTCTGCCCAGGTAACAAATGGCAAACCGAAGCCATGACTTGAGGTTCATTTTCAGTGTTTGCCACAGAACTCCCCCCTTTATTTGCAGAAATGCCATAGATCAGAGGATTTTTAACTCCCCAGACCTCCCTGGGGCAACGTGTGTGTTCAACCACCCCTCGTAAAGAGGGAGAGAAAAGGTGTGATCTCAGGACAAACTGCTACTTGAGAGTGACACAACCACAGTGGCACATATCTCAGCTGTGGGGCAATTTCTGCTCTTATTGTTGGGACCTTCTGCTGATGCTTCGTTATTAAAGCGCACAATGCTGGCCAGCTTTAGAATAACCTTGTTTGCAGCAGATGTAGCTCCAAATTTCATATCTCTGACTTCATCTTCTGTTTGTTTTTCTCTTGTTGGCCACATCTCTGGTAGAGGTCTGCTAAGGTGACAACATCAAGTTACAAAGGCTGGGTAGAAAAGGAGCAGGAGATGAGTTTCTCTAATGGATACAAATTCAGCATCAAGATATCAAGGTCAAGAAGAAAATGAGATTTCTTTCCCCTCCCTCCTTTTTTTTTTGGAAACAGGGTGAAACAAGAGTGCTATTCTTGTCACAACTGCAACACAGCTGGTGACAAGTGACTCTAGAGGCTGTTACTTGACTTTCCTCCCCCACCGCTCCAGTGTCCCATGGAGGATGTCCCGGGGAAGAGAATTACACTTGACAAGACTGATAAAACGTGCAGCCCAGGAAGATTACCATGGGAGTAGCCAGAAACTGGTTTTGGCACCTGCCCATGGAGAACCATGATTTGCCAGAGTGCGACCATCTGCCTGCTTCCTTGTCTTGTTCCTCTTGGACCTGGGACAGGGCAAGCCTCACGCTGCCTCCGTGCCCCCCATTGCACAAGATATTCTTTAAAATAACTAGGCAAGATAACATGTAGTCTTTACAAATGCATCTCAGTATTCATTGTGGAAATACCATGTTCATCCCCTCATAACGGTGGATCATGCATTGGTTATCTAACAATTCAACCATCAGGCTGGTGCTTGAGGCTAAAATGTCATCTTCTGGGCAAGTTACCTTGAGCTTCAAACTGATTCCTCTTCCATGAGGACAGCATGATGCATCTATCCCAGTTCTTGCTCCGAACCCAGTGATGTCGGAGGACTCAACCTATGAATCACAGTTAAGCACTGGTTAGACAGATGAAGAGTAAACACCACTTACCAAAGGTGCTCTCCCTACCCAGCAGCAGTTGAAGTTCTAAAGCGTCTTCTAGGTTCCCCAAAGGACCATTTTACATTTAGACAGGCTCTTAAATTTTTTTTCTTTCTCATTTTGCAGCGCAGAATGGGAAACACTATCCTTGCTGATAAAAAACTTTGTTTTCAAACTGAGGAGAAACATAAGCTCAGGAAGGCACCATGCTCAAACGAATGACTTATTGTGAGACAAGTTTTTCTTTTAGCGATGAATCAACATAATAATTCATCTGTAACACTAGATGCGTGTGCCTGTACTGCAGCAAAGGGCCATCTGCCCATCTGCATATACATTCAAAATGCTGCTGGGAGAACCACGATGGTCTCTTAATGAAAGGCACTTGGCAATTAGTACTTAAGTGAAATCATGCCCCGGTGGTTCTGAACCCTCATTTGTCCTTCCCACTCCAATGCAACAAGTGTCTGTAACTTTTTCTCTTTGTTTTTATTCCAGCAATTTCTTTTTAAACCCGGTGGGGAGGGGAGAAGACGTTCTGATTCCTGCAACAGCAGGAGCCGAGTCAAGTTGTAATCAACATATGTCTGGTGTAAGCTGCACGGCCGCAAATTAGAGGGGCAAACTGCTCATCGTTTCCAAAATACCCACCTGCTCGGGGGCCAGGCTGCAGCAAAGCTATCCACTACGTGGCTCCATCTGTTTGATAAACAGGCTGTAGATTTGCTGAAAGCTGAATAATTTTGCCTCTATTTGCTTCCTTTCTTTTCCTCTCTTCTCCCTCCCTCTTCTAATTGGAACTCTCGTGAAAGGTGCAGACTCCCACAAAAACAATGCAGCACAATGAGGCCAGCACTGACGTTCGTTAAACCGCTCCAACTGAAATCCATGCCCGGCTGAGGCTGAGCAGGCATAAAGCAGACAGACCTTGTCAGCCTCCAGTCAGAGCAGGAAAACTGAAAAAAAATCCCAGATTAACCCGGCTACAAAACAGTGCAGAAAACCCATTTGGGGTGCCTTGTGTTACAGTTATAGAAAGCAGCTGCAACCAAGATGCAAAAGGTGTTTTAGCACACAGGTCCTGCAGGGAAAACCAGGTGAGAGAGTATGTCTGATGTTAAAAGCCCCGAGGAGCAGCTCTCCAGGACCGTGCAGCAGAGGGGCAACGCGGGAGGGAGACCCGAGCATCCTTGCGTCTGTTCCCAGCTCCACTGCAGGCTCCCTCATCAGTTTTAAGGTATAGCCCCAATGATTAGACAGAGCACAGGACTTGAGCACAGATCCCAGAGCATATACGAAAGTAATGGAAATTGTGTGTGTTGGTATTGTAGTGTCCAAGCAGGTGTAATAAGGAAAGCACAGCTTCTTGGAGGAAGTCTACCCTTGCCGTCCACAACCCAGAATCATCCTGGCAGCCCCATCGTTGGTAAAATAAGGATATTTCTACACCTGCTGCAAAAAAACTGATGGCCAGGAGGCTGAACTGCTCCTAGCCTGGGAAGCACAGACTTCTGCACGGAGTGTCTAGGCCGGGACACACTATGGTGCTGAATTTCCTTCATCTAGTCGCTTAACCACTTAGAAAGGAGAGAACAAAAAAAGAAGAGAGAACTAATTGTGATTCTAAATACATTTTACTGAAAACATTGAACAACTTCTACCAGACAGTAAAGACATCCTAGGAAGGCACATTAATTTCCCAATAGCATGGACTATCTCCACAGGAATCAGTTAAATATTTAGAAGGGGTACTTGGAAAAGGCATTTTGACAGTAAAAGCTATTTGCAAGAATTAACATCAAAAGAAGCACCAATTTTCTGTTGAGAGTGTGAGAAATGGAGACTAAGTCAGGTTCCAAACACCTGACGAGTCATAAAGGGGTCTTTCTGGGGAAAAGACCTCCTCCCTGCAGATAACGATGGCGTTTCTCCCCTGCAGTGGCTCCAGAGCATAGACAGGAGAAGGCTCAGAGGATCCAGCAGATGCATCAAATCAATTGAGCATTGAAGATGGGAAGAATAAGGGAGAATAACATCCGCCACACACTTAAAATGTCGCTACGTGCAGCCCATACCACTGCCAAGTGCAGTTAATTCCTTTGTGGGTTACACTGCTTAAACCTGGTTCAACATCTTGAAGGGTAGCTCTCTTCCATTCATTTTATCCATGATCCACCATTTTCCTCTGGCTTTGGAAACCCATCTACCCACCTGCCTTTCCAAGACAACCTTCCTCCCCCACAAACTTCTCACCACGATGAGCAGCTTTCCTCCGGTTCCCCACGAACCCCCATCGCCTGTCGGTCCCTCCTGACTCACCCCCTCCAAACAATGCAGTTAAACATTCAAAAGCCTGACAATTTACACGTGTAATTGCAGTTCAAAGTTTGCAGGGGTGGATTTCAACACTGCCTGAAGTCCCAGCCCCCAAAGCTGTGCTCAGCCCTTGGCCAGATGAATTGCCATTCACACTTTTCCAGCTGTGCTCCCACCTCCAGCCCAAAGCAGGATGCAGGGAATGCATGTGACTGTAGCCCCGGCAGCACAGAGGGCAGAGCATCCCTGCCTCCCACCCTCGGGCCACCCACAGCACCATGCATTGGGGTTTGATGGCCGCGGCGATGCACGGCGTGCTTTCCAGGAATGGCGTTCACAGGAGCTGTGTGTTTCACAACCATGCATGTGCGATGGCAAGGTGAGGGGTGCCGGTGCAGCGCACGCACCCACAGTGAGCAGCTCTGGGGAGCTTTTTCCTTTGGCTTCAAAGGGGAGCGCTCCCAGGCACTGATGCATGTTTGGTAAAGGATAAGAAACTCAACCGACATCTCCACAAAAACTGACGGGGAGCCAGCAAGCCCACAGCAGGGCTGGAGCCCAGCGGACGAGGTTAAAGGGAGGACAGCACCTTCGCTGGGGTAAGGCGCTGCTTTTGCAGCAGCCCGTGCCAACACACAGTGGAGGCCCCATCACTGGAAACATTCAAGACCAGGTTGGACAGGGCTCTGAGCAACCTGATCTAGTTAGCGGTGTCCCTGCTCGCTGCGGGGGGGGTGGACTAGATGAACTCTAGGGGTCCCTTCCGACCTAAAACTTTCTATGATTCTACGATTCTATGATCTCTCCTGCCCGGTCTCCTACTGCAGCACCCCAGTGTCCTCCCTACCTCTTCATGTCATAGGGATCACTTCTGCTGCCCTCCTGCGTGGCTGAGAGAGCTCTGGGAAGGAGGGCCACAAAAATGATCAGAAGGCTGGAACACTTCTTCTATGGGGAAAGGCTGAGAGAGCTGGGGTTATTCACCCTGGAGAAGAGAAGGCTCCAGAGAGACCTTATAGCAGCCTTGCAGTACCTCAAGGGGGTCTACGAGAAAGCTGGAGAGGAACTTTCTACAAGGGCCTGTAGTGACTGGACAAGGGATGATGGCTTTAAACTGAAAGAGTGGAAATGTAGATTAGATGTAAGAAAGGAATTCTTCACTGTGAGGGTGGTGAGGTGCTGGCATAGATTGCTGTGGTTGCACCCTTCCTGGCAGTGTTTCAGGCCAGGTTGGATGGAGCTCTGAGCAACCTGGTCTAGTGGAAGGTGTCCCTGCCCATGGCAGGCAGGGTGGAACAGGATGATATTTAAGGTCCCTTCCAACCCACACCATTCGATGAATCCAATAACAGGCAGGCAAGAGGGAAAGAGCCCTTTGTAAAAGGTCTATGGGGCATCCTAACCCTGTTTCAGCCCAGCCTGGGGCCATCAGTCCCTGCCCCAGGGATGCTGTGGGATGCTGATCTGCCGCTCTGCCACAGCTGGTGGACACTGCAGAGCCAGGACACACGGGCAGGCTGATGTCCCATCCCCATATAGGTGCCCGATGCTTGGAGCTGCCCCACTCGCTGGCTAGGGGCATCCAGCCCTTGAAGATGTCCCTGCTTACTGCAGGGGGGGGTTGGACTAAATGACCTTTAAAGGTCTCTTCCAACCCGAACTATTCTAGTCTGTTCTACACCTCAGACCCTGTTTCATAGCCCAGCAGTGGGATGGGGATCTGGGCTGAAGCCAGCCGGCATCAGTTGCACCACAACCCACCAGCTCTCTCCCAAACAGAGTGCAAACCTGGAGCTTTCCACCCGCTTGCAGATCAAATCCAGCCCCAGGGCAGTAAGGACAGGCAGGTAACACCACCCCACAAACCCCAGCACATTGTCAGAGGGATTAAAGCGGGGGCAACAGCATGGGTCCAGCCACCCCGCTGTGGCAGAGCCTGGATGCTTGTTGAAACACCACAATTTTTTTACAGATCCATGCCCATTTTCAGACAAAACTTTCCTCACTGCACTAAAGAGATGAGGGTGGGAGGGAGAAGGAGCAAGGCTGTGAGCAGGGGGTTACTCAGACTCCCTTACAAAGGCCATTTGCACTGACCTTGGGCATCCAGCATCCCCCCCCCCTTCCCCCTCTTTGTGCACCAAAGGTAAAGTTTTGGCTGGCAAATGGCAAGCCCCATTCCGAAGCATCACAGGTACGGGCAACAGGCCCAGCTAACGAGCAAGCCCATGCTGCAAAGCCCAGCTTACCACTTTGGCCAGTGGCCTGGCTGCCGTCCTGTGCTCCCCACCCCCCCCTCCATTTGCATGGCTATCCATGGGGGAAGTGGGGCAGCCCCCCAGCCGAACAGCTGGCCATTCGCAAAATGGATTATATCGCTCTTTTGTCCCCACGTCTGGCCCGCTCCGCTTGCACATGCAAGCTTTTCCCCCCACCCGGGCATCTCCTGTGCTGGGGAGCTGCAGCGGCACGCGAGGTCCTCCCGGCTCACCCCCCTCCAGCCATCTGTTTTGCTCAGGTATAGAAGTGCTGGAGAAAAGAAAATGGAAATAGCTTAACCGGGGCAGAGTCCTTAGCGGGAGGGAAGTTTAAAGGAAGGTGTGGAAATGAGGTTGGATGTTATCATTTGCAAACGGATTTAGGAATAGGCATAACTGAATACTAGAGTGTGTGAAAGTGCAGCGTTAGATAAATTAGCTAGGGAGAAAAAAACTACATTTAGGAGTTGCTCTTTTCCTGTCTGAGAACCTCGAGGGTCACTGCCACTATTCTGAACAGCTCTTACTGTGCAAGATACACGCGTCTTCAGGATTTCAAGGTCTAGATAGCTTTGTGCAGCCACATACAAGACTTACAGCCCCAGTCCTTTCCTGCTTATGGGCTAAAAACACATTCTTTTCCTGAAGAGCAATAGTTGTAGGAAAGTTTACTTGGCAAGAACTCAAAGAGACTGGTGCCTGAAGACTATCCCAGCAGTTCCCACTAGCCCTGACTAAGGAAGACTAATAGAAATGTCTTCCTTTAGAAGGAATAGTTTTCAGATCAAAAAAAAAAAAATACAAGGTAGGACAACTTATTTTTGCTACAGTTCTGACGTTGTGCCACCAGCCTTTCGGTTTAAATGATGATCTCCCATACCAGATTTTTTTTTCTATTCAAATTTCTCTATTTCTGTTGATTTCTGTGGTTTTTCCCTCTTTGTTTCTGTCACCATGTTCTCATTTGCCCTAGACAGACTCCATTATAATGACAATAGAAAGCAGAACATTCACATTAGACAACTCAGATACACTCGCCCTGCCCTACATGATGGAGAAGAGCTTCAAGATCAGGTCACCAAACATTTTCCATTACGTGATCCTAATTTTAGTCTTGTTTCCAATGGCTTAAAGGTATTCAGGCTGAAGTTCTTCCATGCCAGGTATTTGCTTTGGATGATTCCTTCCATTTGTTAAAAAAAGCTAGATTGGTTCAGTACTCTTCATGCAAAGATAAGGAGAAAAAAAAATATACCATGCTTTGCTCGGTTGAAAAATAAAAACAAATCACCAAACATCTAGCTAAGAAGACTTAGCATCTATAGGGACTTTGTCAGGGTTACTGTGATCATCACAAAGCTAGCGTCACAAATCAGCATTTGTGATTCCTGTAAAATTTCATCCAATTCTGACCTTGCTTTAAGGGCTGGAAAACCACAACAAGTTTGCAAACTCTCATATGAGACTTCAGCATCCCGACTCTCTGAACATTTCATACGCGCCGGGCATGCGCCTGCTCGTGCCCGGATAACCCACACACCACCCAAACCCTTCCGACAAACCAGCTCTGGACATGATTTTTCCAAACAGAGAGGATGGAGGATGTAACTGGGCAGCATGGGGAACAGAACGGCTTGATGGGGATGGGAAGGCATTAGGGATGCTAATGAGACAGAAGATAAAAACAGAACTATATAATCTTGTAATAGCCAGACTTAAAAAATCCAGAGTAAAGCCCTTGCTCCCTAGGCACAGACATTGCTTTCTTGGTAAGCAAAAAGCTATGAAGACATCTGCAAAGCATGTACCTTCTTTCGCCTTGGGTGGATCCACGTTATCAGACAGTAAACAAAGTAGTAGGCTGTTGGCTTGCATCGTGAATGACTTTGTTGTGGGTCTTCAGATCATGAAAATGCTGATGACGAAATCTGGAGAACGAGTGTATTTTTGTATCTTTTTGCAGTGGAGGAGTTGTATCACACAGCGTTTTTAAAACTATGTGTTAGAGGGAGATGCAAATTGCCAGGTCCCTCGGAATCAGCAAACAGCAGATGCGAGGCTGCCTACAGACTCGCAATTCGCTCCCGTGCTCCTTTCTGCGTTACGCAAGATCCTCCTTCCATGTAACGACGTGCTCCGTTCTCCACGGGAACACTTCAGTGCATGGAGGGAGCCGTTGGGAGGATGAAGCAGGGTCACGCAGCAAAATCAGGTCGCTGTATGCTGGAACAAAGCCTCATTAGCTGCAAAAGAGCAAAAGCTGCAGACAGTACAGAGCCGTCCTCTGTCTCTCTTTTCCAAGATCTCCCTCTTCTTCTGCCTGAGAATTTGGAGAAGGGATTTTGAGGAATGTCTGCTTCCCTGAGATGTGAGCAGCCCTGAGTTTTGATGAGCAATCCCATTGCTATCACACACATCGCAAGTAAGGGCCACTGTGCCGACATTCCCCTCGCTGTAGCTGCCTAGCCACAAGCCACAGCTCTGACGCTTCCAGAAGCCTGTTCAGACGGGGTCTCAAACCCCCACCTGGTGCAGAGTAGCTGTAAGATGAAGCAGGGAAAAGCAAAGAAATCAAAGAGGAGGCAGCTGGGGCAGTTGAACTTCACCTCAGTCCACAGTTGAGTGCTCTGGGAACACGTTCTCACTCCATGCTGCTGCAGGGAGGAGTTCAGCCAAGTCTGGTTTGGAAAGTAGGACACAAGTTTTAAGCACCCAGCAGAATAGCCCTCACTTTAAATTCACATCATCGCCCACATCAGACGAGCTTACCTGAATCACGACACCACAGCTCTTTGTCCAAACTGAGACATCATAAAAATTTAATCTTATGGTTTGGGTTTTCAAGAATTTAAGAAGTGAAATGCTGCTCTAAGGAAGTTTTAAACTCATCTCCATTGAGTTCATGCAGTACTTCCCTGGCTCAAACCACTCGCAGCATAGATCTCCAAGTCACTTCGCAATAGCGAAAAACCATGAAAGCAGTACTGCTGGATGGGTCCAAGAAGCTGCAGATTGTAAAAGCACCCTCATTTTTCCCTAAAAAATGCCAGCTTTCAGCACACCAGTGACTATTGTGCTGACCAGATGGTGGTGGGAGCAGCAACTTGGATGATGTTAATTACACACAAACTCCAAAACAGCTGATGTCAAAACCCACTTTGAGAATGCCCCAGAATGGGCTGCTAAGCATATGGGAGCAACACTCCTCTAAAACTGTATTTTGTGTGCGTTAAACAACCAACAAGCTCCACCACGGAGTCCAAGGATGAGCAGCCGCAGCAGCAGGGTCCCGGATCCCAGCTGTCTGATGCTGGGCAAAAGGCAGGTGGAGATGTGGTGGAAATGGCAGCCCACAGCTCCTGGGCCAGGTCCTTTGCAGAGCGAGCACACGCAACTCGTGCCACCAACCCAGCCAGCTCACCTCGTCCAAGGACAAGACAGAGGCCTTGAAGGAAACATCCCAGGTGATCTGCTGAGCTGCCCTGGGTGATCTCCAACGAGAGGATGAGCCCTGCTGTGAGAGCCCACTGTTCTGTACTCTGGTACTCTTGAAAAGGAACATCATATCATTTGCAAAATGCACATGGTGAGCAGTTTGAGAAAAATTATGCTGGCATTTGCCAACCCTCAACGAGGACTTTCCAACAAACCCATGTGGTTTCAGAGGTTCTGCAGAGGTTAGCTTTACCCCAACAGATAATCAGCATCTTTACCTGCAATTTGTAAGTAAATGTAAATTCACGAGGCACCACCCCACCAGAATGGACTTGGATACAGTCAATTACGTATTTATCTTTTTCAGAAACATCGTTAAGCCTAAGCTTACAACATAGGGTCCTACACCTTGCCAAATGGCAATTCCGAGTAGGATCTACAGATCACAGTTGAACTGCATACTGGAAACTCCTACCTCTGCTCCAGAGCGCTTTCCTTGCCACGTTACTCTTCTTCCTCCAGCAGTTATTTACCTTGTAACTTACAGGCTTGCTTGGAGATGCAAGTCGCACAGATCCAAAGAAAAATGGGATGGGAAAGGACTATGGGCAGTCAGCCAGCCTTTTGCCCTGCCCCAACCCCAGCTGAAATGTAGCTATTGCTCCTGACAAATGCTTGCTCTTAACAGATCTCCATTTGTGGAAAAGCTACCATCTCCTCACACGTCTGCTCAGTGATTCTCTATCCTTATTTTTTTATATTTGGCCCCAAAAGAAACACTCACTCATCCTAGCTGCAGTTTCAGCCCAGTCTACCACACGATTTCAAGCTCAGGTCTCTCCGCGTGTCCTCACAAGTGCATTTTCCCGTGTTTTCAAGATATCAGTCATGCCACTCTCCACCAGACTCTGCAGTCCCAAGCGCAGCGTCTCAAATTGCGTGCTTACAGTCGCTCCTGCGATGCACGGGATTATCCTGAGTCTCACCAAATATATCACCATTTGTGAACCCTAGCCTGAAGCCTGTTTTTCTACCACTGGTGGGACAAAGTGCCAGGTCCCTTATCCGAACTAACGCTAACGAGCTGGCACAGCTCTGAATTTGTGCAGTTGTTCAACCCTACCTAAATTTAGTGCCTTTCTGAAAAGGATCTTGTCTTTCCCCACCATCTCCTCCCTGTCGCAACCACTTCTACAAGTTGCCAAGGCTATTTTGAATTCTAATGCTATCTTATCTTTCGCATCTGTCCAGCTTCCTGTTGACTGCAGATTTAACGTGCATACTACTTTGTTATCCAGGTTGCTAATAAAAATGAAAGAGAAGTGACCTAGCGCAACTCCCACAGCCCATGCAACAGGGTCTTCTCTTCTGACTCCAGGTGCAAGACGGAAGGAAACCACTCCCAGAGCAGAGCTGCTCACAGCCCAGCTCCGCCCACTACCGAACACAGCTCTGTCTCCAATTTCCTTTTTGCAGAACACCTTCTCTATTTGCCCAGCAGCCACCACAGATTTTGTCCCATAACCAAGTGCAACGGTGCCCAATTCATCATCTGTGGCCCTCTTCCAGAGCAGGACCGCAGATCTTGCAGTGGGTGCAAAGCCACAGCCTGCCCCCTCTGAAGGCGTAACCAGCAATTCCTTTTACTCTTGGTTGTCGGGGGGGGGGGGGGGGGGGGGTGTGTTACGTTTGCATCTGCATACGCAGTGCACGGGTTCCTCGCAGCAGATTTCTTCATTTGCCAGTGTTACCGCACAGCTGTTCAACTACTTATTATCCTGTCATCCACTAATAAGAGCTTAAACTAGATAATTACTACTTCCTACTTCCATGAAACTTGTTCGTCAGTATCTAAACCCACTCCTTTCCGTCTGCCCCCATGAAAGAGCTATTTGGAGTTTTAAGAGCCAGCTTACCAGGAGACCGAGCCCTGTGCTACCGTAAGCAAACGCTCCTTCACTTGGGAAAGCCCTTCCGTCCGGAGCGCGGGGGCAGGGACAGGGCTTTCTGCTGCCTGCAAACAGCCCACCTGCAGAGGGGAACGGAGAAGCTTGCCTCTGAGCCTAGGGAAGTCAGTTCACTGAGATCACAGCCAGACCATATTCCAGAGCTAGAACAAATATTATCCTGTCTTCTACTCTTGCCTTTGCTTTATCACTGTCTTATTAATAGCTTCAGTTCTTGTCATTTTTTTTTTTCTCCCCTTGACAAAGCACATCTTACCTCCTTTTATTCATGTCCTCTGAGGTACTTTCTTCTTTTACTTCTTCCAGGAGCTTGTCTTCCTTGGGGGAGGAAGAGCCACACAGATTGCCATATTAGATTTCTCATTCCATGCCATTACACTTGAGTGCTTTTAAATAGGTAAATTAACTTTTAAGTGATCCCAGTTGTACTATTGGCCTTTGCTACAATTCTGCATTAAAGTTGATTCAATTTTACTTACCACTATTGCTCAATTAAGAAGAATACACAAAGAAAAGCATAGTTTTGCAACTAGTAATTGCAGCCCAGGAGGGAGCTGGTCTGTTCCGTTACCCATGATGACTGATCACCGCACCACAGCACATTGCCCATCTAGCCAGGAGGGGAACTAGCTGTGCCTCCCTCACTACTACTTAAATTAGCTATTTCTTGAAGAAGCAGCAAGAATAGAGATCCCCACTTGCAATTAGATTATTTCAAATAGCTTTGCTCATGCATACGCCACCATCTGTACGCTCTCTGCTACACCAGCACATGGTTAACAGGAGCTTCTGCAGGAAGCAAAGTCTTTGCTCCAACAGCAACTCTTTCATTTACTCATCCAGAACAAGGAGAGTGATTTTTGTTGACAGTAAGCAGCTTCACTTTCTCCCATGCAATGTATATCAACATGTCAAGAACCCAACAAGTTTTTTCAGTGTTCTTGAGGCTCACTACACACATATTTCAATATCAGTATCACAGATCACTGCTACTTGTAGTTGTGTATGCAGTAGGAGTCATAAAAGCAAGCAAAAAGTTTAGAACTTCCTACTGGCTACCCAAACTTTTAAAATTTTGTATAGATACTGAGTTATGTAAGCCAGTTAAAGGCTTACATAAAAAAATTTAGGCCAGTTCCCTTTATGAGGAGGATGACCCTAATCACAAGGCTGGAGCCTGTGTCACGCCTTGCAGTAACCTTTATCATATGCCTCAAGACAATTTATTTCTTAATCACATTCCATTAGCTGACTTAAAATATGTTGCTGTATTTCAGCTTACGGCACAGGGCACAGCAGAAGTTGGCTCACTTAAGCAAACTAATGGGATGCACTGAACTGCCATAATCTAAGCTTACCCATTTATGTCCAGTTTAAAACCATTTCAAGATTAATCTCCCCCTTGTTCAGGAAAATCCTTATTGTAGCTGAACTAACAAAGTAAGTATGTGTTGCCATAGTCTGCAATGAATACAGTACTACATCTGAGATTATTACAGTGCATGTAATCCTCGAGACACACTTTTGGGATCCAGGACAAGTTATTCCCCAGCTCCGCAGACTAACTTGATGCCACTTTCTTTTCAGATGACCAGGAATCTGCCCTCCCCCTCCATCCAGCTCTGCAGTTAAGTACCATGTTCTAGGATCTGCCACAGACTACACATTTTCTACTAGTAAAATTCATAAGGAGACACAAGTGCAAAGCAAAATGTCATTTTATTTAATTCAAGGACTATTTTCCTTCTAGTATTGCTGAAGGGATCACCTCCTGGGGAATTGATCATTACAAAGTCCCTGTCTAAAAGTTCAAGTGCTCTTGTACATTCTTTTGAACCACAGAAAACATAATGACCAAGTAGGTGGGCAGTTACTTGCAGTTTTATCCCACCTAAATTAGCATTGCTTCAGGCTAGAAAACAATTCAAGTAGTAAAATAATGGAAAATGTTAACCTTTAAGGTCACTACCATACTTTGATCAAAAAGTCCTGAACGTATGAAAAGAACATTTGTACATGTTATGAAGTGTTTTTAACCAGACACTGTCGAAGATGGCAGTTAAGTATTTTGGACCAGTTGTCAACCAGATACTTAGGAGTTCTATCTGAAGGTTCATTACCAATTTTGTTATGCAGTTCACTTTTCACATTAAGCTCTTTAACAAAAGCAACATATACCCGCACCAGAATCACTGTAGACAGATTTAGTTTTATAGAATGCCCTTCTGAAAATTCATTTCAAAATAGAGATGCTTTTTCTCCAGAACTGTAAAAGCCATAAAAATGCAAAATATCTGTTAGGAAATTTTTAATCAAAATTATTCCTTAATGTTCAAAATAACATTTAACCTCCTACTTTTTTGTTGTCATCCACATATTGATCAATAGACTAAACAAGTAACAATGGTTCACGTTTTTCCCCCACCTGAAACATTTCTTCTAACACAGGCCCAAGACAGGCAATACAGAGATTCAGGGACGTGGATTATGCATGGCAAAGGTAATCCTCTATCATTTTAATTTAGAACAACTCTGACTCTAGCACACAACTTGGAGTCTCAGTTGTTTTCAATCTGCTCTAGGTCCAAGTCCCCACAGTCTAGAGGAAAGATGCCTTCTTCGGTGCTCTCACAATCGCTTGTGTCCTCATCGCTTTCACATACTGCAGCTGCTTTCTTATAATCCCTTGTTTGGAAGCTACCTTGGCATGACCCATGATGCCTGACTTCATCCAGCTGTTCTTTCATCGGACTGGAACCAGGGGTGATGATGTTCATAAGATCATTTGAGTCACATGGGGATGACACAATCGTCTTCATTTGTGTGTCATCATCATCATCTTCATAGTCAAGGGAGCAAAGACTTTTGGAATTTTTTAAAGTCTGCAATTAAAGAAAACATGAATGTATTAACCATGATTGCACAGGAGGAGCCAAAAAAATTCCTTAAATTCTTGGATGGATTAAGATAATGTACTGAAAATCAGAGTGCCACATGTGGAAAAAAGAAAAAGGAAGAACAGTATTTACTCTTAATACGCAACCTGGTTTCACACAGTGTTTTGCCTACGTAGATTCCCATGCGTGAAAAAACCTGCCAGTCTCCTTTTTTTATGAAGAAAGACTCAAAAATCTAGCTTTTTTTAGGGACAACAGACATCCGGTTTGATGTATTAGCTTTCTGGCAAATCCAGAGCACAGCATTTGGCAGCATCAGCGTTCAGGTCAGGCAGCTGCACTGCAGCCTAGTCAACAACTAATTTCTCAAAGTTCCCAAGCGTGCAGACACAGAGCCCTCGGGCCTCACCTCAGAGACAGCCAGGGTCTGCAAGGCAACCAGCACGTTTGGGCAACCTCAGAGCAGGAGAAAACCAAGCTTCTGCTGGAAGCACCTTGCTCCAGAGTCAGCTTCGTTTGTCTTACATTTGGGTACTATTTGAACAAGAGCTCAGGAATTTGAGCAATTCCGTTTAAACGAAAAGCAGATTAAAAACAGAGAGGCACTCACCTTTATTTAGACAAAGGAAAAAAAGAGGAAACCTCAGTAAATGTGCTACCTCTGCCCCTCAGATAAAGGAATAATATGCCTAAGCTCCTCATGTAACTAACGAGATCCTTGACTAGAATCCAGAAGCAGCATTTCAGAAAAAACAGAACTATACAGACAGCAGATGTTAGAATTTAATATGTGAGAAACTTCTAAATTCTGCCTCATACAAGCACGCAGCGAGAGGAGGGTGAAACAGTCAGAACTCCTCTCGAGGTGGCAAGAGCCAGGAATATAAAGCTGTGGTGGCTTTCAGAATCTCACTGGTTAAGTGACTCCAGTCTCTCATACACACAGCAATCGTTTTATTACAAGTAGATCCACAGGGAACAAGACCAACTTTCACACCCATTTTCAGCCTCCTCCCCCAAATTTGTTATTTCTTAAGTATTTTAGACTTGTTGATATATTCAGATGAAACAGGAACATTGCAATGTTCCCAGTATGCTGTATTCCAGATGCTCTTCCAGAGCACTGGATAATCTTTCTACTTCACTGCATGTCAGCAGCCACACGAGCAGCTTACCAACATCTTTGGGTGGTCTTTAAACACAACTTCAAAAATTCAGGAGAAATCTGAATCCGTCAGCCTCGCCTGTATACAACTGCATGAAGGAGAGGAGACTGAGGAAATCTCACAGAGGTCAAGTGATTTGCCTGATCCCTTTGGGTCAATGTCACATATGGAACATCTTGCCAGCAAGCCCACCGCCACTCTGCAAGTTCTTACAGTTCTTTGGACGTCCCGACATCAAATCTACATAGAAAGTTTGAGGGAAAGCTTGGGTAAAGGTAAAAAGCAAAACACTTGAGTTTTAGAGTTCGATCACAGCACAACCAGTGGTTCACCATCGTTGGTATCGCTCCATAGGTAAGACACCGCAGCAGCATTCCCCAAGGCTGCAGCACAGGAAGACACTGCAGCGTGACACCCTCCACCACTGCTCAGAGGTTTGCTATGCCTGTATCACACACAGCTCTCCCCTTGCTCAAACAACTTCCATATCTTATAATATACATCACATGATTAATTAACAAGCCACAGGTTTCAGGCCAGAAGGATCTATACAGGTTAATCTAGTTTTCTGGACAGACACAAACGAGACCTCATTTAGGAGCTGATATCTGTATCTTCAACACCTGTACCCAAAGATCAACTTTCAGAAGAAGAAAGACTGTTGACCATAGTTCTGGCAGTAGGAATTCACCAAAGCCTTTGTTAGCCATGGTTAAAACCCATATCCAATTTTGCATGTCACTAGCACCAACAAAATTGATAATATTTCATAATCACAAAGCTTTGTGTTTCCAAATCTCACCCCCCTACGAAAACAGTTTCAGTACAAGACACCTTCCTGTTTTCAAAACATTTCTATATAGCTCACAGCTTATTCAAGCACAAACATTTGAGCTCATTTTTATGACTAAAGTGTGAATTTCTCTCATATTTACTTAAATGCAAAACAGTATATTTTTGAAGTAGAAAGTGTTAAAAGATATTTTAATCCTAATTCTGTCTCATTGCTCTGAAAAAGAACACATTTCCTGTTGTGTATCTCCATATAGAGGACAATATTTTCAGTTCTTTAAATCTTACAGTAGGCACTGGGAAGGAAAGGGATCAAATAAAGTAAAGCTTTGAAAGTTCTGCTTTCAATGTTTTAGAAAGGAATTCCCAAGTCCCCCTTCAAAATATCTTTTATTCAATTTACTGCTAGAAATTAATCCAGCCACACAGCTGTCTTTCTAGAAGGTTTGTGTACATAAATGGAAAATTGCCTGTTAGCTGCACTACGCTGAAACCACTTGAATGGGAACTTTTAACCGGCTTCAACACAACAGCAAGTGCATTCAACTGCTTCTTTGTTCACCCACTTGTCACAACTGCACCGAACTAAAAATAGGTAGATATATTATCTCACAGCACAATCCCACTTCTTTCAAAGCAAAAGGTAGAAATTGCAATGCATTCAAGCCCTCGAAGCTGCAGCTTTACATGTTACACTGGTACAGTACCACACCTTTCAAGCACAATTGTGCTCAGTGGGGAGCCTGCAAGTACTTGCTCAATGGTCCTCATTTTATAAAGGATGCTGGACTAACAAGACAAAAGAGTCCGCAGTTGGCAATGGATAGAACTTAATCAGCTAAAAGTATTCTTTTGTGGGATGGAAAAAAAGAAAAAAGAAACTCAGAGTTTTAAAAGAAGGGAGGCGATAAAATGTCTGAATATTAAGAAAAAAAACTTTGTCTCGAAAACAATGGTGGGGAAGGAAATAAAAGAAATCTCTCTAGACCCTTGCCATACAAAGCAAACAAGAAAGGCCCAGAGTAGCTTGAAAGGAAGCTAATGTCTGTACTCTTTACCAAACCTCCAGTTCAGAAACCAATAATATATCACTTTCCAAATCCAAGAAGCAATAAAATGGTTGTTTTTGTTTTACTAACAAAACTACAGCATTTGCTACAGTAGTCAAGGGAAAAATAAGTCATTTATGTGCATGAAAACCTAATGTATAATGGAAGCAGCAGTTCTCATGCTTCTTCCCCGTGCCCCCATCATACACCGAGTCCACCCATTTTCCCCCCTCAGTTTTGAATGGGGCTGGAAGGCACACAGCTGCCCCGGAGAGCTGCAGCTGCAGCAGCTGGCACGGAGCGAGGAGCAGAGGAAGCCTGAAACCACCAGAAGCCCTGAGCCCATCGTACTGCTCCTCAGCACTAGGCATCACAACGGGATGGGCTGCTCCCTGGAGCCACAGGCTTCACCAGACACATCAGATGAGTTACCTGGCTTGCCTTCTGTCCCTTCTGAGACTTTTGCCTATGGCTGCACAACACAAAAGACACTGCCTTAAGAGAGAGAGTGACACAGGGTTTTTTGACTGTTAATGTTAAGGTCTCTACCAGGGATATGAGAGATGTGGGTGATGCAGTGGTCCTCATGATGAGGAGATCCTGGAATATCAGCAACCAATACAAGCCTAAAATGCTGAAGAGGCAGCCTTGAACACGGAGCAACCCGTGGCTTCTTCTGTTGCTTCCCTGTAGGTAGCCAGTCGATGGAGATGGGGAAGGAGCACGTCAGATGGGCGGCATTTCCCTTCGAGGGCTTCACAGGTCCTTATTTCACTTCCTGGACTTAGGCTTCCTATAGATTAGTCAGACTGGCTCAAAACCAAATGCCTCTACTGTTGGGAATTCATGCCACAGTTAAGTTTTAGGTCAGAAGCACCACATACAGCACGATGCTTTTGTATCTCAGACACCAACCTATCCCCGAAGAGGCTACGGTCTGGCCTCAGCAATAAGCAATGCAACTATGGCACAAATTCATTACATCAAAGAGGCTTCATTTAATGAAGCTAAGAGGGAGACTTAAGCAAGAACTTTAAATTATAACAACAAACTGTCATAAAAGAATGGGCTTAAGCAGCACACCGAATCATGCTGAAAACTGCCGACTGAACATACCTGACTGACAGCGCACTCCACTACAAAAAGATGTGAACAGTGCCCTCCCTGTAAACTGAATTTTCACTTCATGCATCTAGTTACTTGCATTAATATTACCACCTGTGAGAACTCAAGCTGGAGACATGTACAGTGTTTATTGTAAACCATCAGAAATCTCAGCTGGTTGTAGATTAAAAAAGAGCCCACCACAGTCCTAATCCTCGCATCTTCTACTACGCATAAAGGGAAAAAACAGTAAGAAAAATGCTCTGTTAACGTAACAAACTACTAACCTTTCTGTGGAGTAAAGTTCTTGACATTTGACTGACTTTTCTGTCCCGAATAGCACTGAACATTTTGTGAACACTTTAGTGTTCACAGATAACACCAGCTTCAAGAAGCTTGCAGTTGAATAGAAATACTGCTTCATTGGTACAAAGTAGTGCTGACAGCAGGAGAACAATATCGCATTCTTCATAATGGCATCTGCTTGAAGCTTGCTAACATACTCTAAAAGTTCAAAAACTAAGTTAACTGGGAAAGAATTTCTCCCTGCTCAAATCAGAAATCAGAGGTATAGAAACACATTAAGCTTTTAAAGTGTCTAAAAAAATACTTCAGGTCAGAAACTACTGCAGATTTTTAAACTATGCATTTGAAATAAACCAAGAGTTCAGACTTTTTTTTTGCATTGAGCTACAGACCAAGTAGTTAAAAACATTTCTATTTATGTATTTTGTGGAAACAGAATCAAATCCCTCGAAAATTCTTGACACCTTCACAGGTGAAATCTAATCTCTGATCAAATACTTCAGGAACCAAACACGCTGGTCACTTTTTGTAGCTCTGCAGTTATCCCTCATTTTCCTGGAAATTTGACATGTATTTTTATATTCAAAAATACAATCCTTATTTCATCATCTGTAACTAGGAAGCAGAAAAAACATGGAATACTGGATAAGAATGAGAAAGTGTAAGCAGCCTCTACCATTTTGCCATGTAATTAGACATTTCACCATGATAACCGTTCCTTACATCAGAGATAAAATTACTGCTGCAGTTCTCATAGCCAGATAAAGTAAATCCTATTTGCAAAGCCAAAGACCTCGTTAAAAATCAATACAAGCTGACACACAGCAATATGGCTATGACTTGAAAGTTGTTCACTACTTTGTCTCTGCTGTATCTTCAAAGGTTATTTTAATTTTTTAGATGTAGGTGCCCAGGAAAAGAAGTAAACCGACATAAACTCATTTCATATCAGATGCTAAACAGCATCATGAAGTAACAGGCTTTCATCTCTCACTAGCCAGACTGTTCTAGATTTAAGCATGCAGTTTTCTGGTGTAGTCTACCATGAAAGTTGATCTATTTATTGGCCTAGATTTTTATGTTTATATTCTAAATTGTGCCACAGTACCCTTAGAAGTTTTGTTTATGAGCTGCAAGAACCTGTGGTTTAATTTGGCTTTTATTTAGTGCTATTAGTTGAAAAAACACTACGGCTTAATGAAATGGAAATACTTAAGTGAAATACTAAATTTGTCTAATTGTACTCACATATGCAAGAATACAAGGCTGTTCATCACGTGAGATAACTGACAGAAACCACTGGAATAGTTAAAGGTCTACAAATGCGAAAAACAAAATGCACAAAGACTGAGGGGGAGAACTGGGGGTCCAGTTCTCCACCTGAGCACCACTGCAGTCCCCACACACTGGTCACCCTCACTGGTGGGGAGATTTTGGGAACAGACTCATGCACTGCAGGCTGCAGACCTGTACAGCAGCCTGCTTGTTTACCTAGGAAACTTTGTACAGCCCAGATAAAATCATTGCTATCACACTAAATTCCCGATGGCCAACTGTGAAGTTACAGGCAGATCACAAATACAGCAGGGATTACAACCACTGTGGATTAAGTTCAACCTGAACACCTGCTTCCTCCTCACCCCAAAGTCAGGCATAATCATCCATGATAGGCACTCCACATATGAAAAAATTTCACGTTCAGATTAAATATCCTCTCCACATCTTTTCCTTGTAGTGGTCTGCAAAGATCACTGACACAACTGAGGGGGCCTGTGGATTTTCTCCTCCATTGCTTAGGTGATCTTTGCAAATTAAGGAAAAGTATGTCAGTCTAAAGCTGTTTCTCGAAACTGAATTTAAGCAGACAAAACTCCACTGCCGGTTTTCACTCCTTCCTTTCTAAATGAAGTTTTGGTAAGATATGGGCAGTTTAGTACAGAGCTATCATACACTTGCAGGAAACTCAGGTGCTGGGGTTTAGCAGTTCCTACAAGTCCAGGGATTAACTTTTTTGTTTGTTTTTGAAGACAAACTGGAACCTAAGTGAGTTAATGCAGTACTTCATGTAATACAGTCAAGAATATGATTCAACAGCAATACTAAGATGAAGGGGTGAACACATATGGCAACTTCCCCCTTATATAAAGCTCAGGCCAACATTCAACTGCATTTTAAAAAGTTTACAATATGGAATTTTAATTAAGATGTTGGCATCTTTTTCTAATTTGGTGAATTTGTGAGCTGCAACCTTTTACCTTTCCTGTTTCAGTAAGTATAAATCATGCAATCTATTATGAGACTGTGGAATTACATTCTACAAACATCAGGCCTCCCTATTTCACCTGCATGCAATTAAGTAAAAAAGTTTCAACTATTCTTAGTAGCAGTCCAGCAAGCATAAATACCTACAGATGCTCTGAATTATTCCATTAACTAAAACAGAAGAGGCTCTCCATAAATTTAACTGTGCTGACCTGGCTGATAATCAATATAGTGTCAAATAAAGTGGAGCACAGTGACATTTGCTTTGTTCAGCTGAATAATACAGTACAAGACTTTGGCCAGGAAGAAAGAAGCTTTAGCCAAACAAGACAACTACTAGATACAGCAGCAGTGTTCATCTGAACCGCACTGATGCATTAGAACAGAGATTTCCTCAGAGGGAAAGAAGCACCACAGAAAAGACAGACTCAAAAGGGGACTGAAATAGCAGGAATAGTGGCCTGGAAGACAGGTTCTAGCTCTGTTCTTGCTTAGGCAGCAGCTGTAGTCTGAGGTCTCTCACAGGACCAAAGAAATTGCTCTGCCTTAAGGCAAACACCTTCATCTAATTATTTTCCCACTCCCTGCTTGACCCTAAGCACATCTCTAATCTGGATAGTGGATTTATCCACTCAATGGATGAACTGCAGAGCTGGACAACATGCAACTAGGCCTCTACTGTGCTTGGGCTGCACAAACTCCAGAGGCTTCAGCCTGGCGAATTCCCATCAGCCAGCTGCATTAACGAGCAACGGTGCGATGAGCAGACAGCTGCGCCACTGGTGTTCATACAGGGACAATGAACACATCTGGTTTTGTAGTAGAGGGCACAGAGGGAAACAACATAAGCATGTGCTCTCTCCCAACAGAAGTGATTCATGTTTTGCCAGAGTTCTTCCATCTTTTCTGCTTCAAGACCTTTTACCTTTCCTTTCAGAAAAGAAACACAGGCTCTGGAAATAAGAAACAACTTAAAAGGACATATTACCACCTGCATTAATAATGTCTAATTCATACAGATTTTAGAAAGATGGATCTAGTTTTCTGCATTTTAAACTGGGAAATATGGAAGCACGCTCATATCATTAACAGGAGCTACACACACATCCCTTCACATAGACCTATACTAACAGACTTCACAGTTGCTCAAAATGAGCAGCACAAGAAAACTGCTTAACAAAACCAGGACTGCCTGCAGTACCATCTCTCAGCGTTCAGCATTCAGGATCCAAAACCAAAGACCGCCATGGGTAGCCAAAGCTCTCTAACATATTATTCCTCTGACAGAGGAATTAACAGACTTGCATATCACAATCAGTTCTGAAACCACATTAACAAAAAAGTTACCTCCAAACCCTGAAGTTTTACTAGGTTTCTAGATTTCTGACTAGATGCATTCAAACCAGAAGAGGAAAAAGTTGTAGCTGTGCTTCCACAAAACTAATAACCACATTTTGAAGTTTCTTTTACCATGCCAAAGTCTGTTCTCAAGTAACAGGGTTTAAGCTGCCTGATTATGCACCAGAGTAACACAGGACAGGATTTGACCCTTGTGGCTTCAAAACATGACCATATTGGCTTCATTTCCTGCCATTTATGTGTCATCTATTTTTATAGAGAACGTCTATTCCTGAGCAGTTTAGCCAAAGTCTTATTCCTTCATGATTTTGCTATGAGCTGCAAACAATTACTTCTACAACTGAATCACATATGCACTGATTTTTGCAGAGTACACCCTTGTACCAACTTCTCTTTAAATTCTAGCATGTTCTTTTTTTTCCTCTTGTCAGGTCACATCTTAAGTTGATATGACAGGTCAAATTCGTAAGAAATTAGAGAACTAAAATCCAAATCCTGATTCTGAGGCTGCCCTCATTAGTTACTGACAGACATCAGCCTCACCTATATTATTGGGTTATGCTGGCACTCCATCATAACTAGCATTTTAAGGGATTCTATAATTGGGCCATAAAGTTGACTTCTGCCAGGGAGGGGGGATGGTAGAGAAAGGGAAACACGACCTCAGCTTGGGAACAGTTCCCCCTTCTTTGGACCAGTTTTCCACTACAGAAATACTTGTCTGAAACAAAGCCTTAGGATCTGGTTATACAAGTGCACACAGGCACGCAGGGGTATACACATATGCGGACAAAGTGCTGTTACGAATCTTGTGCTCAACTCAATGCAAAAAACCACAATTTAACAATAAATTCTTGTAGGAGCATTAATTCAAACTGTAGGTGGACTCTCGCCACTAATTATTTCCAGAGACAAGTTAAGTTGAACACAACGCATTTGTTTAGAAAGAACAGAATTAGCAATGTTCACCTTCAATCTCTAATACACATACTGCATTTCTCTGGTTTAGTATCTGCTTTTGGACCATTCTGAACATTTCTGAAACTTGGTGGCTCAGGAAGCGTGCTCAACATCAAGTGGCAAGCCTGCTATAGATTTTTTAAGACTGAGTCAAACTGTGCTAAAACTTCTGCTCGGTAGATAAGATTTGGACAAGTTTGTTTATTGGTTCAAATACCAAAGCTGACAACACTGCAGCAGTTGATGCTCAATATGGTTTTTTAAAAAAGTTAAGTCAGGAAACCACATATGCAGTCCTTTATCCTTCAGCTGCACTGAAAAACAACAGTATGTGTTTTAAAATACATCATACCAAGTCAGAAAAGAAACAAAGTATAAGATACTTCTGCTTAAGACAGAGTCAATGCTCAAAAATCCTAAAGCACTGTGGTAACACTAAAACTGAGCTCCACTTCTCACTGTATGACCAACTTCAGTATTCCTCTATTTTGTAAAAAAAAAGAAATATCAGAGTATGTATGTAAAAGCTATACGTTCAAGTATTATTACACACACTTCATCTTACAGACGCAAATTTGTTTATACAACCACAACCTGCAAACTTCCTAGCATACCATAAAAGCCTTTTAAGTTTTAGTCACATGGTTACTACTGTAATGAAAACTGAAATCAGAAAACTCGTCAGAAGTCTAATTTGTTTAAAATTCAGTTTCTGGTAATACTTAAGTTTTATTGCAGAAGCACATGTCATCGTCGGCATATAAAGAACTGAGTACTTTCGAGTATATGAACATATCAGCTATTTGATTATCTGTAGCTAACCGTAACACCAACCCATCACCTCCCAGACCACTTCTGCAGAAAATATCTGCTTATAACTGTACTCCAATAAAAGACACGTCTAACAGCAACTTAAACCCACACAAACTTCTCTTCAGTTTGTATATACTTGAAAAAGAGCATGTACACAGGTCAATATTCTTCCATTAGGATGGGAAATAAATTAACTTCACTAAATGATGTAGAGAAATTCAAATCAGTTCATTTTCACATGCCTGAGGCATCTGTTTTGCTTTTATCACACCTACGTACCAGTATACAGATGCAGCAGGAACTGATCTATGCAACAAGACTGACAAAAGACAGTGACAGTTAAACTTAAGATTTTCCCAACTGATTTTAATAAACGTCTCTGCACAGAAAAACCTCAGGTGAATCAGTCTGGTTTAGGTCTCTTTCAGAAGATGTCAAAAAGCAAGGGAAGTTTCACAACAGGTAATATTCAGAGTATGGAAGACCAAAGCCTGGTTTCAGAATTGAGAGAATCCTTCCATTTTGGTACCATAAAGATGCACTAATCTATTAATTTGATTAACATGTTATTACAAGAATACTGAATATTAAAAGAATCCCCTTTCCCAAAACTACCCTGAGTTAAACTGAAAAAGTTTACTCTTTTTCTAACAAACTTTAAAAAATTACATTGTGATCTCATTTTTGCCAGGAGATCTGGAAGAAGTTCCCATATCAGTGATGAAATACTACTCAACTCTCCCACTAGCCATCATCTCTTGCAATTTAGAGCAAGGAAAAAAAAAAAGCACCACCTAATACCCTGCCACCTGCCAAAACCCAGATGGTAAAACCTGAGGAAAGTGCTCTCACTTCTCTTTAAACCCTCTGGTTGCAGCTTAGGTGCATTAACTGTAAGTACCCTATATATAACACTGCCATAGCCCTTAAATCAATATTGTATTGTATTCCAAACAACATCACCAATAATTTTAGCATAATCCAATTTTATGACAGGCTAAGTAATAATTAAAACAGAAAATACCCACAGCTGCCTGAAACCTGGCTTGTGAGTTAATAGATGGCCCCTTTTCTCATAATGTCAAATGCAGCTGGTCTGGTACTCATTAGCTCTTTCAGCAACGAATACTTGTACATACAGGAACTTGCCAGAAAGGAAAAGCAAATCTGCAGCAGATATTAAGCTGCCTCCTCCTTTTATTAGCACACTGCTTACAGAAAAGTACCATAAACAGACACAGCTAGTTTCAGGTCTAACAAAGCAACAAAGTGCTCAACAGCTCTGAGAAGCCCCAGCTTATTTGCAAGACATTTGTTACAGAACACCATTTACGAAAGAGGGGGGGGAACCTCTATCCTTAATGAGATTTCCTTTCCTTCGCTGTCCTCCAGGCTTACACTCCCTCACTGCCAGAGCGCAGGGAACCTCCAGCACAAGGGCTCACTTCATTAAACATCATTTCAGGCCTAATTTCACATTGTTACCCATTCTGCTGAGGCAAAGAAAGCAAAATGCCAGATGCTCTCTGCGCCCGCTACCTCAGGAGCGTTTCATTCACTACTCCAAAAAAACTTCCAGGCATCAAACCCAAGTACCCCCAGCCTGGTCTGTCCTGTCACCGGACAAAGTGCTGGCTTGTCTTCAGCTCACTTTTGATGCTTGCCTATCATCTCCCAGCCCAGCCTACTCCTATCTCCTTCCCTTCTTCCCAAGCCTACTGGAATTTGAACTTTAAATGGACGCCCTCCATGGCAACAATAGATAAAAAAGGAGCCTTTGATTGTTCATGCGTTGCGGAAAAGAAAGGAGGAGATTCATCCTGGCTGCGACCTAGCAGGAACTCATCAAGCACGGCTCCCCTTCCATTGCAGTGGGATGCCTGAGCCTGTAGCTGCTCATTCAAGCTCCCTGTGCCTATGTTTCAATTCAAAGAGGATGAATTCTTCAGGTTTCCCCCGTTAAGAAATTAAATGTCGATCCTATGAATGAAGGGCAACACCAAGCTTGGAAAGCTGCCAGAAGGTTCTGTAACACTCAGCAGTTTGGAGTTAATTCAATACTTATTGATATCCAGCAGGATTTATAGCTGCATTATTTATAAGGAAAAAAATCAGAGCCATATTTAGACCTTGGTAATAAACTATTTTTAGCAGCATCTGTTTTTCTAGTTTTTTTTTCCCTGCTTAGGCAACAACATACTTTTACCCAGTTCCCTCTTCCTTGTCCATTTACCAGAATCCACAGAGCCTAAACCAACGCACAAGTAAGGACCATGCTGAATATCTACTGTACAGCAATTCTCCTAATCATGTTGTGGAAATCAAAATTGATGACTAAGGACAGTCTCGGGCTGATGCAACAGTATATGCTGTCTTCAGTTACAAAACTGAGCAGATTTTTTTTAAATGCAAGGGGCAACGTGTTTCACACAAAGAAGGCTACTCTCTGGAAAGAAACAACTGATCCTTAACTGCATTAAGCCATGTGAAAAGTGTTCACACTCCTGGCAGTGCTTTTCTGGGCAACAGCTGCCAAGTTTCACCCTCATTAAACCCATAGATATTTTGTCACAAGCACATTCTGCCAGGCCAGGCTGCTGTTAGAGGGGGAGACACAAATCAGAAGCAGCTGCTGCAGGCACCTTGCCTCTGCGAGCCGAGGTGTTTCAAGCTGCAGCTGCCACCCAGTCAAAAGCTCCCCCAAACCTCAAATTACCTCTCCAAGCTTACATTTATGTTCTGGTTTTAGTATGGGACACGACACTGGTGGCCTCTGCAGCATGACAAGAGGGACAGAGTGAAGGGGTTGCCAGTTCTGTGAATTCTGAGTGAAGCAAGGCTCTGAGTACTTGCATACTGATTAAGTTCAGAAATGCACTTGATAGCAGCAATATATTCATATTCTCCTCCTGACTCACAAAAGTTTCCTTTTTTACCCAAAACAGTAGCACAAATACTTGAAAGCTTTACTGTTAATTGTTCAGATTAAGAAATTTTACTGTAGAGCAAGGCAGAAAACCCATCTAAAATGAGTTCAATAGAGCTGTTACTCTTTGCAAGGGGCAGCAGCAGCCAGGGTTGCAAGCTGGTTTACTAGGGCTTGCAGCACAAGTCAAGCATTCCTGTTAAGCAGAAGGCATGCAGCAAAATCCAAGAATAAATCCCAGCATGTAGTACATAGTTCAAAATTAAATTCTACAAACACGTAACAGAAACATACAGATATTATAATGTGTTCGAACAAAGAGTCCTGAGAACATTGAAACTTTCAAGCAATGTTATTGATTAATGTAACATTTATTTGGCAGTGGCATTGTGTGACAATAATTGTAGAATGTGACAGAACTAGCAGCCCTCAGGATGCCTCCTTCCACTCTACCTCATTTTTCAGTGGAAACGACAGGGCACAGCACTTATAGCAGCAAGCACAACCCACTGCCAGGTAGACGGAAGGGCTTCTTGGCAGTGTGACACAGAGTCAGGCCATTCCCAGGATCAGAGCCGGGATGCTGAAGCCTGCTCCTGGTGCGAAGCCTCTCCACACGCCCCAGCAGCATCCGCTGCGCCCCATCTGCCAGACAGAGCTCAGTGGCTGGTACCAACCGACATGCCGAGTGGTCTGTCCCTCTCCAGGGGAAAAGCTCCAAATCTGTGCTACTTTGACAGGACACATTTCAAAGGACAGCCTGCCTCAACTGAGAAGAGTTCAACAAAACCGTTCAAAGGAGAGAATCAAAGTCTGCAGCACTTTCAGCAGCCATGTAAAGCACATGGACAAAAGCCAACATATACAGTAACTGTCGCAGTAAATTTAAGAGCTATTGCCAAGTATGTTTAAGAGTGAAAACAAAGCTTGCAAATTGTAGTTCAGTTCCCTCAGGCTGTTGCATAACCTGCAAATACATTACAACATGAGAACAAATTATTACTGGTGATTAACCCGGAATGTAGTCAGAGAATCTGGAAGTCTTCAAAGTGTAGCTTGTTGCAAGCATTGTACCAAAGCATCTAACTTACACATGGGCAAGGATGCTCACTCGTGTGTGCTATCAGTCTCGTATACAACCATGCACTTTTACACAGATTTGGAAGATGTAACCTACCTTATTCCTTTCACAAAGTTTATACCTTATTAGCTAGGACATATGCTTATTCAGTACAATTATGCATTAAGACAGGACTATAGGGAGACATAAATTGGAGCTCAGAAATCAACTGCAGAAGATGATGGCAAAAAGAGACAGGATAAGGCTTGTTAGGGTCTGCCTGTCCACCCTTGCCTTACACACCAGATGGCAAGGAAAAGACAACAGTTATCTGTCCTTAAAAATCAGTGATCACAAAGAAAGGACTTTGTGATTAACTCTCAAGTCCATACCCATTTGAGAGATGGCTGGATGCCAGTGAAGGGAACTGTGGCAACTCTGAGGAGTCTGTACAAACTCCATTTACATCCTAATCCACAGAGTGATCTCTCCCCTCCATCCCAGTGCCTGGAAGTGGTTATAAGCAATTGTGATCGACAACTCCAACGCTGAAACCCTTTCTGTACCAATATTCCTACATAGCAAGCCTACGTTAAAGTGATCTACATCTGGTTCCAGTTGTATCAAATCACATATTGGCAAAAATCAGAAACTATTAGGAGATTTGCAATTTATCCTAGTTAAGTAGCTAATAATCTGCAAGTGAAGTATGAATTTATCTCCAACCTTTGATTTAAAAAATAATACTCCAAAAGTATCAAGGTAGTTTTAACTAAGAATGTGACTTAAAGATAGTCATACAAAAGATGTATTTTTTTTTAAACCTCAATAAGCTTGTTACCACCACGTAGCATTTCCAACAGTATTACTTCAGTCCTCATGATGATCACCATTCAGCAACATGCTTCCAGGTCAGGACCTCCACAAGCATAGGGGAAAAGGTACAGAAAAGCCTTTTGATTTTTTTTTATATATATATCTATAAAAATATATATATGTGTTCTTTAAAAACCCACAAACAAATCACTGTCTGCTGAAGGTAACTTGAACAATCAATACTAGCCTACAAGGTCACACACATTAACTTGCTGAGTGTTAACTTCTAATTAGGAGTGGTATCACCCTTCATAAAATGCTTCTGCTAAGAACTCAGCATTTAGACTTCCTTGACCATTTCCAATAGTTCACCATTTTCTATGATTGCTGTATTTTCACAAGAACACACTGGCTTATGTCCACTACGAATGTCTGGAGGCCATTTGAACAAGTTTGTATTACACTTTGCTCAAGCTAAAGGTGGGATTCAAAGTCTTTAGTTGTTCAGATTTCAGAAGTGGATGCATACTTCAGGTATATGCCTTTACGTATTTCCCCTACCCCCCCTTACACAGTCAAGAGTATGACATTCTTACCAGATCTAAATGTACTCTAAAGTTTAACCAAATTGTTTTTGAATCAGACTGCATCACTACAATGCTACAAACACATTGCACTCGACATCCAGGAACCCTGTGGGCCTGAGGAGTTCATTTATCTTAAAACAAACTAAATTCTTTCTGCTGTCCACTCTTCTAGCGAGAGGACACCTCTTGCAGAGCTCATACCACAGCAAAGAGGTAAGCTAACCTGAATTTGTGCATGTTTTTTTCCAGGGGTAAGGTAGCAACCAACCAGTTTGGATCTCACTGAAGAATTAAATAGCTTCTCAAAAGATGGTGATCAATTAAGTTCTTTCCAGTATACTTGAGCTACTTGAGATCATTAATCACCACTTAACTACCTAGGGTCTATGCTTCCTGCAGTTAAAGTAGCTTGAGCTCAGTAATAGAGAGGACAGAAGATTTTGAATTCTTCACAGGGTTATATCTCCTGGAGAGATATGTCCTCTCCCTAGTAGAGGGGACACCAGAAGGAACTCAGTTATTTTAGAATATGAATAGCAGAAGATAGTATTTTTCAACATAGAGGATAAATATTTAAGTTATAAAATTGAGGTGAGTCTATAAGTTAAACTCCACTGCAAAGTTCAGCATTTTTGTTTCACATTAAATCCCATTAAGCTACTCCTACTTACCTGACTTTGTACACAACTCAAGTACAAAGTACTTAAATTTAACAAGAGCCATTTACCAACCCAACTGCACATTTGCATGCCCTGAAAACACACCCTCCTGTGCCAACCACATGAGCTTTACAAGAGTAAAAAAAGCAAGGTTTTTGCTCAAGACATGCAATTTTAACTAGCCTTGCAAATTCAATTTAAAATGAGTTCTGGTTCTGTAGTAACACATGCGCAAGTTACAAGGGCTGTTTTAGACAAATAGTATTTTTAAATGCTTAACACAATGAACACTATGCATTGAGCACTTACAGCGGTATACAATAATTTTGAAATTTTGAAGTCCACATTTAAGGATACTTACCTGAATCAAAAACAAGCACTGTGAGTAACAGTCTCAAAAAAAACCTGCTTGGGCAAGCTATTATGCAAAAGTAAACTCTACCTAAAAGCTGAAAGGAAGGAAGAGAGAAAAGTCATGCACTAAGTTTACATTTTAAAGATTTAGAGCATATCAGGAGTCTCAGTCTCTGGATCAATTTTATTATTGTGCACTAACAAAGAATTTCCAGTGAGGCTCTACGCTGACCATGCTTCAAGCACATCCTATTTCTTCCACTCTAAGCACACACTATAGCAGTTACTTGCAACCTTGAAACTCGACAAAATAGGACATGACAGTTAAGCCACAAGGCACCTGTCATATGCTTCTTCATATCTTACGTAAGGCCTTTCATACTACTTGTAGATCCTAACACTACTTCATATCACTTAATTATTTTTAACCTACTATTTCAGTCTAAATACTCTTATAACAGACACTGGTTTAAAAGGGCAAGTTTTAACACACTAGCTGAGACAGTTTACCCATCATTAGCTGAAGTTCAGGAAGATTTTACTCCTGCTAAACAATTCATGCCACAGTATTCTTGTTCGAATATTGCTAAGAACACAAAGTTCTCCTGCTTCTTACTGTTCACCTGCACTAGTCTAGAAGACAGACAAAGTGCATACTGATAAACATGAAACAGACGTGACAGCTGAGGTAGTTAAAATGTAACTAGACAAAGAAAAAAAAGCAGCTTCCTTCATACAGTATCAACAACCTAGCCCAAAGAACACCTGGAATTTGCAAAACCCTTTTCCAGAAGGACAATACCTTTGCAGGGCTTAAATTGCTCAACCCCTGGTCTTAAAGGGTCTATTAAATTCTGTATTTGTAAAATGTGTATTTGGTGGCCCAAGAAATCACATACGGAGTTTGAGTTGTCACAAACCAGTCTATCTCTTGCATGAGAAAAGGGACCACGCAGGCTACACGCCTTCTAGTTTTACTATTCAGGCTAGGCTGAGGGAAGGCAGTTTCTTTAGCAGGTCAGAATCTAGAAACAAGTATTAATGAGTGTGGTATTGGAGCCTCCTGGTACGTACATCCTTCCTGCATATGGACAAGGTGGAAGGAGAAGAGAGTTGCACCCACAACGCACAGTAGATACCAGTGACTTCACTGAAGTGCTAGAGCATCTGTAAGGCGCACACTGAGCCAGGCCCCAGTCCTGCCACAGACCTGATTACCTACCAAAGTGCGAGGTCTACCATTCCTCCTTCCCCTTACACCATTTGGCATGTTCTTACCCTACTGCTCTGAATCCTGTGCAAGAAGCATCATGTCCTTTTAGAAATGAAATAAAAGCTAATCCTTTTCACTGATATAGGCAGTTACGCAAAAAAGCAGTTATACACAAAAAGTTCCGCATGTAAAACTTCAACACTTGGTTATTTCTGATCAAGGTAAACTATGTAATGACACCTGGAGCACTGGGCTACTGCAAATACTGAAAGAAGTCAACAACTTTCAACAGGCCTCCAAAATATAACTCAACATTTTATCCCATTGCATCATGAAAACACTCACCTTTGTGCTAGATACACTTCAAACATTCTACTGATGTGAGCAAAAGGCCCATTTTTATGCATCCCTGCAAGATACCAAGACATGCTCCTTTTCCATTTTTAGAGGCAAATGGACACTACTAAAGGTTTGCACCAACAGAGGAGGAACTGAGCAAAATGGTCGAAATGGTAACAGGCACTAAGAGAAAGTGTCTGCATTCAGCTATTCTACAATAGTCATCGTCCTGCAAAACTCTCACTCTTCTGCACTTGGTAACTGTGCTACATAGGCAAGCCTCAACTCATCCGTTTGTATGTGGGGCCTTGCTACAACTTGTTCACTTAAAATAATGGGTTGTCAAACTGGTGGTAAGTCTAGGGGAAAAAAAAAACATTTGTAAAGACCAAGTTTCCTTTGGCGATACTGCAAAACCATTCGTGTAACAGAATGTTAGTGCTGCTTTCAAATGAAAACCAGAGGGTGCTTTCCCTACTAGAATAGAAAGATGTCTCACAGTCTAAAGATATTCTTTGTCAAATTGTCCTGCACACGTTGCAATAACTAAGCACAATTCAATTGAACACAAGTTCAGTTCAGATCAGTTTGCTGGTTTTCATGCAGCTGGAAGCATTGGTCCCAGGTCAGAGGAAAGCAAATTTGTCCGAGAAGTTGCAAAAAGCTAAATAAAATGACCCCCTCTCACTCCTTTCCCAGTTTCTGAAGGATTCTGCATTTTTGCTTTCCCACGTCATCCTTTTTTATAATACCCAGACAAATGGATTTTGGATAAAAAAATAAAACCAACTTGCAAGAAAATTGGCTCTAAAATATTTTAGTCACATTGACCAAAATATTCAGTAAATCACGATATAGTTTAAACCAGTTTATCAGTTTCTATACATAATTTGAGCACTTCAGTACTTTGACATTTGCTTGCAGCCTACAAGCTGGCCACATTAATAACGAAGTTATCAGCACACAGAACCCCACTGCTGGCTGCTTAGTATGCAGTAGAAGCAAGCAGAAACAGTTCCATCTTAAGAACTTGAGGATGTCTTTGCTGCTTCCTCAAAGCTATATGAAGGCAGCGAAAAAACTGGAAGTACTATTAAGCAAACATCCATGTCGATGGAACAGTGATTTCAAATGGCACTGAATGCATTACATTAATAAAATTAATTACTGCAAGTTCAAGATTCTTAGAAGAGACTATTAGGTGGATGAAGTGTGCCACACCAGTATTGCAACTTACACTAATGGAAAGCTACCTAGACTTACCTTTCATAAAAAGGGTGCTACAGTCAAGACTCCAAAAAGCCTGGGCTATGACAAGCTTTTCACATTTTCACAATTTTACTGTTAAAAGTGAGAGGCCTAGTTTAGTTATTACAGATTTGTCATCAACAATACACTGCCACCAAGATACATGTTTTAACCTAGCAAAAATCAAGCTTAATAGACATATCTACTTATCCCACTGACGTCTTGACTTGTACCTAGAGAATGTATTTCATCTCACACTACCTTCTACTGCAAGTCAGCATTAAGAACTCCTGTTCAGAAGCTGCATTTTTTTCTCCATCACTCCATTATTACAATAGACCTAATCTCCAAGGTACCATCCTATTTGCTAGTTAATGCAAACATTTACTTGAGCTACTTAATTGCATACTTAAAATAGGCAGGTGATGCCTGATCAAAGTATTTTCCTGAAAGTCAGCTACACAACATAGCAGATGTGTTCACGTGGCAAAGCAACCTCAAAATCTGTGGTGTGATCTCCAACACCAGGAACAGTCCAGAGAAACTATAACCATGACAACAGCTAGTCACCTAGAAAAAAAGGCTGCAACACCTCCTGGGTACCAAAACAACACACTGAGTCTTAACTTCATCCTGTGTTGCCCAAATATAAGCACTATTTTTCACCCAAACACGGACACTTTTAATCTTGATCACTGAAGAGCAAATCTGAAACCAGCTCCTTCTGCTATGCATTCATAAAAAAGAATCAGATTAGAGAACTACTCAAGAATTAAGAAAACCAAAGACTCCAGGACCTAAAGAAAAGCATGTTAAAATAATTAATTTTTTGGCCACTACTTGCACAGGAAGATGGACAATTCTCAACATCTAGATAGAAAGCAACTAGCAAGATTTGCAGGATCACGGTCTCATTTACTCTTCATTTTCTTCTATATAGACGTGCCTGAAAATGACCATATTGACTTCTGCCATAAAGAACTTTAAAGTTATTTAATCCTTTGCCTCAAAAATGCAGTTAGAGCCTCATTCCTCTGACCACTCAGTTCCTGGGAACTCCCCACATGGATTCCAGAAACACTCAAAGTCCTCACCAGTGGACGGCACATCAGCATTGGTTGGCCTTCCTGCTGTGCTCTCCCTTCCACCACAACAAAAAAGCCCCTAAACTTTAGAGGCCTTCTTGATACTATATATTCCCAGATAATTCTTCTGACATACTTAAAAGATTCCCCTTGCTTTTTGCAAACTTTAACCGTTCTCATTTTTAAAATGGAAATTCCCTTCCACACATATACACAAGTCTTCACCCTTGTAATTTTAGCAACAAAACCTCATTTCACATCAGGACTGCAGCTGCATTTGTTGCAAACCAATGTTACTCCTTCACCAAAAATCCACAGAAGTCATCTATACTAGAGTAGTCATATCTTAAGTCTGAAGCAAGTTATTTGCTCTAATATATTTTATACCACACTGAATTCAGAAAGTCTTTCTGAACATCAAAAACCCCACAAAAGATGAGTTTACTGCACTAATCCACTTAATCTAGGACCTCCTTATCTTCTTTGTGTGCATACCGATCTCACAGGAAGTTTCTTGGGTGGAGACTTGAAAAAGTTTTTTAAAGCCTCTGAACTGTATCTGAATTACTAGTACTAGTTCAGTTTTCTTGCACATGCCCTTTTCTGCTGTCCAAAGAAACAGACCTAAACCAGAATATGGTTCCAGAGTAAAACCTCAGCCCTGGCACATCTTCAGCCCCTTAGAGCTGAAGAGATCATACACCCTGCCCAGCACAGAAATTAAGTGCAACTCTTCACATATTCCACTCACCCTTGTTGACATAATCAAAGCAGATTAGAATGCTTTTCCATAAGCAAGATAGGCAAGGCAGCTAAATGACCAGACTTCAGTCCAAGAGGGCCCATAACAACAGCATGACACAACTCATCTTGGATGTTACTCCTTATCCCCAGAGGATTAGTTCTTCAAAACCACGCTATGACATAGTGCTTGGCACAAAAAGTCAAGATACAGTCTGTATTAAAAACCCTAATAGAAACAAACTTGAGCTGCCTACAAAAATTAAACTAAGTATTGAACCTCAATTGCTTACTTTACAAACATATATAGAAAAACAAGTCCATAGGAGAATTAATTTTTAAAATGATCTCCTCAACATCCATCCAGTGATTATCATGATCAGATAGTTCTGTAGGAACTATAGCTCTTCTAGTTTTTTGTACTTAACAGCACTGGCATGTTTATCTCAAGTGCAGCACAGAAACCTGCTCTCAACTCTCTTACACTATCTACCTCAACGACCAGCTAGAATATCATACATTAGTTTTGCCAGACATAGTGCAGCAATACCAAGAACCTCATACAGAAGTGAGACCTAATCAACATAAACAACGGCACAAGGATGGAGGTGGCCATCTACAGACAATGCATCTGAAGACTGGCTAAAACAAAAAACACAAAAATCCCCAAAAGAATGCACTACACTAGTTAAAGTTGAGTGGCACCAGTCACGTAAGGGAAGGCTGGAATACTCAAGAATTTGATTGAAATGATATCACGGGCACATTTGTAGAAAAGCACAAAGTCACACCATCAAACTGCATCATGAGGAATTCAGTTCGAAGGGTCAAAGCAGGGCAAGAAAAACAAGTGACTACAGTCGCCAACACAATACAGCCGTAAAAGGAGACAGAACCAAGCCAAAGCAGACACAAACCAGAAAAAAAAAAAACCCCAACATTTTAGTGTTTCAAGAAAAGAGTCTCAGGTAGGAAATGTTCACAGAAAGACTACTTCAGAAGAGCCCAGATTAGTTGGCATGGAAAAAAGGACAATCAGCAATAACTGTTCTCTAAGCATGAATACCGTGGAGGGATCAATCGGAAAGAAAGAGCTAAAGAACCAGCTCTAGAGAACAAACTCATATAAGGACAAGCAATATAACCAGCCATGAATAAATCCACGAGATTGCTCTTACAAGCTTATTCTTTACGCCAGTTTTCTAACAGAAGCCAACCATGTTGGGAAGGAACAATAAAATCCAGTTTCAGTTAAAACCCATGTTAGCTGGTGTTCACATGCTAATAAAAGAAAACCATCACAAAACCACATCAACTTCTGCTTTAATCACTTGCTTTTCGCAGTAAGTTGAAGCCTAGAGACCTGTGTAATCTCTTTCAACAACAGATTTATCGAGTTTGCCTATACATCTGTCAGCTATTATTTTTTTGAGATTTTGATGTTTCTACAGTATTTTAGCCTAACCAAGAAGGTTGCGGAAGAGAAACTAGCCAGGTGGGGAGTGTTACACAAGAACAAGCTTATCATAAATCTCCGAATAAATTCAAATAGATCACAAAATATTTTGAACACAAGTTAGTCAGTGAAGGGTGAAAGCAGCCTAGTACAAAACAAAGTATTCTGAGTGCTGTATCTTAAATACAGTAAAATAAGAAGGAACCAATATTTAAATAGCCTTTGTGACAGACAGCACTCCTAGGAAAGATTTCTTTCGAGAAAAAATACAAATGGAAACATTTATAAAAGGATCTTATCTCAAGTTCTCTTCAACTGTATGGAGTACAGCAAGAGGAGAAAACTAATAACTTACATGAAATAACTAGGAACTAGCGCATTCAGCCGATCAATGAGTTTCCTAAAGGAAACAAAATGCGTACTAAGACCAGAAAATACAAGTGGAGAAAAGGCATCACGAATAGTAATTCATGCATATTCAACTCGGAGAAACAGTCTAGCACACCTTACTTATTAGTTTTCAGGCTTGTAATGCTAAAAATTTAAACTGGAGAGGTAAAACATCCAGACACTAGAATCTAGTTTAAAAAAAACCACCACTTTTGAATGAATTAGTGATATTCAAGCCCTTTACCTTACTTCTTAGGAAAAGAGTATCACCCTATGCCTTACTCTATGTACACAAAGCATTTTCAGATGGGGGGGGAATCAAAGCAGGTATGAGTCAACTGAAAGAATTTAAATATGACTGATCTGGAATGGATATGTGGAAGGGGAAGGAGCTTTAATGCAGAGGGAGTTAACAACAATATTCACAATTTGCTAACAGTTCCACTGAGGTTTGTTCTTGCAGATTAGAAGTTATTACAAATACAAATGTTCACTAAAAAGACATTTCAACATCATGCCATTCCTCTCATTTCCTTCTCTGTAATCCTTGGTTTTACAGCTTTCAAACATGAACTTCAAGGGTCAAGTTATTTCTGCTGTAACTTCAAGGTAAAACTACAAATACGCATTGCAAACTATACCCTCACCACAAAACCAGACTTGACCCCCACTCTGAATGGCTATAGATCAAATGATCCTCCATGGAAGGCATGATATGAACTCTGTTTCATAAGAAGGGAAGGACTTTACCACAACAGAGAAAAAAAAAAAAAAGTATGACAGCAGCTAAAGCAGCCAAGCAGTACTGTTTGCAATATTTCCCGTAAAATATCAAAAGCAAAAAAGGTCCTTCTGTTTTAAACAAACAGAGGAGACATTCAAAGTGTCCCAAACCTGTCACTTGTTATGCTCTGCAGACAATATATTTTAGGACTAGTTTGAATCTCTTTCCTATTTAGGTCACAGTCCCTGCTACTCCCACAAGTTACTGCGGTGCTCTGTGACAGGGACAGAGAAACACCTCATATTGCCACTACTACTTGGAGTGAACATGGCAGTTCATTGCTTTTTGCTTTGTATGAGTGGCAATTGCCTTTTTCACTACTCCAGAGAACAAAAGTCTGAACCAAAGTTATTTCACAGGTGCATGAGGAACTGTCAAGGTAGAAGATCTACCATGCATCAGTAGACTTGTACCTGAAGAAGAAATACTATTTATGCTTAAAAAGACATATGAAACTGAAGGACGTCTCAAGAACATCAGTTTTACAAATATTGTTGCTTAGGGAAATAGTAATTGGAAGAGACAGGCATTGAGAGGTATTCATAGACCTAGAGTATAAAGTAAAAAGGCTGCAGAGGGCAGATTCCTTCCTTTCCCCCCTCAAATGCCACCCAACTCTCCTGAAGCACAGAAGTATGCTTTTTTTTAAACTCATAGCTTTAAGGCAAACTTCTGGATTACCAAACTGCTGATAGTGGTAAAGAGCAAAACCAAAACAAAACAAAAAAAAAAGACATCCTCAAATCTTTTTGGGAACAGAACTTTTGGGAAGTTCTTTTCTCCTTTTGCCACTACCGTCTGGTTGCTGACTGTGCCATACATCCTACTTGTGAAGCTTGCATCATGGCTCCCCAGAGATCTTCGTATTTTTCAGAATATGCACCAAAACAGAAAAAGCCAGAACCATGCTAAGTGGATTACAATTTAATATGGTAATGTTAAAGATTCAGAACTACCGTCATGGTGGAAATAGGCTTACTAAAAAGTACAAGCCATAAGAGTGCCATTTCAATAAATGACCATCACATTTCAGTAAAGACGATGCCATTTGAGCCAGTTGGGATACCGGAAGGATGTCCCTTTTGTTACAACACAACCGCCCGGGAAGGAATTGTGGGTGGGGAGGTTGAGGGACTTCCCATGGCTTCACAGATGCTTGATACTCTCAGGCCTGGCTCTCAAACACGCTATGGCTACGCTTCAGCCATCCGACAAATGTCGGGGTCACTAGATCCCCAGCCTAATTAGTCAGGGAACATCTCAGTAATTTGCATAAAGCAGCTTCTACAGTAAGCCCAAGACCAGCTCTGCGTACTTACACGGGAACTGCAGATACTCCCAGCTGTCGGTCATGCCACCGCATAGAAGAGGATCAAAGAGAACTCCATTCTACTGGATCTTTCCGGTAGTAACTATAGGATATTTCTTATTGCCATGATGAAAATGGAGCAGGATTTAGCGATGCTCAACACCAGGAGGCACAGCTGGTTTTCTGGACAGTTATTTTCTACAAGGAAATCTAAACCGGATTTTGACACCAGACCAAAGAACTTGAAAAATCTCTAAACAGAACACAGCAAATCTTTGCTGCTCTGCCTTGCTAACTCAGAGCAAAGCCCAAAGGGCCTTGCACAACAGCAATATACAAAAAGCAGAAACTGAAGAGTGGCAAGCTCTGTGAACTGCTTCATTCAGCACATGCCCTGGTCTCACACAGCAATACACGAGTTACTCCTGCTTCCAACATTCACTTCTCTTGTCTTCTCTCTAAAGGAAAGAGAATTTACAGCAGCAAATAATAGTCCATAACGTCCTTATAAAACATAAGCACATGCAGGCACACATGCAGATCCAGTAATGGGGAAAGAAGCTGGCAACACTTCGGAGCAAAAAAGTTTGTAGACCATGTGGAATTAGTCAGGAGACATAGTGCTGGCTTGCCAATTTCCAATAAACAGAGACATGTATTTTGTAAGGAAGCTTAACTGCCATTTGACAAAAATGTTGATTCCCAGTGGAATAGTTTCATACTTTAAGACTGTACCATGTAAGATCCTAGAAGAAGTAGCCTTACATGCCTACAGAAAGGTTTGCTTTCTCAAGGCCTGTTACTGAAGGAGCTTTTCAAGTACCTGCTTTTTTTTTTTTAGAACACAGCTGGACAGAACAGCATCCAAATTCAACAGTAATAGAGGCAGAGACTAGAGACTCTCCAAACTGTGTGTCAAACCATCAGACTAACCCCTTCAGGCAACAGTGTTCAAGGTAAGAAAAACAATAGTCTGTCTTTGAAAAATAACTAGGTCAAGGAAACACTCTGCTGTGGTTAGAAAAAAATCACAAGGGCACTTCTTAACGAACTACGACCTGTACAACTCTGGTTTGGAACATAGTTGCCAGCTATGGTTCAATACAGAAAACTTAAATCTGTTTTTAACAGCAAGATCATTTCAGGTACAAGATTGGAAGAGATGTTCCCCTCTAATACTGCTCAACCTAAAAAGCTATTATTTCTAACAAATTAAGGACTTCGTTAATTAGCAAACAGAGCTATAGGTAAAGGAGCTTTTTCTCATAATGAAGGAGGGAATTACACAAGATCTGGATTATCTGAGTTTTAATGCATTTTAAATGGAGCCCTAGATGGACAGCAATTTCACACATGCGAACACCCCTTTGTTTAGGTTATCTAGGTAATTCGTCTTGTTTGTGGCAGGAAGAGGTGAAAGCATCAAATTTAAGACTTGCATTAAGACTTACATTATCTCGAACAACTTGGCAAACTGCAATTCATCCTCAGGTATTTGTACTGACACCACAGTAAAACAAGTCACAGTTAACTGGGCCTATCTACTAAAATGAGTCTTGAAAAATTAAGAGCAAGTTCAAATTTAACCCTGGTAGAGGCTGTAAGTGACCCTGCTTCGGCAGGGGTGTTGTGTTGGACTAGACGACCCACAGAGGTCCCTTCCAACCCCTACCGTTCTGTGATTCTGTATTGGGACAGCATCTGCTCATCTCGCATGAAGGGTCTGTCACTGATATCACCACTTGCTCCTGTAAGTCTGAGAACTACGCAACAAGCCTGAGATGTGCCCTAGAGCTATCTTGGGAAGAGTTCTCCCGCTCTACGACACCTAGACACCTATTTTCAAAGGCCTTCCTTCTGAAAATGTCTGTTCCTTGGAAAAAGATACCAAAACTAACAGCTTCACTGTTCATCAGTAACAGAAGACTACCAAGGAATTTTAACAGTTTTGTATCAACCCGAGAGCTATACATAAGCAGCAGCAGATGCACCAACATTGCATGGATTCAGAGGACCCCTCATGTTCAGTAAAGCCATTAAGTGCTTCAGACAAGGCTCCCAGAAAGTGTAAGCTCTGATGATTAAGCACCCCAGGCTACTCAAAAGCAGCCCAACACTGCCAACTAGAAAATTCTAGCTTGCTGAAGTAAATACTTGTAATACGTTTAAACTAAGCTAAAGCTAAAGTTAATTATCTCAAAAATAATTAGGTGACCCTAACTCCCCTCAAGTTTAAAATAATCTTTAATATATCAAGGATACTTCTCCTGCTCATGTAAATCAAATATGAAGCTAGTGATACATACACACCAATACAGGCAAAACATATCACTTGTCTCCCAAACTAGAACACTGGTTATTTTTTAATAGATTAAAATAATATCTGTTGCCCTAGAATAAGCCCACAAGAACTAAGTGAACAAAAACACCTCCAACAGGTAACCCTGTGAGAGCAATTCACATTGCTTTTGTACCACGATACAAAAAGGTGGTATTTAAGGCTTCATATATTAGATCAAATTATAAACTGGGTAGCAGATGTTTCTCTAAACCATCCCACAAAAAGGCAAAATACCTGTCAGACACTAAAGCCTAGGAGGAGCAGGACACTAATGATCTATTACTCATTACCCATCCCACAAATCTGTTATTGCTTCCTCATATGGAAAGTTCTTAAGGACTGCATATTCTGAAGCCTGGCAGTCAGAAAATGACTCACTTGCTTTGAGACAAAACATTTTTACCAAAATATAATGCCTGTTCCATACAGACATTGTAATCACCATTGTATTTGCAAGAGGAAAACAAGGAAAAGGAATTTAGCTTCCCTTCCTCTGAGTCCTCCTCACACAAAACCCAAACCACAGGGGTGGCAATGGGAGGGGAGTGAGGAAGGGGAAAACAAATACTGAAGTGGTTTCTATAACCAAAACCCCCATAATTTCAAAGCCAACTAAATGACTGCACAACACTAACATGCCACAGGATGATCACAGGAAAGCACAGCTTTAGAGAAGATAATGTATTATCACTAATGCCTTGCAGGCTGGAATTTGCTTAAGAACATCATTAGAATGCCAACATAAGAATTCAAGTGTTTGGAGAACCCAAACTCAAAATTGCACAAGAGTGGATGTGAAAAGAATTAAGTTAGCACATCTACATAACAAGACAGATAACCAGAAGACAACCAAACCCAGTGACAAAGCGACCTGTAAGTCAGGAGAAGGAAAAAGCACCGTTTAACAGGTTTTATCTATATAACTTTTTGGGAAAAAAGGAATTTAACTTCCCAATAAGCACTTTGCTGAACAGGGCAGGGGGGAGTCTAAATCTCAGTTATGTCCCAGATTCAAAAAGAATTTGGAGGAAGTTCACGAGAAGTACCATTTCAACATCTCGTTTTGTATTTAAGCACACACTTTTTTTAACTGCATTGAACTGTGTAACTACCTGAACTGTAAAGTTCAAGAAATTGATATAACAAACATTAATTGCTATCAGACATGTTTTTACTTTGTGAAAGATCAGATTTATTTTTTTTTTTAAGGAACAATAGAAATGCTGAAAACCTTGAAAACCAGGCATCCTTCCCAGGTCCATTTGTTGGACTCAACATGTATCAAAGCAAAGAGGATCCAAACTCATCAACCCAGTCTGCCACTAAACAGTCTCCTACGTCTTGCTTTTGGAAGAACTGCACTCATAAGTTAGCAGTGTTCTGCCAGGAAACGCTCACAGCTTACACAAGCATCTACACGTATTGCAAGCACAAAGGTTCACACAGACTGTTCAATAGGAAAAATATTTCCACAGGGCAGTGTCTCTGACAATTAAATTCACAGCATTTTTTCCCCATTTTGAGCCAAGTTACATGTTACTTGTATGCACTTGGATAAAGCCCAGAAGTTTTACGTGAAAAGCTCAGACAAGTCAGTTCAGTAGCTACACACCATAGCACCATTTGGTATCCTAAGCCTTATGAGATTCATTGACAAATTGAGTTCTAAGTTGACCTGCCTTTCTAATAGCCAAATTTTGGAATGGTTTACACAATGTTTACCTCTCTGAAAGAATGCTATAATCTAGTATCTCACTTCCTTTTAGGTATCTAGATTCTTCTCACTTCTACCAGAATTCAACACAGCATGCTGAAGAACTAAACCCACAAAGTGTCTGCACCGACCCACCAACAGTAAAAGGTTCCAACGTTTGCTCCCCAATCTGCCTGATAAAGCTAAAGCCAGTCATGGCACAAACGTTGTGCCTCTCAGTAATGCTGCTACACACATTTTGGTGAAAGACTCAGCTCTTTGTGCAGGAGTAATTCCTATTTCACCTGGTAAAGTGTCTAAACTTATTAAAAGAAGTTAAAACGTAGTGCTATGTTGCTTTGTAATTATTAAGCATAATAGCCAGATTTAGAAAAAATAAATCAAGATTTTTCAAGCACTTCATATTAAAAACCATCTGGGAATGGGTGGGTGTAACCTTGCTTATAGAAAACAAACATCAGCTTTCAAACACCACAGTGTTAATAAGAACTATGTCATTATAAATAAGCCTTTTAACTGATGTTATGTTAACAAAGTCACTCCTGAAATAGAAAAATTTAGAGACTTCCTACACTGCTTTCACACAACAGATGTGCAGGTCATCTGTTTAGGTTCAGAAGGATGAAAGAGAGCCGTACAACTAAGCCTGAAATGACAAAATCCAAACTCAGAACTGACTGTCAGAGAGTAACAAAGTCCAGTGGAAAATACAGATGTCTAACAAAAGTTTAAAGACAGCTTTTAAACCAAGTGAACTACTTATGCCACATCTGCATACTCTATAAAAATAGTTTAATACCTCCATGAAAGTACTATTGCAATTTAAGCAAGTTCCTGCTCAATGGACACAGCAAGAGACAAGCACTAGATACTTAACGTTAAGATGGATGGTTAAGAAGTTGAGAATGCTAACAAGTAGAGGTATTTTTAAGCTACATGAATTCAAATATAGGGACAAATTCCCAGTCCAACAGGCCCAACATATCACAGCCCAAGTGGAAGCGCAGAGCTAGCAGAGGGAATGGCTTGCTTTCCTCGACTCTGAAATCAGCACTGGCTTTTCTGTGTCAAGTTACTGCTCATTCCACTTGGAGAATCCTGTTTGAGAAGGAAAACACCATTTGAACTCAACTCCCTGTATAAGCTCCCCACAACCGATTTATAACAGAATAAACTTGCATTGGTTTGGGTTTTTTTAAAACGTGTTTGGAGTTTAAGTCCACTTCGTAGTTATGTACATCTTCACAGCAGATTATAGTAATACAGGCTTTTTGTTCTGATGCAATACAGGTTAAGGAATGAATTTTTTTTGCCTTTTTAAGTTTTGAAAACAGCAGTTGACTTTTTAGCATAAGAACATTGACAAAGGAAGCAGCACCTATGTAACACTTCACCAAGCAGAGTAAATAAAACTTAAGATGACTGACAAGGTTCATCACTTTCTACAAGATACTCATTTTGATTAACCTGTTTTTACTGGAATGCTTTGAAGAGCTTTAAATTATTAAAATACCTAACTATTGGTGAAAGGGATAATCTAAGTGTTTGACTGGAAATGGAGATCTAGCTGAACACTTTACCTGGTCCTACTCCAGTCCTCAGAAAGCTCTGCAAGAAGACGTTAAGTCCTCGACTACTATTTCTTAAAGCAAAAACCACTGCTCACACGTAATTCCTCTAACTGCCATGAAAAAAATATTCCAGGCAAAAAGCACAATCATTCTTAACATTTTCACAAAACAAAGAAATAACTAGACACCATACCTACTATATCTGCTATCCCTCCTCTCACTCCTGTGGAAGCTGCTTTCAAACAGAGACTAAGAGAGCTCATATGTTTTTAGTAACCAGCGGACCAGAAAGTTTAAAGTTTTATTTCCATTAAATATTATCTGTTATCATGACAGTAGGAATGAGATTCAAAAATACATGCCACCATCTTAAGCGAGTATGAATGAGTTTTACAGCTTAAGTGAAACTGCTTTGCTTCCCACAAAAGGCTCTTTATCTGCTACAGAAACCACATCCTTGGAGACATTTAAAAGGTTGCAGTGGACCAAATACTAGAAGCCATTATACAGCAGGAAGCCATTATACAGCAGGACAGCTACGACTTGGTCACCATCACAGAAACGTGGTGGGACAACTCGCATGACTGGCATGCTGTCATAGACGGCTACAGACTCTTTAGGAAGGACAGACCAACAAGGAGAGGTGGGGGAGCTGCTCTATATGTGAGGGAGCAAGTAGAATACATTGAGCTTGGCCTGGGGGCAAATGAGGAATGAGTTGAAAGCCTGTGGGTTAGAATTAAGGGACAGGCTCATAAGGGTAACATTACAGTGGGTGTGTACTACAGGCCACCTGACCAGGAGGAGGATGTTGATGAGGCCTTCTACAGGCAGCTGCAAGCAGCCTCACAGTCACAGGCCCTGGTTCTCATGGGGGACTTCAACCACCCTGACATGAGCTGGGAAGACCACACAGCTAGGCAGGCGCAATCCAGGAGGTTCCTACAGAGCATCGATGATAACTTTCTGATGCAAGTGGTGGAGGAACCAACAAGGAAAGGTGCTCTGCTGGACCTTGTGTTAACAAACAAGGAGGGACTAGTGGAGGATGTGAAGGTTGGAGGTAGACTCGGCTGCAGTGACCATGAAACGGTCGAGTTCAGGATCCTGCGTGGAGGAAGCAGGGCGATAAGCAGGATCAAAACCTTGGACCTCAGGAGGGCTGACTTTGCCCTCTTCAAGGAGCTACTGGGAGGAATCCCGTGGGCCAGGGCTCTCGAAGGCAGGGGGGTCCATGAGTGCTGGTCGCTCTTTAAACAACACTTCTTCCATGCACAGGAGCAATGCATCCCCCTGAGAAAGAAATCTAGCAAAGGAGGCAGGAGACCTGCATGGTTAAACAAGGAGCTTCTAGCGGAGATCAGGCAGAAGAGAAAGGTCCATGGAACATGGAAAGAGGGGCAGGCCACTTGGGAAGAGTACAGAAACGTGGTGAGAGCATGCAGGGATGCGACGAGGAAGACCAAGGCCCACCTGGAATTGAAGCTGGCACGGGATGTCAAAAACAACAAGAAGGGCTTCTTCAACTACATCAGCAGCAAAAGAAAGGCTAGGGACAATGTGGGGCCGCTGCTGAATGAGGCAGGTGTCCTGGTGACAGAGGATACAGAGAAGGCAGAGCTAATGAATGCCTTCTTTGCTTCAGTCTTCAGTGCTAAGACTGGCCCTCAGGAATCCCAGGCCCCGGAGGTAAGAGAAGAAGCCTACAAAGAGGACAATTTTCCCTTGGTCGAGGAGGACTGTGTGAGGGATCGCTTAAGTGATCCGGATGTCCACAAATCCATGGGCCCCGATGGAATGCACCCACGAGTGCTGAGGGAGCTGGCGGATGTCATTGCTGAGCCACTCTCCATCATCTTTGAGAGGTCCTGGAGGACAGGAGAGGTGCCCGAGGAGTGGAGAAAGGCCAATGTCACTCCAATCTTCAAAAAGGGCAAGAAGGAGGACCCAGGGAACTACAGACCGGTCAGCCTCACCTCCATCCTGGGAAAGGTGATGGAGCAGCTTATCCTGGAGGCCATCATGAAGCAAGTGGAAGAAAAGAAGGTTATCAGGAGTAGTCAGCATGGATTCACCAAGGGGAAATCATGCCTGACCAATCTAATAGCTTTCTACAATGACATGACTGGCTGGGTAGACGAAGGGAGAGCTGTGGATGTTATCTACCTTGACTTCAGCAAGGCTTTCGACACAGTCTCCCATGATATCCTCCTGGGGAAGCTGAGGAAGTGTGGGCTGGATGAGTGGTCGGTGAAGTGGATAGAGAACTGGCTGAATGGCAGAACTCAGAGGGTTGCCATCAGCAGCGCCGAGTCTAGTTGGAGGCTGGTAACAAGTGGTGTCCCCCAGGGGTCAGTACTGGGCCCAGTCTTGTTTAACTTCTTCATCAACGACCTGGATGAAGAGTTAGAATGTACCCTCAGCAAGTTTGCTGATGACACCAAACTGGGAGGTGTGGTAGACACACCAGAAGGCTGTGCTGCCATTCAGCATGACCTGGATAGGCTGGAAAGCTGGGCAGAGAGGAACCTGATGAGGTTCAACAAAGCCAAATGCAGGGTCCTGCACCTGGGGAGGAACAACCTCATGCACCAGTACAGGCTTGGGGTGGACCTGCTGGAAAGCAGCTCTGCGGAGAGGGACCTGGGCATCCTGGTGGACGACAGGTTAACCATGAGCCAGCAGTGTGCCCTGGCTGCCAAGAAAGCCAATGGGATCCTGGGGTGCATCAAGAAGAGTGTGGCCAGCAGGACAAGGGAGGTTCTCCTTCCCCTCTACACTGCCCTAGCGAGGCCTCATCTAGAGTACTGTGTCCAGTTCTGGGCTCCCCAGTTCAAGAAAGATGAAGAGCTACTGGAGAGACAGTCCAGCGGAGGGCTACGAGGATGATGAGGGGACTGGAGCATCTCCACTACGAGGAGAGGTTGAGGGAACTGGGCTTGTTCAGCCTGAAGAAGAGAAGGCTGCGAGGGGACCTTATAAATGCTTACAAATATCTAAAGGGTGGGTGTCGGGAAGATGGGGCCAACCTCTTTTCAGTGATGCCCAGTGACAGGACAAGGGGCAATGGGCACAAACTGAGGCACAGGAAGTTCCGTCTGAACATGAGGAAGAACTTCTTCCCTCTGAGGGTGACGGAGCACTGGAACAGGCTGCCCAGGGAGGTTGTGGAGTCTCCTTCTCTGGAGATATTCAAGACCTGCCTGGACAAGTTCCTGTGCAGCTTGCTGTAGGTGACCCTGCTTCGGCAGGGGGGTTGGACTAGATGACCCACAGAGGTCCCTTCCAATCCCTACTATTCTGTGATTCTGTGAAAATATATATTGTGGGAAGTAATCATGCATCAGAGAATTAGATGGGATTATTTAAGACATCTTTCCTCTCCCATAATTTCCACAGTTGGTTTTTACAGATCAATAGTAAGCCAAATGTAAATAGTCACCCACACAAACTTCAACTCCAACTGCTGTACTTCATTTCTCATTTAATTTCAGGATGTGAGAGGCATAATCACACTACATAGCAGATGCATATTGCTGAACTTCGAAGGAGGCTATTTAACCTACAATCCAAATCAAAATACTTGGAAGTTTACCAGACATCTGTTATCCAGAGACAGGTGCAAACAGTTCAAGAATATCTGTGCTGTTACACCGATGACAGTAGGGCTGGGACCATCACTGAAGTTAGTTCAAAAAGCCTCTCCCTTTCATAAATCCCACAGCAGAGTAGGCATCTGAGGAAACTGTTCCAACCTTCCAGATCCCTGTTCCTCTCCAAAGAGAATGTCTTCCCAATCTCCGCAATTCTCTAGCTTCTCAAGTCATTTGCAACTAATAAATATAATAGTTTGACCAACCTGTAGCAGATCAAAGTTGACTTGCATTCCACTATTCAAAATGCTGCAGGCATAGCAGTAGTTTATTTTCACACTTCTGAAGTTTAGAAAACCTACAAGTATCTTATTGTATCCATTTCCATTCAGACAGTTGTCCTTCAAGTCATAAGGCTGCCCTTAAAGTTAAAAACACTGACACTTTGGAAACACTGAAGTCTTCGGCCTCTTGCATGTACGGGTACACTGTACAGGCAAAGTAGAAACATTTTTCTTGAGGTCTGTTGCTGACTATTTTTTTCAGCTATAAATTAAGTTTATACCTAGAATTACACAAAGTGGATTTAAATCACTGATTTACTTAGCTGGACAATTTTGGTACTCAGCTTCCTTCCTCTGAACAAGACGACTGACCACTGAGCTGGAATTATTTCATGCCTTTTGAAACACAAATCATCTGATCTTTTGCTTTCTTAGTTTATGATCCCTTATAGAAATAACTACCACGGAAAGGAGAAAAAAGGCCCCAGAACTGTTTTTCAAAGCAAAGGTAGGCCACGATCAGCTCTATTTTTCAAATGTGAAGTTAAAGGCTCCCCTAGGAATAGGTATTAAATTTTCAAACAAGAACCAGAATTCTGTTCCTGGCTCTACTGCTTCATGCACAGCTGTTCTTTTTGGTTTTTCATGTTATACAAAGGGAATCTACTAGTAAGTCAACTATGTTGCATATTTACATTTGCTACTGTTTTATTGATCCAAATCAACCCCAGTCCAATCCTTCACTACACACAGCTCATCTGTATTGTATTTTCCACAACCCATATACCAAAAGCCAAGGGCATCAAGGGTGCCCTGAAGCAGAAGATACCCCCATACAGTGCAAGGACATCTACCATCTATTTTATCCGTGAAGCAGCAGTGCATCACAATTGCAAATCATCATCCACAGGCAGAAAAAACCCAGACCTGTATTTTGACGAAGAAATGTTGTACTGCATCTTCTTGCAAGAGTACCACAAGAGTTTAACTGATGAAGACCTGCAATTGTATTACCTTCTCCAAATCACATGATGCAAGTGTCATATGCTAGGCAGAGAACAGCCTTTGCTGACTTCACTGTATCCACAAGCAGAAAATCCGTCTAGCCCAAATAACCTGTTTGTTCCCATTTTGACAGGGGGCTTTAACAGATAAGCTTTACATAAGCATCTCAAACTATTTAAAGCAACTTGCTTACTATTTAGAGAACACAATCTGAATGAATTTCATGAGCCAGTACCTAACCTACTTTAGCTAGTCCAGGCTTGGACTCACTGATTACCCTCCTAGCATCGTAAGTGACTCCCAAGATCACTACTTTTATCTTGCACATGCTAAAGCAGCAGCCTGGGAGAAAGCGTGACGCAACTGAGCGGCTACTTCACTACACTACTCGTGTACAATACTGTCTTTTCTATGTCCATGCTTGAGTTCTACTTACAGCAGTGACACTGCTTGTGCAGCTTGGGAACATTAATCCACTTCGTAGCATAAGCAAGGTGAACAAATCTACTGTCACTATGCCTAACAGGGCACACCTGGAAAATTTCTAGACAAGAAGAATTCAAAGAATCAAGGAGAAGGCTTCAGAGCTTATTTTGCTTACACTTGGTGAGGCCACAGTATGGCTAACTCATTTATGCGCCGGCATACCAGCCATTACAGTGACCTCAAAGAGCAACACCTCACCCTTCTATCTATTCACATCGGCTTCTGCAAACTGGCCCCCACAAAGCAGAATTCAAGTACACAGAGATTCCACAAGAGATCAAGAGTTACTAAAAGTCTCTGCAGGAAAAGCAGCCATCATCTCATTGAAGTTCAGTCACAGCACTCCTGATGTGCTCTGCCCTTCATAAAATACTGCCGCCTCCTCCTCCTCGTCCTCACACCCTTCAGGGAAAGATCTCCAGCCCCATTATTCATCCCTACTTTGCGTACATTTTTAAACTGCTGTGGAAATCACTACCAATTAGTCCCCCTGCTTACCCTCATACCTAAGTGATACTGGTCTTGATGTACTGGCCAGAGTTGACAAGTCTTTATGACTCAGATGCTACCTTCTGTGAGAAGCCCTCCTTGCTGTATAGAGCCACAAAGCCACTACGTCACTGTGACCTGAAGCATAAAGTCAATAATCACAGAGCAGAGACAATTCTAGCTCAATTTACTTTAAAGATCAAAGTTATCCAAGTGTTTTGCTGATTCAAGACCTTAAACTCCACGAAAGAAAACAAATCAAGCTTTCAGGTGTTTGGAGAAGGTGATGACGAACCGAGTTTACAAAAATTAAACTGTTGTGGAATATTGTGGAGGTCCAGATAAAGGGTTAAAAATCAGATTATCAGAGACTAGATCTAAGGGCAGTTATGAGCATTTGAACCACTGATGCATGCAGGCAGAAGCCTGGCCACTGTGCTGGAGGAAGTATCACGTTGCAGGTCCATTGTTCCTCCAAGCAGCTGTTCTCCACCAGGCAGGCTGCCAGCTACACAGGGGTTTGGCCTGACCTGATGCGGCACTCACCATCTCTCTTCGCACCAAGAAAATCCACTACTATAAAATCCAGATAAATTCAAAGAATTTCTAAGCCAGTAGAAGCACCCTGTGCTAGGAAATCACAACTTCAGACCCCAAGTTCCTTCACTGTTTAGAGATCCTGAAAACTTCTCATTGTGTTGTCTTTAGTCTAACGTTAGTGCATGAGACGCCATAGCACTTAATAGTTGAAACTAGTCCCTACTTGGATAAAGCCACCTATTTTTTATTAACTATTTAAACATACCAAAGACCACTTCAGAGAACATATTAGGGAATTTTGGGGTTTTTTTAAAGCATGATACCAAGATATTTTTATTTTTTGGCAACTCCATGCTACGCTGGGGGAGGAGTAGCACAAGAATGTCAAACACCAAAAAGACTTCAAACTACAGTGTACAGCTTGATCTAAGACAGAATTAAATCTTATTGTCACAACAAAACTTGCTTATACACTGAAAAACATGTGCAACCTCCTGGCTGTTCTTCACTTGTCACACCTCGGGATCAGCTGACGTAATTTATGAAGCAGAACATTTGAAAAAGCTCAGCAGTTTTCTGGGATGGAAGAACTCATCAGTAAAGAACATTTCTAACCTCCTACTGCAGTTAGCAGTCTAAATGCCACCTTTATTCGCTCTGTGGCAGCCTCTGTGGTAGAGCTTACTAGCTGCAGAAGAGCCCAGGTCCAAAGCAGCTCTTTGCCACGCGCAGGCATCTTGCCATAAAGGGTGACCAGATGCCTGCTGCCATGAAGGACCACCAACACTCTTCACTGGAGCCAGCTGCTTCTCTGGACCGTTGTGAACAAGTACTAAGTAGGCACAGATACTGTGTTCCGCTGTTGGTAACTCATACAGCTATTCTCACATACGTAACTGAAAAGAGAAAGTAATTTTGAGTCCTTAGGGGCTGAAAACAGCTATCATATTTTGTTATCGTTTCCTACATATTTTTCCATTTGTTTTTACAGCTGTCTTCATGTTCTAGAAAGTCTGAAGTTTCATAAACTTGTATTTTCAGCTTAAAGTCCAGAAAAAAAACCCTTCCAGAACTTCGTAGTATGTGAGAGCTAAGCAGTGGTGTACGGCAGCCTGTCTGATCATTTCAATCTATTTCTGCATGCATGAATTACTCATTTTACTGAATATTAACATAGCATTTTCTATGACAATTGACTATATGGCATATTCTTTTACAAGCGGGCATAAATTCTAAAGCAGAGGGGGAGTACAGCAAAGTAAAGTGTGAAATGTTTGTGGAAGAAAATAAAATCAAAGTATATAGAAAGAAACAGTTTATGGTGTTAAAAGCTGCCCAGTTTCTTTCCTTCTTTTAAACACAGGCAGAAAAGCAAATATTAAAGAGGCAACAGCGTAAGAAGCAATCCACAAACAAGTACAGTAACTAAGAATAGATTACAGGGATAGATTAATGATCCGAATTTACTCATATACAAATGCTAAGCTTAAAAAGCAATGACAATGAGAACTTTCCTTTCATAATTAGACTTTTGATTTTCTAGCACTTCTGTTTAGCAAGTTAGTAGGGACTGAGCCAGTGACCAAGTACATTTTCTAGAACTCAGCTAGCAAAAACCAGTTCACGAATGCAAAAAAGCCCAACCAAAGCCACCTTCCGTCCCCTTCTCCCTCTACAGCTTTACCCAACCACAGCTATTAAAGATCTTTATTCAGATGAAACAGCACTTGCTTCAGGTTAAAGCAAATAAGTCATTTAGTTCTGGTAAATATTGATTTGAGAGAATTTCTGGCTGAGAAACCTTGAGCAACTCTAGCAGGTGTTTCAATGCCAACCTCTCAGGACTCCAGAGCATCAGCAGAAACGGCTGCAGACACAAAACTCCCCTCTTCACACAGCTGGGGCTCCAACAGACCCCTGCAACGTAAAGTAAGAACTCTCCCTTCCAAGCGCCTTTAGATCTGACTTATGTTCTCCACAAGCAATACTAAATATCTGATTACTGACCTGGTTTTGAGCAATTATTTGATAAGTTTAGCTTTTCAGGAAGATTTGAGGACATCAAAATTTTTGCGGTAAAGCTTAGAACAAAAATCCTTAAGATCACTTTTCAATATAGGTCTTTCATAAACTGACTTAGAAGTGAATTAGAAATCATAGAAAAAGTATTTCTGGAAACAATAAGGAGTCATCAAGATACATAAAAGAGGGGTCTTACTGAACTTCACCTTATCGTAGTCCTGATCTTCACTGAGCTATATGCAGATATAGGACACATCCACATCTCCTTGTATGACACATCAAAACCAGTCCTCTGTAGTACTAGCTTTTAATATTTTGCACAGCAGTAATTTTGTTTAAATTTGGAGAGAAATGTTTAAGACCGCAACATAAGTTTCAAAGCACATACATTTGCCAGGATTTCAGGCATGGAGAGAAGGTAGGCTATGAAGAAATACAAAACGTCTAACAACGTAATAGGTAAGCAAGCTGTCATTCTAAAAAAACCCCCAACATTTCTTGAAAACAATTCAATTTTTACTTTAAAGTTTTCAGTACCTGCCTAGTTTTTAAACAGATGTTTTCATTAATGTTTATTATGTTTTGGAACTGATGTATTTCCAAACTATACTTTGTGCCTTTGATTACACATACAGTAGTATCTTTATAGGAAGATTCTACCAAAACAAGTGGAAACCCCCATCAGGCCTTGACACTGAAGAATGAACTTTGTTGCATAAACTACTCAGCTTATCACGAAAACATTGTTTCAAAATAGGTCTTAAAGGGAACAGTGACCAAGATGGGCTCAATATTATTATGTATTCTTCAATTTAGCAGCAAGTCTAAGTAGTCATAAAACTTTCTATAGACATGGGCTACACCAGGTTTTCTCCATGCACACTATTATATGGATTATTTAGAAGGTATAACATCTGAGCAACTGAAAGTATTCTCCAGTCTGCATCTCACCTCCAGAGCTTGAATGCAAACAGCAGGTCTAGCCAAAAAAGGAGCAGGTTTTAAATTTTACATTCAGTTTAAATAAAGAAACCTGCATTAGACCAAACAGGCAGTTGAAAGGCAAATCCACTAATATTTCTGGAGTACATTAGCAATCTAATTTTAGCAATGACTAACACAGAGAAACAGGTAAGATCTGATTAGCTAACTAGTAAACTTGCATCTTAACCAGAACTCAGAACAGTGTCTAGTCATACATAGAACACTAGTTACCAGCCTTGTCAGGAAGCAAGTCATTCTGTATGGCTTGCCACCTAGTTACCTACCCCACAGCTTCATCTAAAAAGCCGTATTTTTAAAGAATAAAATCCTTATAGCTTAAAGTAAGTTGTCTTACAAAGGTGTAAGACAAGGACAGATGTCATCATGCAGACTTTTAGCTAAACAAAGTGGACATAAACTAGTTAACCCCGTGAATATTGCACAGTAGACAGTTCAGTTCTGGTATCTTACTAGTAATTTTCCCATGCATTTCTATGGAAAGCCTACTAATACCAAGCTACCACAGACTGGGCATTTTAGCCAGCATCCCATACTATTCAGCTTTTCTTTTGCAGAGACACTGGTGCAGAACTATTTCTTTTCCTTACATTTTTATTGCTACTTCTGCAAACTGCCTCCTCCCCACTACTCTCAACGGATGTACTCACACACATGTCCTGAGTCTGGTGTCTACTGCAGGTAGTAGGGTTATATTCTCACAAGCATCAAGTGATCCCTGACTATAACATAAGACTCCATTTTACATCTACAGAAAGTTAACGAGCATCTTCAGTTTTAAACTGTGCAGTTGTCTCTGTGGACACAGAAGCTTTGAGAAATGAGTTGTGTACATGCATTTGTATTACACACAAAGTACAGGCATGAATTGAAGTTTACTAGTTTTTAAATCAGCACCTTTACTCTCACATGAGGAGGGAAGTAGAATTCTGAATAACTAGAGTAAAACACCTCTCTACTGAGCCGGAGCATCCTCAGTTGCCTTATGGGAACACTATTTCTATTTCTGACTGCTTATTAGCAGTTTCTTTAGTCAATTCATTTATGTGGGGGTTTGCATGCTTTTATTTAGCTATATGGAATCACTCAAACAGCAAGGGGACACTTAACTAAACAGATTTGCACCAAGATGATTTAATCATTGTATGCTGTTCTCAGAAACCAGTGGCTTAACTTTTTTGCTACCCTGTCTAACCCTCTTCCCCATGGCTTCCTTGCATTTTAAAACCAAGCCATTTTTCTTTGGCCTCTACCAAAGATGGCCTATTCAAGCATCTTTTCATAGATCTTTGTAGTCTATAACAAGTAGAGGAGATTTCAAAAACTGGACTTTGGGAGCAAAGAGTAAATAAGGTGCTACAGAGCATAGCCCTGGCAAGAAGCCTGCTGTACTGCTGAAGGTGGCATGTATCAACACAAGAACTACAAATTAGTTCAGTTTATCTAGAAATAGCCTTTCTGCAAGAGTTCCCTTCACACACTGAGGAAAGCAAAATCTCACCCGTGTCATTTTAAAAAAGTCTAATGATGGTCTGTTCCATCGTACATCCTCCTCCCGTCTGCGCTTTAGCCGGCTTTTCTTTTCATTCAGAACGCAAGGCTGCGAGCGGCACCGCAACAGGCCCTGACGCCGGCTGAGCTCGGGTGTGGAGGTGGGAGTGCTGTTGGCTGAAGGCAAGAGATTTCCCGTCTCAGTGATGTGCTCCTGGGAGAGGGAGAGGCGGCGCCTTGGGTTAAAGTCACAAGGGCCTCCAGAATTCCAGCGGGTACTCGAGCTTGTGCTGCCCTCGCTGCTGTCCACAAACCCGCTGCTGGCAGAGGAAGGTCTGGGTACTGGCGATGTGTTGAAGCTGGTGACCGTGAAGACATTATTTAGCGACAGTATGTTTTGTGGCAGACTGATACTTGTGCTTCTCTGTAAGGTTGCACTTCCATGACTGTTGCAGCGTTGCAAAGTAGCGCTGCCACCACTATTACACCGTCTCTTTGACACAGGAGTCCAAACCTTTGAATTGCCAGGCTTCCACGGTGACCGACAGCGAGACAGCTCATCTGGTTCAGAGAGGGACCTACAGTGGCGTTTCGTTGGCGGTGCCAAGGGCTGACCCGAGTTTTCGTTAAGGTTTAATTCACTTATCCATCCTGACACCATAGATGTACTGGAAGATTCCTGCTGCCACTGCAGACTACCATTGCTGGCCGTGCTGGTGCTGAACGGGCACACTGAGAAAGAGTAAGCTGAATTCCTTGTTGTGTCAGTCTGGATTGGGCAACCCCCATTTAAAGCTTTCCAAGGACTCTCTTCTGAAAACAAAAGAAAGATACAGGTGAGAGATGCAAAGGAGAAAGACAATTTGTTTTAAACCTAGTGTAATGTAAAATCATGCTTAGAAGGATGAGCCACAAATACCCAGCTCTTAATCAGAATTCTACATTATAGTTACACATTCATTTAAAAAAAAAGGTAGAAAATTCCAAAAACATGAAGGCCAAAGTATTTCAGGAGCCAATTCAGGCACTCCAGTATATACCTTGTTAATGCTTCGTCCTATATACTGCAAGATTACAGCACTCAGCGAACGAGAGGGACAGCTTCCCTACCTGCTTCCTACTGCATAGCATATACCACAATTAAAACCTGTAGCAGTGAACACCCTAAGGTACAACCAAAATGTATTAACAAGTAGTGTGAGTACCCACCGTGGAATATTTTGGGATTTTTTTTTTATTCTTTTTTTAATAGAAGAGCAGGATAATCTCTTCATAGACTGCTGTCCTCCATTTGGCTGTTTTGCTTTTCTATTAAGAATACCTTACTATAGAAAAGCTTGAGTGATGGGCGTTCATACTCTGTGGTGTGAAAAGCTTTACTTTAAAATAGAAAGAGTATAAAGTTAAATCAGACTACAGATTGTTTCCTTCCCCCCCCATATTCAAAGGGGAGGGGGGGGGGGGAAATCTTAATTCAATGAATAAAGTGCATATCCCTTAAGAAAGGGATTCTTAAGGGATAACCTCCTGCAAGTTTTACTGTGAATACAGGCATAACCCATAGTGCTCAACTTCTCATCTGAAGTGGCAATGCTGGGTTAAAAGCAGTCTGCCAGCGAAGCCTCTCACTCTTTTGTGAAGAGTTTCTTTGAGAACATTCTGCACATTTTACAGCTGTTCCTCCACATTACACTTCATTGTATAAGAAGAACTACAGCAGACTTTGGATTTGCAAATTGAAAAGCAGCAAAACTGTTGGCCAGTTAACAGTGCTTCATGCTTGGTTAGAAAATTTGCTAATTTAAAGCAATTAGCCAAGTAAGTTTCACTCACCCTGGCTTTAAAGAAAGAATATTTAAAATAAGAAGTTTCTCCCCCATGCCTATTTTAAGAATCTAGATATAGCCTAAACATTAAATACTTGTATATTCTTATAGTCAGCTACCTAAACTAAGTTTTAGAGTAATCAACAGATAAAAGATTTTCTGAGCAGCTTTAAAAATTGCAAACCCAAATAGTTGTACATGTTCCATGCCCAAAGCATGTCATGGATTATCCTGTTTATTTGGATCTTATTTAAAGAACACCCTATTGTCTCAAAATCATTTAACTGTGCAGACAGCTGGCCTATTCAAACAACATGTTTTATTAGAATTCCTCTGTCCTTCCTCCTCCATTCTTTCAGATGGGTACAACCACATACTGTGCTTTGCCTTAAGCATGTAAGCTCTTCAAGGCAGGGACCATCCATAATTCAATGCAAGTAAAATAGCCAACACAATGAGATCCAGATAATGTTTGAAACTCCTAGCATCTACTGTAGGATAATTTGCTAGCTTGGACTGGCCCAATTTTTAAAAATCCTTAGGAAGATTTCTCCCAGGCTGGGAAGTTAGTTTAAGGTTTACTGTAAAAATAGTCAAGAGTTGCACATGTGTTTTAATTGTTTACATGGTAATGGCATTCAAGATAAAATATCATTTCCTTTCGAAACCTCACACAAACCAAGATTCGCATTTTACGGGGAAACCCACTGAGGAAATAAAAATCCTCCACGCTTAAAGACATGACAGAACATGCAAATTTTAAGTCCACCCCTTAAAAAAGCAGTACAAAGTTTACATACCAATAAGAGGTATTTTTATTTTTGCTAGATACAACTTACTCTTATTCTAATAGGACCACGGGGAAAAAAGCAAATAACACTTGCATGTAAGCACTGGACTTCAATTTATGGTTTGCATCATGCTCGATATTGCATGTGGCAAAGCACGTAAGAAGGTGTGTAAAGACGTGAGAGCTTTCTGCTAGCTGAGGAACCTGAAGAGATGCTTAGCATGAAAAACAGCATTGCTGTGCTTCTGCACACCATAGTAGATATTGAACAAAAAAAACCCCCATGTTACAAGGGCTTTTACTATGCAAAGCAGATCACAAGTACAAAACTAACAACCAGCTATTCCCAGTATTGTTCAGAGACCAGCTTAAACCAGCAGGCTCTACAACAGCATGCTCCATCCCCCTCACCTTATTTACAAAAGAAAAGCTGCTTGCTATACCAATTACCTCAGTAAAACACAGCTAAGGTTTCTGAAGAACTTACCGTTGATGTCGAAAGGGAACAAGCTGCCACTTTTATTCAGCTTCTCAGACGAGTACTGAAATCAATCAGAAAAAGAAGTTTTAACTGTGTGAAAGTCGGCACACACCTCAAGGAAACTGCAGGCAGTTTTCAGCTTCCCTATATGTGCCTTTAACAACATCTTTAAAAGGACAGGGTTTTGCTGGGTATCTTGAAGAAATTCCAGAACAGCTGACCTTTATAAATAAAACCTCTGGCATCCAGCTATTTGTAGCTTTTTCCAATATATTGCTAAGAACCAAACTCTTTCAAGAGTTGCAACATTAGCCCATGTAAATAAGCTGCAAAATTAAGAGCGATAATTCACCCTTAATGAAAAAGCTTTGATCCAATTCTCCTTTCAACGGAAAGGAAATTACAAGCTGACAACTGGGTTTTCATTTTCAATCTTAAGGCTAAAAAGCCAAACACTTCATCTCAAACTAAGAGACAGGAATAGCTTTATGTAAAATTAAATTCACAAGCTCTTAAGGGTCACCACCATGAACACTGTCCCAGTCAGACTTTACTAGTATTTTACGTTTTCTTAGAATCAGTGTAACAAAATGTTTTCTTATTTCCTAAACATACAAAAGCCATTAAAAAAATCCTTCTTATAAAAAAAAAATTTTTTTCAGACTGAAAGTTTTCAAAATTAGTGTATTGGTGATGGTTCACTACTCAAACAACATAAAAGCCACACTTAAAATTTGTGTGTAAAGGGCTTCAGAATTTATAACTAAGCTTTGTCAGTAGCATCTGCATAGTGGTATAAGTTTGTATGCAGAATGCTTTCCATTTTAACTAATTTTATCTAGAAAAACATTACTACAAAGGCATTCTTAAAGGGTCTAGATTTATTCAACAAATAGAGCTTGCTATCCAGGCTCCTATAAAGGAGTTATAAATAAATGGTTTAAGGCTCCATCAGAGCCCAAGGGTCATTATTTATTCCCCCATCACCACCTGAGGATGGAGAGGAAGACTGCTTCAGAAAGAGAGCAACACACTTTATGTGAACATTGTATTTTGTGTATAGCCAAAGATGATAGCATTGTACACACACTTCCTTTCTAGATACAAAGTCAATTTTTAAACAAACATCCTTGGGCTACAAAGCTTTTCTTCCTTGCTGTATGGCAGCACATGGAGTGCTAGTGACAACTTTATATCCTTGAGCCCCCCACACAAGTTACAAACTCTAAGCTATGGTAACATTCCCTTGGTGTTATTGTTTGAGGTAGGCAGTAATGGCACAGATGAAAGGACACAACAGCAATCAGATTTTTTATCTTATTATCTACAGCTGCATATAAGACAATCCATTTGATTTTTAATTTACATTTGCATCCATAGATGCATTTATAACTTCATTTTAAAGAAGGCTACTTTAAGTAAACAGCAAAACCTCGAGTTTGAATCTCCATTGGATTCGCAGTTAATTAGCCCTATTCAAACCATCTGAAGTGTGCAACTTGACAGCAGGAGCAGCACTCAGTTTGCTTTTCGTAACTGCAGTTGCCAGTTATACAGTATACACATTTTAAAAGCTAGTATCAGATGTTTACTCTAAACAGCTAGTAAGGTATCATATAGAACACAAAAGCACATTAAGATAACAGTAACAGTTACATTTCAGCTGTCCCTGAAAGAGAAAAACAAATTAAAGAGACTTAAAGATCAGTTTTTTCAGCAAATTCCTCCCTCTCCAGTTTTCCCCAAATGGAAGACAATCACAGAATGGTGGGGGTTGGAAGGGACCTCTGTGGGTCATCCAGTCCAATCCCCCTGCCAAAGCAGGTTCACCTACAGTAGGCTGCACAGGACCTTGTCCAGGCGGGTCTTGAATATCTCCAGAGAAGGAGACTCCACAACCTCCCTGGGCAGCCTGTTCCAGGGCTCCGTCACCCTCAGAGGGAAGAAGTTCTTCCTCATGTTCAGCTGGATCTTCCTCTGCTTCAGTTTGTGCCCTTTGCCCCTTGTCCTGTCGCTGGGCACCACTGAAAAGAGCTTGGCCCCATCCTCCTGACACCCACCCTTCAGATATTTATAAGCATTTATAAGGTCCCCTCGCAGCCTTCTCTCCTCCAGGCTGAACAAGCCCAGCTCACTCAGCCTCTCCTCGTAGGAGAGATGCTCCAGTCCCCTCATCATCCTTGTAGCCCTCCTCTGGACTCTCTCCAGTAGCTCCTCATCTTTCTTGAACTGGGGAGCCCAGAACTGGACACAGGACTCCAGATGGGGCCGCGCTAGGGCAGAGTAGAGGGGGAGGAGAACCTCCCTCGACCTACTGGCCAGACTCCTCCTAATGCACCCCACGATCCCATTGGCCTTCTTGGCAACCAGGGCACACTGCTGGCTCATGGTCAACCTCTGTCATCCACCAGAACACCCAAGTCCCTCTCCACAGAGCTGCTCTCCAGAAGGTCCACCCCAAGCCTGTACTGGTCCATGGGGTTGTTCCTCCCCAGGTGCAGGACCCTGAACTCGCCCTTGTTGAATTTCATCAGGTTCCTCTTTGCCCAACCTATTCAACTGAGATAGTAGCCAAGGAAAAAAAAAAATACATTTTTGGAACAGAATTCTGTGTGAAAAAAGCAAATGTATCTCAAACCACATGGAAAATGGCAGTAAGAATGACTTAATCATAACATAGTAATTAGAGATGTTTAAAAGAATATGATCTTCGATGCTTAGAAGGAACAGAACCTCATGGACAATCCCATGTAGCAATAATTAGATTGGTATTTAGTTGTTACAAATAGTTCTCAGCCAAATGCATCTTTAACAAGGTTCTCTTCACAAATGCCTGACATTACTTGCACTTTAACCACCGTAAAAAGCCTTGTCCATCAGGTAGAGGCTAAACTACTACCTCTTTGAAAGCTGCAAAGCACTGAAAGCATTTTCTAGGTGGGCCATGGAAAAAGTGGGATCACACACACATAGACTGTCTGCACTAGAGAATGACTACAATGTTTTCCACCACAAACAGCAACCCTGTCCTTAGAGGTACATCTGCTCAGCTGCTAGTGAAGTCAGCGCTCAGTCCTATGACAAAGCATATTACAACTAGAACTTGTTCTCTTAAGTGATCATTTATACAGAATCCTATTAAGTTACAAAAAAGCACTAATCCTTTGGACATTCAGACCAAAAACCCTCACCAACAACGCCACACATGACATCATCTACAGAACAGGGTCAGTAAGCTGCAGTGTTTCTAGTAAAAGCTTAAGGCAATGAAATAAGGGGTGACTCAGTGGAGAATAAGTAAAGAATCTCCTTTATGATATAACTTTCTATAACTAAAAACACTTGGAAACACTACCTGGTCTTGTATTTTAATGATGTCTGGAAGTCCAAACTTGAGTAGACGATCAGGTTGTAAATTGTTTATAGGAAGGAGGATCTTTTTATCTCTACAGCACAAGGCAGAAGTCCCACTAGATATTACCGTAACAGGGCACTGAACCAGTTTATCAGCTCTCCTGGGTTGGCCACATTTTATGCTCCCCCATTCATTCCCTTTGTGCTATGATCCACCTGAAGCTTCCTGAATGAAAAGCTTTTTTACGATTATGCTTAAGAAGAGATTGCAACTGCTAAGAACCTTGACAGTGAAGTCTGCTACCCTCCATGTGGAGGAAGTCTTCTTTAGAATAAGGCCAAATTATTCAACAAGGTCATCTTCCTGAAGAGGAAACTCAAAAGGTCATGAACATTCATCTTCCAACTATACTAGCTGTTACACAGATGTTGAAAAACCCATCAAGATATGATGCCTCTTGAGAACTTCCCGGGGGAAAAAAGCAGCATATTTTAAGATAGAAATGCACAAAACAATGGAAACTAAAAGTCTTCCCTAAGGTTGGAATTGTTTGCTTCATGCAAGAAAGTGGATCTATTTTGAAATGCTTGTTCAGACGTAGAACCTCTTTTGTGCATTTGTATAGACTACGCTCAAAAGGAAAGGAATTGCATGGTATAACATTTAGGACAGCACTGCAAGTTTCAATTGGTTTACTGAGTCTTAGCAGCTTTTCTTTTGTTAAAATATTGAAAAAAACTTAGAAAGACACCTAGTCTTCAACTGAGTAAATGGAACAGGCACACAAGTGAGAATGACAATGAATTATAATTTACATCACTAATTTAAAAAGCGTTCTTTGCTAGCAGAAACCCAACTGTTACAAAAAAAATTCTGGCTATTCTTTTACACACACTCCAGTCAACTACATTAAGAACTTCCACAGCCTGTGCTATCTTCCTCATTATTCTCAGAATGACTTCATCTTTGTAATTTTAAAGTGAAATTATTTAATTTCAAGGCATTTTCTCCAATTTCCAAGTATATTTGAGTTCCTCCAATACATCAGCATTCTTCCCAAGCCACAGGAAAGCCAGCGTTTATTATTCAAGTACTAATTTAATCGCCACCATACAGATGTGACTTTCATTGATAGGACAGGCCATGCCAGCCTTCCACCTTCCTACCAAATACCCTCCAAATATGACTAGATAGGAAGCAGTGAGGAGAAGCATTTAACCCTTTCTCAGAATGTGAACAAGTGATTCAGTCAAGTTACATCTTAGACTCAGCCCTTAAGTGTTTCAGCTAGTGCCTTTCCATACAAGGAAATCAGCCCAATTTTAAGTCTTTCAACACCAGTCAGGTTCATAAAAATTAAAAATAATTAAAACCCACATGCACAGAAGGGGTTTATAATAGAGCTTCTTCCTTCCACAAACACTTGTCTGGAGATGGTCACATTTCCTTCTCAACACCACACCTTGAAGTCTTGCATCTCACACACTGTTACTTCACAAACCAATACTAGCTTCTACACGAAAACCAAAAAACTACAAGCTTAGTCAGAACATACAGAAAAACCCTCAAGACTCTTCAATTAAGATTCAGAAAATCTATGTTCAAGGAAATAGAGGTCAACTATTTGATTTAATGACGCTGTCAACCCAGGAAAGCCATTAATATGTTAGCAGAACATCCCACTGTTGTAGAGTCAACCAGCCAGGAGTACTATTCTACCTCGTGAGCTACAATGCCCACTTGGGATAAAAGCTTGGCACAACCTTCCTGTTTCTGAGCAGGAATCCCAGTCATTTTGTTATTTTTCTGAAGGCAGGTGCAGCACAGGGCTGTACAACACAACTCAGCAATACACTGGCCAAATGAATTACACCAGCTTGGAAAATTAGCATGTCATTTAACAGAGCAGTAAAAGAAGCTATAGCCAGTGTTTTACACCAGAGGCAACAGGTGAAGAAAGGTACTTGGTCATCACACAGCTTACACTAATGAAAAAAGTGTACTATGTCCTATACATGTTGTCTTTGTGCCCAGCTTGGCTAGCTGGAAGATAGACAGCTTTGAAAGAGCTATTCATTCTTTCTTTTATAACCCTCACTTATGAGCTGTATTACAGAATAGCTTTTCCTCAGCTATTTTATCTACTTGCGCCAAGACAAGCATTTGTGCAGATGCACTGTGAAAAGTATCATGAAACTGATAAGGGTTAACATTAACCCGGACAAGAAAGGTTGGTTTTAATCCTCAGTCAGCTCACAACATGACTCACCACATGGTCCCACAGAACTTTGTGCCAGTGCAAGTTATGAAAGGTGCAGACAAAACCGTTTCAGAATTGCTCTAAACTGCCATTGCTATTAGAAGAAACTACAGAATTAACCAGAACTTCTCACCAAAAAGCCTACATGTGCTAAAGCCGATTCAAGACCCCCACTTGCAGTCTTCTCCCCTTAATAAGATTTAGCAGTTGTCTTTACTAGTGAAAAAAGTGAATTCTTTATTATCTTAGGTTCACCTTTTAGTCAAGAATCCATCACTTGCTCCCATGAATTCTTTCTATTAGGGAGTAACCTATTGCACACTTTTATTCATGCTTGCTTCTCCATTTCCACACCTCACTTCATGATTTCCACACTTTTTCAAGCTGCCATTGTGTACAAACAAAACCTGTCACTGGCGTCAGAACCCATTTGCTGCAAGAACTAAAGCATTTACAAAATCAGTTACTTGACAGATTAAAGGAGGAGAGAAGCAGAGGAAGGGTGAGGACAAAACCACTGATGAGACATCATCTGCCATTTCCCACTACACTCATTGTTCTTCATGCTTTATTGTAAGTACAGATAAGGACAGGAATGAAACACAACCAACCTCTAACACATTACAGCATGCCAACACACTCCTGCATAGACTCCACACAGTGTAAAAGCAGTAATACATCCTCTGCTCTAACAAGTCTCTGGTTCAAAACCTACAGTGACTATTGGTAAAAGGACAGCTCAGTTTCCAAATTTATGCAGACTTCAGCGCCTCAAACACTAGAACTTACAAGACACCACTACAAGTTTAGAGGCAAGCACTGCTACTGGTTACAGGCCATCACCGGCTCACATCTAGGCCCAGAGTTTAGTCACAAATGATGAGTTTGCACATCCAAAGTGCTTCATCAAGCTAACTGAAATAAAGGCAAGCTGAGTAAGCACTTCTATTCCAAGACAGTTAACATCATTCTAAGACTTTATATCTGCCTTTCAAGAATAGCACTTGTTTCTACTGTCTTCAACCTAAATATGTAAGTTGTTAGAAGAACTCTAAAGGGACCTGTAACAGTTTTAAAAATAAAACCATTTGATTAATGTCTACTATTAGACATCCTTACTGGACAAAGTATTGGACTCAATTGTATTGGACTCAAAGAATTGGAGTCAAGCACTTCACACATGTGAATTGCAGGTGACTGTGCACAAACTCAGGATGCAGAATATACTTCACCTGGTCTGGACTTGTGAAATAAGGAAGCAGTTCAGCTACTTAAGTACAAGTTACACCTGAGGCAGAATCTTAAAGTAACTGAAAATGCTTCAGGTTCAATGCTTGCATTAGTTCTGTTATTTCTTTTAATAACTAGAGTTGAACAACACTTCAACATTTAGTCAAATAAATTTGTTTGGTGTGCCATTGGTACCCTGAATTTTGACCAAGAGAAGGGTGCTACTGTAATCAAAGTCAGTGAAACAAGGCTAGTGCATTACATGAGGAATATGGTTCTCAGGAAGGCATCCAAAATTGACAGGAGACTATTTTATATTACTCACTCTGGAGTAGAGATTAGATCCCATTTCACAAGTGAGATGTGAAGAGAATAGATTCCTTAGTGTCTGAACAGCATGATTGAGCCAAACCACAGACCCACAGATTAAACCAATAGAAAATAACCCAGTAAATATGAAAAAAAAAGGAAACTTTCCAGCACTCCAGGCACCTGACATACTGATAAAGCAATGACCTAGAATCAACAACAGTCCAGTAGTCAAGAACCTGACTTTCAGTTCAACTGTATTTACTTGATGACCAGATTCTCCATCTGCTCAGTGTTATCTAGGTGGTGGTCACTGATTTTTGTAAGTAAACATTGTTGTCAAATATCAAGCACTTGGCTATATGAAGGGAAGAAAACTATCACATACCAGTACTTCTGTTTTTTGTTAGGGAAAATGGAATCCTGAGAAGTTTTGATAATTCTAGCCAGTCGCTACAACACTATTTTGTGAAGAGAACAGGCTTTTCACCAATTATTTACAATGAAGCTGTAAGGTTGAAGAGATCATTAAATATGAAAGCACCGCTTCAAGAAGGACCATAGACTCAAGTTTCACTTCTTCCCCTTACAACTCATCCACCTTGCAAGCCCGTCCTAACTTAACTGGCTGAATTCTGGCTGACCTACAGTCTTGAATTTGTTATGTAGCTTTGAGTCACTTTTAATCTACTTTGCATTTAACATTTACATGTCGTTTTGGTAGATCCTTACCAGATTAATATTGTACGTTTTACACGTCAGATCATCCAAGCTCTGGTTCTGCAGCTTTTCTGTTATTAGTGTTACCATGGTAGTTGTTCCTTTTCCACTGCTCACACGGAAGTGTTGGAGGCTCTTCGATCTCTTGTTTCAATACTCACGAGCCATTTCTGTTTTGGTTTAAAGTCTTGAGATTTATGCTTCCATCTTATTGCCAAAGTTTATTTCCAAATGCTGTCACAGTGTATCATGTCTGATTTTCTGTAAAATTGGGGCAGAAAAAGGAAAGTCAGAAAAATTCTTGTGTACTTCATAATCAGCGTTGTAATAACAAGACACACATTTGGACATTCATTCCTGCAAGTACACCACTCCAACCAACGCTAAAGCCTGGTAATTCAGATTACATGTGTCTACTCATGAAAGACTACTGAGATTTCATAGCTTACAACTTCAGAAGGGAGATGAGACTCCTACATACTAAAGATCAGGATATTATCTGGCCATTTCCTACTGCTAACTGATTCTACCTAGGATTTTTGTCTAAGGCAGAAGTAAAGACTTAAGCTTTCCATCATTTAAACTACTATTGAAGTCTTAGCCAGGTATACTAGAACAGCATATGAAACACACAGATACTTACCATCCTGTTCTGTGTGTTTAACATAATTTTCCATTTTAAGACATTCTATCATATTATTTCATGGTTAAACCCTTCTTAAAAGAAGAACAGAGCAGCGGGTAGCTCAAATGCTGTATCCGCTTTCCAAACCCTCAGCTGCTTTTAATAAATTCCCTGCATTTTCTTTTTTGCAAGGTTACACAATTGCTACCTGTCAGCAAACACCAGATCTTAAACTTGTATGCAGGACAGATTACCATACATGTAAAACCATCACTGACAAAAGCTTAGATATCTTTATTCTGTGAGCAGTCATCTAAATCAAAAAGCACTAGGTTCACTGGTTGCCTCTTTTTATACTGAACATCATCCTCTACATAATTTCTTCCCCCCTCTGTCTTCCCTCAGCATCAGTAACCCTTAACTGCTGGTTATTTTTAGCACAGCAAATGGACGTCTGTATTTTCCTCAACTCCACCTCATTCTTACACTTCTCAGGAAGAGCCAGAACAAAACTACAGGACTTCAGCTTCTTCGTTGTCCTCCTTCTATCAGAGTCTTTCAGGCTCACCACAGTTCTCAAATTCACTTCCAGTTTTCAAAACCAAGTCTACACTAGCATTAACAGTAATTTCTTTACAGTACCTTCGACAAGCTCCTCCTCCTATAACTTTGCCTTACTGTGTTAGTAAAGAACATCTTCCCTCAGCTCGTGCTGATGATTCATTAGTGACATGTGTTAACCATTCTTGTTTGATTTAAGTTGGTTGAGCATATTCAGTGACTGCTTATGGAATTAAAAAAAGGGAAGAGATTCACACACAGGCATTTCCAAATTTAAACAAAGCAATACGAGCATTGGGGAAGGAACACTGCTGCTACTAGGACTAGAAGTTTACTGTAATTTGTTAGTGTTTAAAGTCTACAGTAAAAAAAAAGGAGAGCAGAAAATTTTAAATGAACCTTCACATAAAATACTGCCTCTGTTCCACACTGCTACTTATCAGCTGCTTAATCAATCAGCAGTAGCAAGAAAAAACCTGCTTAAGTCCATGACCAAAGTTAAACTCATTTAAGATATTAATAGTGTTAGTGGCAACATCAGATTATATTTTAAACTTGTTGCTTTTGAGTACATTCTCAAATATGACTTTCATATGCTAACCATACACTATTTCACCTTCCCAGAAGTCTGCTACTTAACAGTCTCCGTTAGCCCGAGCGCTCTCCCACAATCGTAATTTCTGCCCATCTTTTGGCCTTATTCTCATATTTACTTTTATTTGATGTAAGATAGGATGCTTACAAGTGCTCCTCAATCACAAATAATGCTACCAAGATATCGGGAGATTCCACTGCTCTGCTTTTACTGGGTATGTCCTATCTTTCAGAAGAGTACCCAGCAACTTCAAGTATTTACCACATCTTGTTCTGAAATTACACCAAGTCAAATCTCAAAAGCACTCAAATTCATATACTCATTGGTAAGAGTTGCATACACCCTTTTCAGTGTAAGCATCTGTCACAGCAAAGGGCGGTTCACAAAGTACTATCCAAGTTCAAGGCCAAGTGTGTGAACAGAGCAGTATTTAGAGCAGCACGATCAAACACTAACTTCTCTTCAGCCTGGTTAAGTTTAAACTAGACCTAGAAATCCAGAACAGGAGTCAAAAGGAAGGCTGACTCGGGGTCAGAAATTGCCCACATGCAGACTGAAAACATACTGAAGCTGAGGAGCTTAGTAACTGGCACAAAGACTTTCAGATTCATTTTAAGGATTAAGATTTCCACAACTAAGAGGCTACTACTAAGAACCAGCTGAAAAGTTCAGCAGGTATTTAATTACTTTTCTGTTTGGAAGGGCCATGTAAAAAATTTCCTTAAAGAAAAAAGCAAATCCAATAAAACTACCACAGACAGAGGAGGAACAAGGTTTTGATCTGTAACCAGTTCGCTATAATGTGGTTATATTTTGCGTAGTTCTTCTAATCTTGTGTTTCGCTGAAATTTTAAGTCAGCATAATACAAGCTAGGAGAGAATAAACAGAAGGATATTAGTCTTTAGTTAATGAACCAATACATTCAGCTGCATGAAACGATCAAGGGAAGGCAAATGAAATCACAGAAGCACAGCACTTCCAAAAAATCAAGCTCAACTGTACAGTTATCCAAGTTCTTAAATCCTACCAGCTACTGAAAGTAATACTTGAGTTGCAACCATTCAGGCCCCTTCTGACAGTGTGCAACTGAATCAGTTCCAGGACACAAGCAGAGTGGAAATTCAAAAAAAGATTTCACATTTTAGAAACTCACACTTACCAGCAATACTTTAAATGATACATGCTCCATTGAGAAAGGGCTTTTTTAAGTACATATTTAAGGGCTACATGGGACGGGGGTGAAAGTGATGTTGGCCAGATAAGCCTTCAAATATGTACTCCCAGATTCTACTGCTCCCCCATCAGCAAACGCCATTTCTCAACACCAAGCACAAACTCTAAGAGCAGGAGTTTTAGTTCAGATCAGAAGCGTGCTTTCGCAGTGAATTCCCTCCACATCTTCCTTTAATCTGCTTTATCTCATGTCACAGACCAGTCTCACCCAGCAGTAATCCCCTCGGAAACACAGCCAGAAGGTCCACCACGAGGTGTCCAGCACCCTGCATGACACCAGTGCTGGTCCAGAGCAAGCCACCTGGCTGGGTATACGCTGCAGACATCAGTACTAACTATTTTATACCACAAATCTGCTCTTAATGGGTAGTCCTACGAAACTAAGTGGGAAAAAAACGTTACCATCGCCACACTCCTACCAATGAAAGCCATTCTAGGCTGCAGTTTGATACACCTTAGCTGCCATCACAACCGCCAACACATTTTCTTCTCTGGCTATTTGTTGCCCACGGCAGTATGCCAGCAAAAGTGTTGTTGCTACTACACAGATAACTAGATCAAGGAATTTTTACAGTTGGATAAAACCAAAACACTTCCTTTGTTTCAGGCAAAGATTGTTTTCCAGCTGGATAAGTTCCCCAGTCTGGTTCTGTCCCCTTTCAAAGCAAGGTCTGAACATGTTTCGTTCCCATTTTCCTTTTCCAATTTATGCTCCTTTAAGTAGTCAAACACACCAGCTCAAAGGGATCTGAAATCACCCCTGCAGCCTCAGCACCTTAACTCAAACTGACCAAAGTCCCAATTCACTCTAGCTTAGCTATTTATACTCCACCACAAATTGCTTCCCTTATCTTTGCTGATCAATACTGGCTGTTAGAGACAGGAGATCCTCAAGAGTCACTCTAGCTTTGCAATGCTGTTGTCATTTTAAAACTTTATCAATATACATTTTCAAACCTTACAAGCGTTTGGCCCTCAACACCTCCCAGAAGGAAGTATGTTACACTACAGAAAACTCTATGGTATTTTCACTTTTTTTTTGGGGGGGTGGGGGGGGGTGGGGGGGGTGTTTCTTTCAAGATCCTCTGCTGTGGCCTGTATTTAATGTACCCACAGAGATGGTAAGCTGCTTATTTTTTGTGCTTTTTCCACCACGCTCTTTCCAGAGATGGTTAAAGGCAGCTAACTTCCAGCATCTCCTTAACACGCCCTCTATGCTTATCAGGCAGAATCCCTATCAAACTGCCTGGCACTTCAAACTAATTGGATTTGCAGTAACAGGAACCATTTGACCATCCTTGCTACAGCAACATGGATCCTGCTGAATTTGCATTTCTTCAGCTGCATAGATCTTGGCACAATCAAGTTCTGCCTACCATTGTGAGTACCTGCCCTGCTTTCTATACAACCTGTTAAGTGTTTCTCAAAGATATACACCTCTCCTGTCACCATGTCTCTACAGGTAGAAGCTGAGGCAGGCATGCACATTCAGACACTAAGATCCCCCAAGCCTTGCAATAATAATAATAGCCTTTGGAGCTCCAAGTTGGATGACGTCCTACAAGACTATGGCCGTCTTTCGCTCAGCACACCACCTTTTATGGAGCCTGATTAGGCAGCAGAGTGAGAAAGCCGAGCCAGCCAAGATGAACATGCATAACAAAAGATGTTGTTAGTCTCTGTCCTGGGAGAGACTTCATCTTACTTAAGCTGGGAGGTAGAGGTGAGAGGTGGCAGGAAGAGAAGCTATTTTTATTGCTGAAAGGTAGACTAATGAAAAGTAATAAAATAAATGGAATATAAAAACCAAACTCCAAACACAAGCCAAAGCTAACATTCCTTACAGTAGGAGAATGAGCTCTGATGGAATCAGTATCACCGTTATCTCTGATTTAAAGTTCTGTTCTATGACACATTCTAAAGCCTGAGAAAAGTAAAGATTTATTATTTTATCTCTATCGTATTACTAAAGAAGAGAGGTTTCATTTCCTTAAAAGTTTAGCCACAAGTAGTAATGACTTCCAAAATCTCTGCCAAAATTAAGGGCAGAGAGAGAAGAAAAGCAGTGCTCGTGTCACGAATTCTGTATCTTCTCAGTGACGTCACTGGGGTCTTTTTTGGGAAGACTACTAAAAATATGGATTACCCAACCCCCCAGTCAATTAAAGGATGTCAGAGGCTCATCCAATTTGACAACCTCCTTTCAAAGAGATGAAGAGTCCTGATGAAGAACATAAAGCCAATTCAAAAATCTCTCCTTGGCTCTAAGAGTAAGGCAGCCAGACTCATTTCCAACCCACTTCTCCTCCTCTGCATCCTGCAGGACAAAATGTTCCAGCAACAGCTCATCTCACTGGGAAAATGTACATTTGTTTGAAAAGCTTCTAACAATTTCTCCTCTGTCTCTGGAAGTTCCATCTTGGATAAAGAAGAAAAGATCACAAGATTTTAGATGACTTCCCCATAACACAAATGTAGGTGTTTCTTGATGATCACAATTCCATTTTTTCTGCCTATGGGACTAAAATTACCCAGTGAGAACACACAAGGTTGTTCCCTCTTTTCTATTCCTTCACATTATTTCCTACTCTTTGCTCAGAGCTACATGGAACCCTCATTACCAACAATCCCATAAAGACATACTTAGCCAGCTCCCAACAGGAGAAAAGGATTAGCTAGAGTCAAAATTCCAACTGGGATAAGCAGGTCCTTTAAAATATTATCTCTGCTTCAGCCAGCCAAAGCGGCTAATCACTCCAGCAGTACTAACTCCCCATCTAGATGATTTTGCTACTAGAATATAGATGAAAGGTGTGGTGATTTTTTTGCCTCCTGGCACTTCCTGCAGCGTCCAAGAAGCATTTCAAAATTGAAACATCATGCAAAACTGATCAAGTTTTAACAGAGCGTTGTCTGTCCCATCCCAGTTATGCTTGAAACAAGACTAAGCTGGAAGACCAGCTTTTTAGAAGCTGTTGAACTAATACTTTATGCCATCTGAAGAAAGCTACATACTGCCTAGTTTCTGGCAGTGTAAAATTCCAGCTTCCAAAAAGGAAAGAGAACATTCTGCTCCTAAAACTACACATTATTTAGCACAGTGCTAAGAAGTTCACAGGGAGGCTAAGCATTCCTTGTAACATAAGTCTATTATTAGTAACTTTTAGCCCAGAAAGGTTCTTGATAGCAGGCATTTAAAGAGAATTATTTGGACTCCATCCTTTTTAGCACTAATCTGCAGAGTGGTTATTCTGCAACCTTCCAAAATTTCACATCAAGTCTTAAAAAAAAAATCATCAGAGCCTTAATTCTAAAGTTTCCTGCAGCTATAGAATTATCCATCAATGTTTTGGGGGATAGGTATTACAGAGGGATAGCTCAGTTTCCAGCATACTATACTTTAGGGATCTTTTCAACGCACAATTAACTAACATCCCTTTGTTTCTAAGGTTGTCTACAAAGTGTAAAAGCAGTATATTAGAGCAACAGTTCCTGACCAAAAAGGACAAAAAGAGTAGGGTTTATAACCCTAGTTTGTATTCTGCAGAAATTGTTTCACAACCATGTAGCAAATCCTGTTTAAACTGCAGTTCTTCTCCCTGAAGAGTTCAGGCGTGACACAAAATAGGGCTCAATAACACTCCCTACACACGCTAAGACTCAAAAATGAAGCTAAAGAAGTTAGTTCCAGCAGTCGCAATACAGAGTCTCTTTTAGAGCCTAAAGAGATACTGCTTGAGCAACAGAATCTCTTCGCTTTCTCCATGCAGTGCTTTCATAAGCCAGTTTTTATTAGGAGGAAGACTCAATATTATGAGGTGTTCAAGCCTGGATTAAGGTTGCCACAACTCTAGCACAAAACTGCAAAAAGGGACAAGAAAAATACACTAGAAGGCATATTTTATATTAACTGATAACCACTGGAGTCAAGTTTCTCAGATACTCCACATGCTCAGGAAGGACAAGCAATATCAAGAGCTCAAAACTGTCTGCTGAAGAACATACCTCACTTAATGTGCAAGACAGGACTATATCCCACCATTCCAAGGTTGAAAAATTAGGATTTGGCTTGTTATTGCCTCCAGAGATAGATGAGAATAAATAATAGGTCCACTTGCCTCAAATGCAGAAAATCACTCTGGAGCCCAGAATTTCACTGCATTTTGACCCTAAAGCATCATCATTCAAACACCAACTGGTCACCGAGACAGCTGTGACAAAATATAAACCATTACTAAAATAAGACTGCATCCTACGCACTCCTTTCTACTCCATCTCCCACACTTCAGACGCGAGAGCTCCTATGAGGAAGAAGTACAGCCTCAACCATCACATACAGCCTTTGGACTCTAGTTTCCTTAAAATGCAACACATTCTGGCAAATCCCTTGAATTCAAAAGGAACAAGGAGTACTCTGAGTTTTCTGATTGAAAAAACAGACCTTGTTCAAAGCCTCTCGTGTGAGATGGGGAAAACCTGCAAGCAGAAGCTCCAGAAGTACATGAAAGAATATCCTGGCTTAAGATGGTGGTTTCCAATTCACAAAATTCACAGCCAGATGATGTGCTGGAAAGAGGGTAAAGGTAGTATTTTGGTGTACAGATTTCTCATTCTTCAGATGCAGAAGTCATCCAGCTTGGCCGAGAAACATACAAAATAAAGACCTGAAATTGTTTAATAAAACTTGAATTAGAAATGGAAGATTTTACTCTGTTACACGATGAACTGTTGTCTGTAATAAATACTACTTTTTATTTCTGAAGTTACTATCAGGTGGTTTGGGTTTATTTTCAAACCAAGACGAAAGTCTCCTTCCAGCAAGGTGAAGATGGGGGACATTAAGCCTTTATCACAGTTTGTAAAGTATATTTCTCAAAGCAACCGAAGTAGTGGAGAAGTAAGCTCAAGAGACTTTTTCCAGGTCATACCTAATTAAAGCAGGGAATGTATCACCACAAAACTAGGGCTAAGAACTCAACCCAGCCAGATGGTAAAGCATTTATAATTGCCAGCTCATATCAGTAAGAACTCTTATCAGTCTCCCAGGTTTAAACCTGTCTTTCAGACTTGAGTGATGTGAATTTTGAGGTCTTCCTCAAGTCATCCTGCATCTTTTAAAGCATCTTTGTCAGACAGGACAACAGATGAGCTGTGCCTTGTGTCTGATCCTGTACCAAAATGCTTTTCCAAGATGCTTTTGTGACTTATGTTCTCTTTCCTAAAATAACCTACCACTATTTAAATGACAGGCAATGATTTCATTAAGTTTGCTGAAGGATATTTACATCTGCTATGTTTGGAATTCCATTTGAATTCGCCATCAGCATTGGCCCGTGACCAGTCACCTCCCTGCAAAGTGCGATTTGGACTCTTTCTTCCCTCTTCTCAGTATTACTGCAGAAAGCACAAGACTGCAATGTACAGTGTTGAGGAAGTCTGGTCTACGGAGGCTTTTATACATGAACTCCAAGCCTTTGCTTCTGCTGTAATTATAAACTAAATGTGCTAGCAGTCATTTCAATAATATGCTAGCTCAAACTAAGGATTATTGCCTGTTTAAGTAGTTCAGAACAAAACCTAGTGGGCAATCACCACTTAAGAGTATTACTGTAACTTTCAGGCTATGATAATACTGAAAGCTTGGAGCTCAGGTCCTACACAAATTATTTCCACCTCCACATACTGTTTTCATATATATTCTACTTAAAACCAGTGGAAGTATTTATTTAATATACAAAGCCCCCCATAAGATACAAAACTCAGTTCTCTATAAATAATACTTTAAACAGAGAATATTAGTGTCTGAAGAAATATACATACCATGAACCTAAGCCTACCACACTCCCACTAAAGCAAGGGATCCAGATTATACAAGACACTCCATATTTTATTTTCCTCTAAGGCTTGTAAAAAAAAACCAAACAAACACATAGATGAAGATTAACTGGCCCTACTACTGAGATATTTGCTTCACTTCATCAGTTAGAGAAGAAAAGCCATGGGGAAAAAATAAAGATAAGCAGTCATATCACCTACTTTCTCTTACTGTTTGCCCTTAAAAATGAGGAGTCAGACACACACACATGCTTTAAAAATATTCAGGCCTGAAAAACACGCTGCACTGACCCTTAACTTGTATGGCAGTAACAATGATTACTCCACACACATGCTGCTCCCCCATGACAGACTGAAATAGTATCAGTACTGAAGTACTGTTGTATTACTAAACCCTATGGGCTTAGAGCTGAGGGATTATACAAATATCTCCCATACATCCTGCTCCCAAAACACACACTGCTAATAAGCCTCCTCCTATTCGCCTTCAGGTTCATTCTGAAGAGTTGCAGACATCTTGCTGGCTTGTTTAAAATAAAAAGCCCAACTAGTAGGTTTGTTTTTATGATCCCGAGTGTGAAATGTTCTTGCTGGAGGCCTTAGGCCAGGTGAAAACCACTTGTGTTAAGATGCTACTTCATGGCATTTCAGGGATCTAATGAGCTATATAATTTGCACACAGGGAAGTCTCTCTAGCTTGCATACAACTACAGAAATTAAAATCAAGGAGCTTATAGTAGTCCAAATATTTTTCAGTAAATAGTACAGCTGGTAAACCGCAGATACTGCTAAATTTAGAACTCAATTGCTTAGCAGTGTTCTGTAAATATCCATACAACTCAACACTTACAATAACATGAAATACACTTCCTCCTCAGCCTTACCATCCTGATTTTTCATACTAGGAGTAGTAATTCCCTCTCACGATATGTACTATGCCCAACTTAGTGGGGTAAGAAAAGTTTCAGTCTTTCTCTCAAAATAACTCTCCAGAATATCATTGTGTGACTGTACTGAATGAGCACATATACGTGGGTATCCTTATTTTAGCTGCTTATCATAAATACACTACTTACATATTATCACATAAAACCCAAACATCTGCCAAGAAAATTAATTACAAGAGCAGCTATGCAAGAGTAAAGTTCTATGCAGGCTCACATACAGTAGTTAAAGCTTTCTGCTGTATCATCTGTCTTGAAAGAGCACAGAAGTGCATTGAACAGATACGAGATAACAGTGCGTAACAGACAACCCAAGTTCCCTCTCATGGCCCAAACTTGTCCTCAGTCATGGCTGACCATCTGTAATTTGTTACTCAAGAAATTTGAATTCATCTGGCAGGAGACATCACCTCAAGAGGCGGAACACTGAAAGACCTCAAGTTTTACAACACCCATCTAGTTGCGTGATCCATTACAACTCAGAGAAAAGCCCGAACACAACACAGCTTTCAAGTAGCAAGAAAGTTCTTTGACATAAAGAGGTCTCAGACACCACACTACAAACACCAAAACTGAACGCTAGTTTGAAGAATTTGTTGCTGTTGCTCCTTATTGTGCAAAATTACAGTTCATACCAACTTCATTATTTGTTGGTTTCCAAATTCTGTTTTGCACATCCCTTGAGTCAGCGAATGGTGAAGTCTCTGAAAGTATCTGCACTACATATACACTGCTCTATTACACATGAACCCTCAGAAACAGTCCACAAATACTCAAAATATGAGCAGACCACAAATTAAAGTCCATTAAAATAACGGAATGAAATACAAAAAAAGCAGTATATATGTCAATATTGTGTGTGCTTTCAGCATTCGATTCAGATACTACTTCAAGCGTCATCAAGGACATCCCTCTCACCAGACTTTAGGTACTTCAATAAAAATTTGTTCAGTTAGGCTATGCAGCTTTTACTAGCTCTTACCAGTTCACTAGCCCATTCCAAGAGCAAGAGAAATGCTTTCTCTGTCTGTGCACTCAGCCTTCACCAGCACACAAAACAGCTGGATTCAGGAAACACTGTGCTGGAAGTCAAGGCACAAACCAAGCGGTACACAACTGCAGAAGGTATTTAGGAAAAGCACTTGTAACAACGACATGAACTGGAAGAAATCCCATGAGAGAAACAAAATTCTATCACATAAGACAACTATTTTAAGACAAAAAAAAAAATAGAGTGAACTCCATTATAATGACATCAGTGTGATTTTTGTTTGTTGGGGTTTGGTTTGGTTTTTTGATATTGACAGACAACATTCTGCTTGATGAAAAAGCTCAGTATTTTCACTGTGCACTACTTCAACGCTATCAGATGTTTAATGAATAAGTCACTAATTCTATAAACAAGTTTTGGGGATTCATTTGCCAAAGTGGACTCACAGAAGTCACTAGAACTCCAAATCATGTAGTTTACTCACACAGTACAGGCTTATGAAGTCTTAACGCAAAAGCATGCTCCTGTATGGGAGGCAAATGGGCACAAGGTGCCGATCAGTACGTGAGTATTACGGACCACACTTCAGTTAGTATAGAGGAGAGTAACTCAATTTTATTTGAGCACAAAAGTGGCAGGTAAAAGTGAAAACTGAGGAAGGGGAAGAGCCTTCAGTTTTATCTTCACTGACTGGGACAGAAATTTAGTAGCTTTAAATGGCAGCAGGCAAATGATTTGACCAGCAAGTCAAGCACATAACATCTGCAGACAACAACCGTGCAAGAAAGGACAGGACCACGAGTGTTTAGAAGGGACATCTGTGTCCTCCCACCTGGGCAGTTATCTTTACAGATGACTGCATTCTGACAAAAATCAGCTTCTGGTAACCAAGTTGAAGGGTAAAACAGTAAAGGTCTATCTGATAAAACCAACAGTAAGAGAGATGCAAGCATGTCCTTTAGCAGCTCTTCTCCTGAAAACTCTCCATCTTTCAAATGATCTTTCAATACTGGTAAAAAGTGTCTTTTATCCAAACACACTTTTAAATAAGCCTCTGAGGTTACATCTGAGTTTCTGGCATCTTCACTCATGCAAAGGTTAAGCACACTATAGTTGGCATACAGCAATAACATCTTTTCTGCTGAAGATCTGGAACATCAAGCCACCGTGTTACAGGAAGTCACTGGTCGAGCACCTGGACCCGAGAAGTACTGAAGTGATAAACAAGGTTTTGACAGCTGCAGCCTTTTCTGCAGGTGCAAAAAGCATTTACTTCATTTCAGTTTGGCTCAGTTTAACAATTAGTCCAATAACTAGCTCAGAATTCAGAAACGGGTTTGGTTTTATTTGATCCTCTTAGATCTTGCACTCAACTGCAAAGAAGGGGGAGGAAAGGGAAGGTCCCTCCAAGCAGTTCCAAAGTTCAAAACTGTGTATCTAACAGGACTATAAAGTTTAGTCTCAAGGATACATGATATTCTGCAACTGATCACACTACTCAAATGTGAGCACCACACTTCATGCGGAATAACTTCCCACAACCAAGTATTAACCCACCTTGAAAGAGCCCATCTGAGCACAGCTCCCCCGCACCACCCTCGGCTGCAGGTTCCACAGCCAGGCTTGCCTAGGAGCATCACTGACAGCACGACACACCTACCTAAACAAGCCTGGAAAAAAGCATCCTAACAACAAAATCCCTATTTCTGTTGACTATTAAGGAGCTTGCAACAGTTAATTCAGCCAAAGATATTAGAAGCTAAACAAGTAAATCCCACCCTGAGGGCAGAAACTTGGACATGCCTCGCTGTACAAGTGAGGGCACAAGCGCTGCACACAACAGGCACAGCATTAATCCCACTTCACCCATACCCCTAGCCCATGCCAGCCACCACCTCTTCAAGAATAATATAGGGGATGCTTCTCAGTCCTACTACTTCACAGCAAAAACTGATGTTTTGGGCTAACAGCCTGAAGCTACTTATAGCTTAACAGTTTGAAGAATAAGTGTAGTGATTTTAAGATACGGCATTACACAAATGTAAGTAAGCAGAAGGAAGGCTAGGGACAACGTGGGGCCGCTGCTAAATGAGGCGGGTGTTCTGGTGACGGGGGATGCGGAGAAGGCAGAGCTAATGAATGCCTTCTTTGCTTCAGTCTTCAGTGCTAAGACTGGCCCTCAGGAATCCCAGGCCCCGGAGGTAAGAGAAGAAGCCTACAAAGAGCACGACTTTCCCTTGGTTGAGGAGGACTGTGTGAGGGATCGCTTAAGCGATCTGGACGTCCACAAATCCATGGGCCCCGATGGAATGCACCCACGAGTGCTGAGGGAGCTGGCGGATGTCATTGCTGAGCCACTCTCCATCATCTTTGAGAGGTCCTGGAGGACAGGAGAGGTGCCTGAGGACTGGAGAAAGGCCAATGTCACTCCAATCTTCAAAAAGGGCAAGAAGGAGGACCCAGGGAACTACAGGCCGGTCAGCCTCACCTCCATCCCGGGAAAGGTGATGGAGCAGCTTATCCTGGAGGCCATCATCAAGCAAGTGGAAGAAAAGAAGGTTATCAGGAGTAGTCAGCATAGATTCACCAAGGGGAAATCATGCCTGACCAATCTGATAGCTTTCTACGATGACATGACTGGCTGGGTAGATGAAGGGAGAGCTGTGGATGTTATCTACCTTGACTTCAGCAAGGCTTTCGACACAGTCTCCCATGATATCCTCCTGGGGAAGCTGAGGAAGTGTGGGCTGGATGAGTGGTCGGTGAAGTGGATAGAGAACTGGCTGAATGGCAGAACTCAGAGGGTTGTCATCAGCGGCGCTGAGTCTAGTTGGAGGCTGGTAACAAGTGGTGTCCCCCAGGGGTCAGTACTGGGCCCAGTCTTGTTCAACTTCTTCATCAATGACCTGGATGAAGAGTTAGAATGTACCCTCAGCAAGTTTGCTGACGACACCAAACTGGGAGGTGTGGTAGATACACCAGAAGGTTGTGCTGCCATTCAGCGTGACCTGGATAGGCTGGAAAGCTGGGCAGAGAGGAACCTGATGAGGTTCAACAAAGCCAAATGCAGGGTCCTGCACCTGGGGAGGAACAACCTCATGCACCAGTACAGGCTTGGGGTGGACCTGCTGGAGAGCAGCTCTGCGGAGAGGGACCTGGGTGTCCTGGTGGACGACAGGTTAACCATGAGCCAGCAGTGTGCCCTGGCTGCCAAGAAGGCCAATGGGATCCTGGGGTGCATCAAGAAGAGTGTGGCCAGCAGGACAAGGGAGGTTCTTCCCCTCTACACTGCCCTGGTGAGGCCTCATCTGGAGTACTGTGTCCAGTTCTGGGCTCCCCAGTTCAAGAAGGATGAAGAGCTACTGGAGAGAGTCCAGCGGAGGGCTACAAGGATGGTGAGGGGACTGGAGCATCTCCACTACGAGGAGAGGTTGAGGGAACTGGGCTTGTTCAGCCTGAAAAAGAGAAGGCTGCGAGGGGACCTTATAAATGCCTACAAATATCTGAAGGGTGGGTGTCAGGAGGATGGGGCCAAGCTCTTTTCAGTGGTGCCCAGTGACAGGACAAGGGGTAATGGGCACAAACTGAGGCACAGGAAGTTCCGTCTGAACATGAGGAGGAACTTCTTCTCTCTGAGGTTGACGGAGCACTGGAACAGGCTGCCCAGGGAGGTTGTGGAGTCTCCTTCTCTGGAGATATTCAAGACCCGCCTGGACAAGGTCCTGTGCAGCCTGCTGTAGGTGACCCTGCTTCGGCGGGGGGGTTGGACTAGATGACCTACAGAGGTCCCTTCCAACCCCTACTATTCTGTGATTCTGTGATTCTGTTACAAAGCCCTTTTACTTTTTTGTAACATTAAAAATAAGCAACTATATTTCATCAAGAAGCAAACAAGTAATACATCTGAAGGTACACTCAAACATTTCACCATCTACATTGCCTTTAACCTCTCAACACCAGTAGATGCTGCCTTACTTTTCTGGCAACTTGTTGTGGGTTTAAAGTGATCACTGAAGTAATCTCAGCTAACAAAAGTTCAACAACTTTCGAGAAGGATTATCAGACTTCCAAAACCTTTGCTTATTTTAAGAGTGCAGCCTGATTTGAAAGGATATATATCTGTCTCCTTAGAGCACACAGTGGAAAGAATGGTTAGAAGACAAATTATTCCAGCTTGTAGCCAACTACACTCAAATGTATCTGGGTTCTGAGAATAAACTGCTACATATGCAGGGACTATAAACAGGGCAATGATTAGAGCAAGACTAAGGAAGCTACTGGAAAGCGGAGACACAAAGTAGTTTGAAAGCTTATAGGGAGAGATGCTGGACCAGCAACAACAAAAAGTATTTACAGAACTGCGTCAAACAATCCCAATGTAGACAGACAGTGCTCAGAGAAACCCGTTTCTATAAAGCATGAGATTCATCATGTGAATCAAGTTTGGCAGGGGAGATACCATGAGAACTAAGATTGCAAAGAGAGAAAGTTGCATCTGTAGAGATGTCAACTTCCAAATACAAATCCAAGAAGAGTACCCTAAAGAAAAGTTAGCTCCAAGGAGTCAGGATTATTCTTCAATGCCTCACATGCGATGCAAGAGAACTTTTCATCTCAAGAATGGAGAGTTTAAACCAATCTCAACTACAGATGACTTCAGAGTCACTCTACAAACACCTGGAATTATTTGCAAGGTGCCAGACTTAGGCTGTTATGTGATATATTTGAGTACACACAGGAACAGGCCACGCTTTTCTTTTTTTTAAAAAAAGGTTCGGACATCAGTTTCTCAAGCTAGGCCTTGCCCTCATTCCATGCCTGCCTTCAGAAATAGGTCAAAATTCACATGACTGGTCTCCAACTTCCTGCATTCCAATAGAATCCCAGGGGAGGGGGAGAACCTTTTGTGAGCACTAACAGGCAACAAGGAGGTGAGTAGCACCCACCAGGTTCACTTTGACATCAGACTAACAGGGTTTAGGGACAGGAGATGGCCTACTGAGGTCATACACCTAGTTTTAAAAGGCTTCTGCTGCTGGAAAGCAAGCAAAGGCTGTATAGTGAATGCAATACTTGGTAGATAACCATACCCAGAGAGCAGTTATCAGTGGTGCATGGAAGAAGACACCAAACCGGAACTCAGCTCAGTTCACTGACTTTTGTAGCCCATTACCTGTCGCTGGCAGACTAGACTTGTTACAAGTAGGAGCAAGGCAGGAAAAACTGCAAGACAGCATTAAAATTCTGCATAACTCAGACAAATTAGAAGACTGTTCTGAAATAAACAGGACACAATTCGGTTTGAAAGGTACGCTCAGGCAGGATTAATCAAGCTAACAGGAAGGCGAGCTCTTCAGAAGAAAGCTGTGAGCTAGGTTGGATCAACAAGCTGACCTTGAAACAAGTGTTAAGCTGTTGAAAGAAAGTCAAATGTATGGGGATGCATGAACAGGAATCTCAGCTCCAGGGCACACAAAACAGTCTTTTTACTCCACTCAGCGCAGTAAAGCCTCAGCTGGAGTTGGACTTTTAGTACCATGCTCAAAGACCAATGCAAACTTGAGAGAAGAACAAGAATGATTCAAGCTCAGAAAACACGACCTTCCAGGAAGAACTGAACACACTAGTTTTATTTAGGCCTAAAGTACCACAAGGCTGTAGGGTGATGGGCAAGACACAAGCAAACAGGAACATGATGAAGAACAACTCAAAATATTTTTAAAAGATTACTTACTACAGGGGAAGGAACACGTCCCTCATGTCCAGGGATTTCGGCAATAAGCTTGACTTGCAGTAAGGGAGATGTCCAGCTCCATAGTCAGAATGAGTTTTAATGCTGAGGACAGTAAAGAGCTGGACCAAGGTGAAAGCAGAGCTGCTCAAGCTTCTTTTAGGAATTACATTAGATGTGCAGTACTGGCAGGGGACTCTTGCAACCAGCCCTTTTCAGCCCTACTTTTTTTTTTTTTAAAAGACTACCTCAGTTTCAAGTCCTTGCTTATCCTCCTACAGTGTATGTTTAGTTTGAATGAGCTACAAGCTACTCTTCTGATTTTTCAAATTTAAACTTCAGGATTTGCATGTTCAGGTTATTTTACTACACAACAAAAGAAAAGTCACACCTGCCTCGTACTTTCTTCATGCAGAAGTAAATCAACTCCAATCATCTCCCACGGCAGTATGCAAATTTCAGCAACATTGCAGCATCCCGTTGTACCTTTCTTCTCTGACCAACAGAAACCAGAAGCCAGTTATTTCAGAAAGACATGCGTGCTTAGCCTTCTAACAACCTAGAACAGTGATGCAATAGCTGTCATTGATGTGGTGTCACAAAGCACTGTCAGGCAGACAAATGCATGCACCTTCTATAGCCTTAGGCTGGGTCAGGACTTCCTCTGTAGGGAAAACGCTGCATGAGAACCAAATGCTCTAAAATAAAATCTAATATACCCAGGATTTTACAGATGGGGAGCTGAAGCAGACAGCATTAGTTACAGCCAGTCAGAGGAAGTCCATGCTAGAAATAAGTTACATGTTCACATTCATATCGCAAAATGTAACATCATTAAACCCCAGAAGAATTAAGTCTCAGAGATCGAGCACTTACAGGAGACCTACAAAGCATACAACAGTTAGAGACAACATACTATCCTTTTTCTTCCTCTGTAACAGTTTCGGTACTGCAAGTATTTATCCAGGTACATGTCTGCTTTGTTTAAACGTCGTCCTTCCGACTTGTGAAACATGAAAGTAAGTGAGCAGCACAGTCCATCTTTACCCTCCAGGAGTTCAGCAATTTCTTATCCAAATATTGAACAAGGCTGGTCTGCTCGGGATGGAGTGCTCACAGAAGATGAGGCAAGCAAGCACACACGTAGCCGAGCTCAAGTGGACTGCCACACATACAGAGCAGTGAGCAGGCTAAGCTTCACACATGTTCCAGTGCCAGCTACATCTTCTTCCAACCAGCAACTCTGCTGTAGTATCTTAACCTTCGGTAGCCCCTGACAGCAAGCAACAGCACTTCAGTTTAGCCTCCAAGTTACTCACACTTCTCGAATTCATCACATTTCAACTTTGTTGTGACATTTCATCACCTTTAAATAATGAAACGATAAGGTCCTAGGTACCCACTCCTTTCCCACATACCATATTTTAGCCAAACCAAGTAGTTATTGAATGCTGTTTTAATTACTCCTTTCTTCCTCATTTATTAAATAATGCACCAAATTACGCTCTGGAGCACAGGAGTAGTTGTGAGGCATGCTTACACACCACTACACTTAATTCCAAATAGGACATAATGAATAATTATTTGCCACTGCTATTTACCTGGGATAACTGAGCAAAAAGCTTCCTTTGTTTTTAAAGCTAGGATTGTAATTCTAAGTGTCAGCTCATCAAAAAACTATATAGCCATATAAATAGATCCTAGGTATCTAAATATAGATTATCACTTAAAAAAAAAAAATCACAATCAATAGAACAGTAGTCTCCTATGTTACTAAAACAAAGCTGGTACATACCATGATACCAAAACCACCTGCCACCTCAGTGGACATCTATGTGTTGACTAAGAAATGCTGAGCTGTAAGAAACAGAACCCAGAGGATCCAGACCCATCCAGCCTCAAGCACATTTCCACAGCTCTGTGTCGATTCATAATCTACATCACACCTGAAGCTCCAAGCCTCAACCGTTTTCATATTCTGCACAATACCTTTGGACTGCGGAAGGTGATAAAGCAACAGGGTTTGTCAGATCCAAGTGACATTCAACTTTTTGTCATTTGCACCCTTCCTTAAATATGACGTATTTTCATCCCTCTAAAACCAAGAGGTCAAATCAGTAGACTTGAAGACAAAAAAGAATATTTTTCATTGTGAAAGCAACAGGAGTTAAAGGAAGTAGTACCTTTAAAACAAGAATTTTCCCTATAAGCAAGCTTTGAAGGGTAGAATAAAGAACACACACAGTATCCAGCAGTAACTGTGTGACATCGAGGAATACTCTACTACTACAAAATCTAAAGCCACAATTAAGGTGAAATATAATACATGTGCACTACACTGAAGGAATGATTTAGTGCCACTGACATGAACACGAACTGCACAGAGCAAAAAATCAAACATGCTGCAGTAATAATTTGAACTGCCCAATTAGGTTAAAAAACACATTTACCCTACAAATTAAAAATCCTCCTAAATCCCTCAAAGGCATTAATGCTGTTCACAATGTTATTTGAGATGCAAATTAGAAACCTAAAGTTAATATAACACCAACAGAAGTTCCTATTATTCCCATTCATGGCTCAAGTGGAGGCGACAGTAGAAGAGAAGCCACAGCCTCTTTCTATGAGGTCTTATTAGGACCATAAAGGCTTTTCTTCATTTTTAAAGCTAACCCACCTTAACTTCAGTGTAGAAATTTCCAAATTATATGATCTTTCATAAGCCCAGAAGACTTACATGCATTAACAAACAAACAAGCCAGCTGCCAAGGCTGGCTGGACGAGAGGGGTATTACGGAGAAATAAGTACTCCTCAGAAACACCGAACTCAGATCCTGACTTCCAGCATCACAGATCTCAGTCTCAAGCACAAAAGTAAAGGTACAGACAGCGGTGCTGCAGTTATTTCTTCATCTATTTCCTGTACCAGCTGGGTTCCAATTTTAAAGCTCAGCAAATGCAGAAACAGCTTTCTTCCATCTCAAATGCCTTTCCCACAATGGCACGCAGGTCTTGATATACTGAGTCAGTTTTGCAAATGACACTTTTAATGACAGGTCTAGGCAAAATATTGTCTGATTTCACACTCTTAGCTCTATCTGTACAGACTTACACACATTGAAGAGCAATTGCCATCACTGGCACTGTATGCCCAAAGCTCTAGGCCTGAAAATTGACATAACATTGACAGCATTCCTCCCTGTACTTAACTATACCAGAGTTTAACTTTCACAGGAACTTAAACCGATGTTGTCACACTGAATTCAGACAATGATGCTAACATTAGGTAATCGAAACCCTTGAACTTACTGTTAACACCCAACAAGGAAAACAGAAATGATGGCCTGTGTTTCACTAAAATATAATCAAGTTCAAACAGTGGAAAGCAAATTATTTTAGCTTTGTTTTTGTAACTCAGTAAGTTTCCTAATTGAAACATTTCATATTTTCCAAAGCATGATATTCAACTGCTTGCTTAAAAAAAAATAGCCCTGTCAGTAAAGCGAGAGCCGTAACCCAGATAATGTGTTTAGTAACCACCCTGCCTACTTCCTCCCCTCAACCTAAAAATTAGCAGAAACATGGCCTTCATAAGCTATTTCTGCCCACTACAAAACATTAAAAGTTAGCTGAGAAGTTTCTCATCAGCTTGTTGATGACATTATTTCCCAAACTGACTGAACAGAAAAGCCAAAACAGCACAAAATGTAGAAAGGACAATATTAAAGAGTTGACAGTTACCCCAATTTCAGGGTTTTTTCTATACTCAACAGTATTGCAATACCCAGTTGGGTCATCACAGACAAATTTGTAAAACAGCCTAGAAAGGTGTTAGAAACATTTCTTCTCCTCACAGGCCTCCTTTTGAGGGAGAAAAAATCCTTAAAAAAAAATTTCTGAAAATATGAGTGTCTCAATCCCCTTAACAGAGTGTTTACAGTTAAGAGAAACCAACAAAGTGCAGATTTTTTTTTTTAATACAGATTCTCTTTTATCATTGGATTGAAATACTTCACTGTCAGTTAAGATCTTGTTAACCACACAAGCTTCATGACATACCAAAAACCACACTGTCAATATAAATGGCTACCTCTCAGGTATACACAGTCAATAGATTAAAACAACTTACCCACCCAGAAAACACCAGCCACTGCACTATGCTGAGTTCAAGCAGCTGTTTTCCTAGCCATGAATTTCTTCTCTAGACTTAATCAACAGGGCTGCCTTCTGCCCATTAACCCTTCCTTCAGGAGTGCTCATAAAGCCTTCCACAGGTTTCTCTGTGTAGTTTCATCCCCTCAGTAAGCTTATGTTGCTTAAGGTACCTAGAATAGATTACAGCTACTTCCGTAATGGACAGGAATCTCTTACATGTTCCACCATAATATATTTCAAAATTTAAGTTTATACATAGATTGTGTAAGACTAAAGACAAGGTCCTATGAACATCCAGCTGCAAAATCATTCTTATGTGAATACCAGATCTCAAGAATGTAGTAATCTAAAAATAGTCCAACAAGTTTATTTTATAAAAATAAAAAAGAAAGTTTAAAGAAAGCAAAGTTTTCTCTAAAAAGAAAGCACAAAACTTACAGGCTTGCAGGGGAGAGGGAAATTCTCTGTTGCCAAAAGGCAAAACTTCTGTTTATATTATGACCTTCAAAATACACAAAAAGAAATGTAAGCCATAATATAAATACCAACATTTTCCACTAAAGGTTTAACAAGACTCCTTACTACTATTTAAGAAAACTCAAAGCACAACCAGAAAGCACAAATTCTTCGAACAAAACTCCAAACCAGTATCAACAAAAGCATAGGAGCAAGGAAAGAATCATGTTTGGAAAGTTTTAAGTACACCATGTTTCTAAAGGGAATAATCTATCAAACCACAGGAGGTGACTAGAACTGCCATCATCACTGCTCACACAAAGGAATGTAGATTGGGGGGAGGCAACAGAGGAAGGGGGAGAAAGAACAGGGAAGGGAAAAGGAGAAGGAACTCAAAAAGGGAGCTACAGTAATGGCTACCAGACTCTCAAGGAATTCCTATAAGAAAGAATAAATCCTTCACACCATTTCACAATAAAGCAATCCATGCAATAAATTGCAGTCATCTCAGTAACATTAAGCTTTCAGTCTATCTGCCCACCACATTTTCATAAATATAGTTTTATGCCATATACTAAACTTCCAAAGCTTAACACAATGGTTGTGAATACAAATAACACTTTTTTATTTCAGCCTCCTCATTCTTGTGAACCATAGCACCCAGCGGTAAAACAGCTTTTGAGGAGCCAGTAGGGAAGTTTAATGACAAAATTTAAAATCTCTCTTTACAATTAATCAATTGACTTTAATTCTCAAGTTGAAGAGACAACAACTGTGGGTTACACACCAGCAGGTAAAGGCCACTGGAGGACAGCCAGATTACTACAGCATGGAACATCCCGAAAGGATATCGCTAGGGGGATGGGCTTGCAGATCAGTATTTTAAGTTTATGTCTAACAGGCAGCATGTACTGCCATATGATGAAGAGTAGAATCTTATTACCGACAAATAAAATAGGGATTATTAAAAATAGCAGACATATTAATATGAATACTATTTCCCAGAATTTGAAAATACATGAGTAATAAAGCCATTTTCTAGTTAGGACTTCCACCAGCTCACATACAACTACTTGAAATACATGTTTTAGCTCCCTACACATGCTGAGCTCCTGCTGCTGAGGCCAATTCTTCCAGACATTTTCAGAAGCACGGTAATTGTAGATACCAGCTCTTTGGGCTCAATCATGTATACTGCACCTCCAATAAAACCAGACCGAGTCACACACTTCACTAGCAAAGTTTTTGCCATTCGGCAAACGTTGTACTCCAGATTTCAAAAGCCCAACTCGAAGCAAACTGACTACTCACAATGAGAGCACACCCAGAAACATTTCAGCCTGCCACAAGATACACAAACTTACTGGTTCTTGCCAAAAATGGCTTTGAGGAAAATATTTTCTAGCAGTCAGGCATATGAATGGGAGGCGATGGAACAGTAAAGGCTGTAATAACTGTTCTCAGGAGCTAATTTTAATGCAAGCACAGCGAACCAGAAAATAGATTTGACCAGCTGGCTCAGCTCCTCCCGAGGCCTAGGACTCTGCGTGCGCGTTAAAAGCCACCGTCTTATCTGGCCTGACTCACCAAGCCGCTAGCAACCCCGCAACCTGAACGTCACGGGGCCACCACAAAGCACTGCTCCTGCGACGGCTCCTTTCTCAACGGTTGTGACGGACGCGTCGTCTGCCCGAAGAGAAACGCCTTGACTTTCAGGTCTCTGCCAGAGGAGTTCAGGTAACCGACGCCAACGCCAAAGCAGTGGATCGCCCACCCGGCCGGGCTCTTGGCCTCACGAGACCGATGGCGACCTCCTCAAACAGCACCCAAGATCTCAAGAACGTGTCTCCATTCAGCCTCGGCGCGGGCAGCGAGACATTTAATAAGCCAAACAGTCAGAACAAAGCCACGTTACTGCCTTTAGGAAAGCCGGAATACCACAAAGAGCCTATTCACTGGCCGATCTCGGACTTTTTAAGCCAACTGGTCGTTACACTTACGAGCTATAAATTAGAAATCAACTTTCTCACTGCCTTGGGGAGGGGGGAAGGAAACAATCGCCGTTTTCACCCAGGAATCGCTGTGGAAGGCGGCTGTCGCGGAAAAACACGCGCCCGGCTCTGACGTGACCCTACCCTCGAGCGACAGCGGGGGGATTCGCCTCAGGAGACCCCGGGGCCGTGCCCAAGCGCTGCCCCGGCCGCCACAGCAGGCCCCGGCCCACCGCAGCAGGCCCCGCACCGCAGCCCACCTCACCCCCCGCCCCAGTTATTGACGCTACTAAGTCGGGTTTGGGGATTTTTGGGTTTTTTTTTTTCATCTGCCAGGGCTGCGGGCAGCCGCCCGTGTCGCTTCCACCCGGAGCCCTCAGCTAACGGCAGGGCGCAGGGGAGCCCACCTCCACCTCCAGCTGCGACGGCAGAGCCTCAGGGCCACCAGTAACAATAAATATAACATCTGCACCCATTTATCTACCTATCCGGGCGCAGGGGTGAGCGGCCCGCAGCTCCGGGGCAGCAGGCGGGAGGCTTGGGGGTGACACCCCCACCCCGCAGGGTCCCCCCCGGGGCGGCGATCGCTCCCCCGCCCGCCGAGAGCTGTCCGGTCCCCGCGAAGGGGTCCGGTCCCCGCGAAGGGGTCCGGGCCCGGCCGCCTCCCCTCCGCCCGCCTCAGCGGCTGTTGCCCGCCCCCCCCCCCACCTCAGCGCGGCGCCGGCCACCGGTACCTGCGCCCGCCCGGGCCGCCTCCCCTCCGCGTATGGAGCGGGCTCCTCAATGGCAATTGAACAAAACACAGACGGCTCCGCCCCCTCCAGGTCACCGCCTCCTCCCATTGGCTGGGCCGCACGCTCGCCGAACTTTAACCCGCTCTGCCATAGGGCGGCGAGGCGCGATGGCCCGGCCCACAAGGGGCGGGGGGAGGGCCCGTTCCCGGCAGGAGCGCACTGGTGTGGTGCCGGGTGGGGCGGGGCGGGGCGGACGCGCCGGACTACAACCCCCAGGAGGCATTGCGACTGCCCTCTCTCATTGGCTGGCCAGGGAGCGTGCGGAGCGGAGCTTGTGACGAAGCGAGTGGGGGTGAGAGCTGCGCGTCTCGCCCAGAGGGGCGATTACGTCATCGCGTCCCCGGATGGAGCCGCAAGGAGGCCGCGGGCGCGCGGGTGACGCAGCGAGCGGCGCACGGCGAGGCCAGCCGGCCGGGCTGCGCGTGGTCGGCCCGCGCATGCGCACTGGCGGGGTAGGGGGACTCGCCTCAGGAGGGCGGGAGTCAGTGGTGGCGGGGGTCGTTCCCCTCACGGCGGTAGGGTCGGGGCCGGGTGAGGAGAGCGTGGGGGGGCTGCCCGGCGCGGGGCCCGAGCACGTCAGTCATGGCTGCCCTGCTGGGCTTGGGCCTTGTCTGTGGGCAGCCTCTGCCAAGGCCTGGCCTGGCCCAGCTGGTTGCACCCGGCCTGGCAGCGCCGCTCCACAGAAAGGCTGAGGTGCGGGCACCCGGGCCCGCGGCAGTTCAGAGGGAGCAGAAACGGCGCCCGGGGCGTCCCCCAGAAGCCATCGCCGTGGCTCGCCCTAACCGGCTCCTGCTTCTGAAGGTACCGTCCCCGAAGCTGGCGCTTCCCGCTCTTCGCCGTGCCACGGTGTGGTTACACTGCCCTCTGCTTGCCTGCTCCGCTGGTTCCCTTAGCTGGCAGCTTCCAGACCAACCTGCTGGAAATACCTTAGCATCATCTGCCGCAGGGGTCCCGCACGGAACCCAGCTGGTGCCATCTTCTCTTGTCTCTCAAAATGGAGGCCAGGAAAAAAACCGAACATCACCTTATGCTGCAAGAAATATTCCTATGGGAGTTTTTCAAAAGCAGTTATGAGTCAGCCGTAGTGAGGAAGTGGGATGCGTTTGGACAACAGTTACATTGTACACTTGTCAGGGCAGAGACTGCTTTATGTGGGTGCATAATCCTTAACATCATGAGAAACCAAACCCTGATTTACTGTTGCCAACAGGCCTAACATTAGTGAGGTACAGGTATTTTTTATTAATGGTAACTGTTAGCAAGCTCTTCTTTAGCAAGCATCTGTTATTGCGGCTTTCTGCAACTTGTTCTTCAGTGTTTGCACGTTGAGTTGTGTTTCACTCCCTCACCTTTCCTTTGACCCATAAGTTTTTCAGCTGAGTTGGCCTTATTATCTTCTAAGATTTTGCTGAATTACAAGACAGTGCTGCAGTAGCTATCAGAGTTACCGTTGCAATGCAGAGTCCAAATCAAAACTCTCTTCCTGCCACATCCTTACCTCAGCTTGCTTACTTTCTAGACTTCCAAGTTTTAACCGTAAGAGATGGATAACTTTAAACCAATTTTACTTCAAACAGCATTACCACGTTTTGCTGCTTGCTCCTCGTCACTGTCCTCTCATCTTTTACACCCTGTACAACCCTACAGTACCCAGTTTCTCGAACAAGGTTGTGTGTTTATTTTCTTTTGATAAACCTTAGGCTGAATTTTTTTCAAATAGTTTTCCAAGACACCTTTCCCAAATTATACAATGAATATTTAAATTAGCATACTCTGTAAGATCAACATCTAGCTCTCTTTAGAAAGATCTTGCAAGTGATTAAATGTACACAGAGAAAAGTACACAGCTTTCTCCCATAGTTCAGTCCTGGCTCTTGAAATACTTTATGATTGTGCTCATTTTGCTCCTGGCCTTATTGTGAATTCTAGTGCATGGGAAACTGTAGTTCATCTGCTTTCATGATCCTGCCCATATCTTTGGCAGGGATTTGGCTCCATCCTGTAATCAGTTTTGTACACAGAATTCCCTGCTGAAAACAAGTTATCCCTGAAGCATTTCATTGCTAAATCCTTACCCAAACTTGGAATGAACAATTTAGTTTTTAAAAAAAAATGAAGTAATAATTTAATTTTATCTTTCACAACCATTACATCTAAGTATTCTACCGCAGTTTAGCAGCTCAGGCGTGAGATTTTGAAGTGAAACTGGTTTTCCCTTACCTACAAGTTCAATGATTTTCATAGTTTTGAAACATTAATGTCCCTCTCGGTTAAGCCACAATACTTTGCTTCAGCCTCCTGCACTATTTCTACTGCAAGTAAAGGTAAAAGCGAGGGGGGAACTTTGTGTTTCTGAAACGGGTCCACCTCTTGATTGCAACTGTTTATTTGCAGCGGTGGCTGCAGCGACGGGGGAGGCGTGTGAAAGGAGCTGCAGCCGCGCTCCCCCAGCAGTCAGTGCTTCCGCTCTCAGCTTCCACAGGCTGGATGCTTCCAGCTAGGGTGAAAACTTGGCAGTAATTCAATTAGCTTATGGATTAGATAACTCTTAAATCTTCTTTCTCTTCTTCTGTAGTGGTCCTCCGTGATTTATCCCCTGATTTCTTTCATCACTTTCCATTCTTTTCTCCAACTTTATCAGCTTTTTTTCTATTGTGACAATGGCTGATACTCTCTTCTTTTGGGCTGGCGCTGCCTTCAACTGTCTGTAGTCCAAAACCAGGTTGGAAGCAGAGCCCTAAACTAGTGATGTTACAGAGGTGGTACCTCCTATGATCAGCTGGTTGCATCCCAAAACTTATCACATGTGCAAATCACATACAGTGGTCAACAAAAACTAAGGGACTGGGGTGGGAGACAGGAGTGAGCGATCATCTCCGAGACAGGGCAGGTGGCAGCTTTAATCAATGATGTCATTCAGCATTCAACCATAGTCTTCTTTTATTTTATACCCAAGAGTAAAGCTCTGGCAGCGATCCAGTTTATAACTCAGATCTTGGTAAACACAGACCTAAATTTCCCTCATGACAAGGTTCGATAGTAATTGTCTAGCACTTTAAATATCTAATTACAAACATGCTACCACATGTTAGAGTGGTCGGTGTCTGTTCGCTCAACTGTGTGTCTCCAGGAAGGGCCATCTGTTTCCAACAAAACAGTGAGACATGAATGTAGACAGGTTTCTAAATTAAAAAAAAAAAAGAAAAAAAAAAAAAAAACAACTAGAGACACACAAAGCTGCCTTTACAATAAAGCGCAGGCTGAAGTAGATGCAATCACAGTGAACCTCAGAAGAAAGTCTTCACCCAGGGGAACTGATGCATGGCATGATTGTTCTAAGATACCCTTCTGGGCATCATTTTATGCACCTAAACTACTGGAGTATGCATACAGAAGTCTTCATATACAGACAATATGTTCAGTTTTGTCTGCCTTGACACCTATTTTTCATAAAGGACTAGCAGTTCCTCTTACATCCCATCTCAACACCTAGCTCCTAGATCCAGTTATTCAAGAAAGGGAATGTTTTCCCCTCCTTAGTCAGAACGTGGTAGATGATAGGCAGGAGTGACACGCTAGCTTTGCCTCTCACGCAAAAACAACACATAGACCTTAACGCTACGTGTGTGTTACTACTAAGCTGTTGCCAACTTAGGCAAATCACCACCTAAGATCAAGAAGGGAAGCAGAGGAGACTATGCAACTCAGTTCTTTTTTTATTATTATTTTCATGCTGTTTGTAGACAAGGAGCCCAGCATCTATTTGATGTAGTTAAAGAAATGAAGTGTAAAAATAGTTCAGACACTCTGTAATGTGCACAGCTGCTTATAAGGTTCAGATGAGCATTTCCAGCACCATTTCAAATTGCTTGAAAGGTATTTTTGCTGTGTACACGGATCACTTTTTACTTAGCACAGCATTAGTAAGCCGAAAGTTAGTGTATTTACTACATACAGTGGGCCTCTTTCAGTGAGTTATAGAAGCAAGACAAGTGAGTTGGGCTAGCAAGTCTCAGATAAATTTACCCCAAATAATGGTATTTCTCTTCTTGCAACAATCACTGTTAGTCATTCATCTGTTTCCCCATAAAATACGTATAATGGAAAAGCAGCCTTTGTTTTAGAAGACAAGTTTATGAAGGCCTGTCAGAAAGATTCTAGATCAAATAAAATCCTTCACCGATACTGTTTCCCTCAGGGTCACTTTGCACTCGCCCTCGGGAGCAAGGGGGCAATGTGAATTCCATCTCCTGGCCCGGGGAGTCCCCGTGCAAGGGGGGGAAGAAAGAAACGGGACTGACTTTGGACTCCGACATAGCACAGGTACAGGAGACACTGCTTAGGTGTTGAGGGGTCCTGTGGTATCCTGTGTGTTTTGGGGGGATGCTTGAGCATGGCTGAGCCTCATCAAAGATGCTTTTCACACTTCTCCATTCTCTCTGTTTAGAAGTTTTGCAGCTGAGCATACAGGTTCTGGGCACAAGAGGAAGTTCTGCCACTAATTATATGTATCAGGTGGTGATTTTAATGTAAACCTTGCTCAGACTGCTCAAACAGATGAGTTTTCTGTATAATGTGCTTTTCTTACATTCAAGGGCTTGTTATAAATGAGATAAAGCAATAAGAATGCTAAATAAATAAGCTGAAATTGAGAAGCAAAGCAGTGTTCAGCATCAAAATCTGAAACAAGCAGAGGGCTGACATCCTGGGATATTAGAGTCAGGGGTCTCTCATATACCACTACAAGTTGGCTAGACATTATGTGCTTTGTGAACTCTTAAAAGGATTTTCAAAATGTTGAGTTAATCATGACCAGATCAGGTTTTATTGGATTTCATGGAAGGGTGGCTCCATTCTGTGCCCTCTGTACACAGCTGACTTTTCCTGCACCCAGCCTTTCACCTCCGTTACCTGCTCTTCCAGCTACACTGTTGCTTGTTTCTTCTTAAATTGAGCCATCTGGCCAGGATGTACTTTGTTTTTCAGGGTATGAATTAGCCACAGGATTTGAAAAAGGGCACATCAAGCTCCAAGTGCTGAGCCAATACAGCATTGTTCTTTTCACTGCACTCCCCTAGGAACAGTCACACTCATGAGAACTCTAAATTGCTAAGAGTTCAGCCAAAGCATCTTCTGCCTACTCGAGTTTCTGGTCCTTCCTCATACGTTTCCAAGTGCCTTGTTCTTTTTGCAATACACAGCACTTCCTTCCTAGACCTTCCCTACACTCGCCTGCTTTACCCAATGGCTTATTCACCTCCCAAGCAAGCCTTTTCTCCGCCCAGACCTTTTCCCCAACTTGTCTCTCCTTGAAAAAAGCCAGGGACAGCGAAGGCGCATCAGTTACCTGCATCCAGGTGCAGCCAGGAGGGCTGCCTCAGTTCTCAAGTTCCCATTTTTTCTGCCAGGAGAGAGCTTATGGAACTCTTGCAAACTGCTCTAGTGATTTCCAATACAAGGCGTAGGGAAGATAGATCACTAACAAATAAATTTGATTAATAAGCACTATTAGTTAAAGCATGCTCTGCACAATGTATCACATTTGTTATGTTTCATCATCCATAATAGCAGTATTTCCATGTGAGCCATTTCATCTGCTTCTCATTTTTTATGAGTTGGGTTTTTTTGGGTGTTGTTTTTGGTTGGTTTTGTTTCTTTTTTTGTTTTGGTTTGGTTTTTTTGTTTGTTTTAAGGAGATAGTAGTTAGCACTGTTCCGTACTTTTCTGTTACTACTTATCCAGAAATCTGAGGGAGCAAGAAACAAATTAATTTTCCTGTGGAAACACACTGGATAAATACTTTGATAGTTTAAGAAATGTTTATACCCGCATAGATATTATTTTCTTTTATTCTACCTCAAAATCTGTTGAGAAGCGGTGAAGGATGTGCAGTGGGCACTGGCATTGTGTCAGGCCTTAATATCTTTTACCAGTTTCCGGGAAACAAAGATCTTTCAAACATGAAACTTTACTGGAAAACAGAGTGGTTGCAAACCAGTAATATCTTTGTTTCACTTCACCTCATTTCTAAATTGGCTCTGGTTAGATAAAGAAGGAACTATTTTAATCATCAAATCAAAACAGGGATTTAAGGATGAATTTTCATTTGCGTTTAAGCCAAGCAGAGTGATGTATATCCAAGATTTTAAACATCAATTCTTCACATAGATTTGTGCATACTAATGCTCAGTTATATTCTCGTATTGAAGGGTTTTCTTTTACATCTTACATTTCTAGATGATTTCTCCTGCAGAAGGCAATTCAAATGCCATGTTTCTACTCATGCTCCCAGACCTGCCTCCTCTGCCCAAACTAAAATTGTAGCCTGTCTCTCAGAAATCCCGTCCCAAACATGTAACTGACAGATCCAGCCCACTGTGACTCAAATAGAACTTTTAATTTTCTCTCACTTGTCTCCTCGACTAATACAATCTTCTCTCATTCATATCCGTTCAAACTGCTGCTGCAATGGTTGTCTAGCCATGTCCTTTAGCCACACTTCTCCTTCTAACTCTCCACTGGCTTTATTTTTGTGCTATCGAACACATGCTCCCTGTCTTTCCATTCAAAGCCATGCATAGCCTATTCCACCTTTCACTAAAGCAAAGGCAGCTTCTGCCTCTCAACCCCCCCAGACACTGTGAACGGCACCATAAGATCACCTCTACTCACGTCAGGCCTTTACATTTAGCAAAGATACTCAGGTATTAAACCCAATGGTTTCAATTAAACTAAGGGATTTTAGTTCTCAGGAGACTAGCCTCCGTTTCACAAGCAGAAAACAAGAATGATCACCATTGCCTGAGGCTTTTACCACGGCCCACATGATTCAGGAGGTCAACCAGGCCCTTGGCTGTAGAGGAAGGGGATAAAAAAAGACAAATTAACCTTCATGTCCCTGCTCCCCTGGCTGGGAGGGAAGTGTCTTCCTGACGCCCAGTCAACTCTGTGCAAGGGAGCAACAGACATCCATCAGTCCTGTAGAAAGAGGGGTTTCCTCATCACTTCAAAGCACCCACTGAAACTTCTGTGTTTCAAGCTACGAGACATCTAGGATGCCTCTGAAGAAGGGAGGAGATGAGATGTGAGCTAATAAATTTTAAAAATCTGTGAAACCTGGTGTCTTTTGGATGTGTTTCAAGGCTGACTGACTAAGATGCAAGTCCTGACTGAATCTTTTTCTGCAGTTGGAGTAGGTGAAAACCTTGCAAGTTTTGGATTTTTTTCAGTGTTCGCTTTTGTTCAGGACTGCAGGAGCTGATTAAGTGTCTTTGTCTTCTGTGGGAACGCTTATAGGATGTCTTCTGTTCAGCTGGCTACTTCCATAAATTATGTGAAACTTCCACAAGGCCTCTAAACCTTTACCAAATTCAGCTGAAGTTGTCCAACTGGTTTTAAATTTGTTACAGCATATACAGATCTGCATGGGCAGGCACAGATGACATGCACTGGTGGCTATGTGCTGGGAAAAGGAAAGTGGAAGAGCAGTATTTTCTCCCTCACCTCTCATACTATTGACTAAAGACAGGAGATTTTAATATAGCCGTTATTTTGATATGGAACTGGAATTGTTACAAGTATGTTGTAGGCTGTGCACAAAGCCTTACTCCTGGAAAGAAAGAACTGAGCAGGAAGACGATGATACAGGTACTGGGTTCAGGAATAACCAGTGAGACCCTCCAGCCCCAAACCTGGCACCCACAGAGGCTCCATGGCTTCCTCTTGAAGCTGACAAAACATCTCATGATTTAGTTTAAACAAATGGCAAGCACACCGCATTGCTAAGTAAGCAGGAGTGCATATTTACAATCATAGTTAAAAAGATGTATGTGATTTCAAACTGCAGTAGATCTAACACATTGAAAGCCCCCAGCATCAATAATAAAGATCAGCCATGGAACCTCTATTAAACCACGAATGGACAATATTATTCCTATTAAACCACCAATGGACACCTCTTGGTTTTCCCCTGTGCCAGTCTTCAGGCTTCAGAGAAACTCCCTTTAGGTGTCTGCAGGGTTATGTTGTTATCTCTTCTCATATCTGCGTGCTAGCTCTGACTTTGCTCTGAGATCTACAGAAGCTTGGCAAAGCCTGCAAGTGGTGGCCTGAAGATGCTGCTAACCAGGCTGGTCACCACACACATACTCTTTCCCCTTAACTCTGGCGGCTGCCGGCTTTTCTCCTTGTTCGTCCTTTGCAATTCTTCAGGCAAGGACTGTATACTTATTGTGTGCCGGTGCACTGCCCGGGGACCTGGACCATCACTACAGTTCCTAGGTGCTTTGGGTAGATAAACAATAATGGTAATCTGCAAGCAAGGAATTGCTTTGAGGGTTCAGGGTGCGAGTGTTTTCTGTGAACCAAAAACTGTAGCTTACCCCCCAAAAAATCAGTTAAAATATTCCGCAAACAGATCTGCAGATCTCAAATGCAGAGAGGCCACTGTAAACAGCTAAAAGAACTTCCCTCTCCCCCAGAGAGCTGTCATCAGATATGTTTTTTGAGGAAGAAGTGCAGTCTTTGAGTGTATGTTTCCTGTTTCCGTTCTTTTTTGATGTTCTATAGCCAGTAGGTACTTGGTTTATAACGAGCATCTCAAACTTTGTCATTAAGACAGCTGTTCTAATTTTTTTACAAGTGGTGCATTTTTAAACTCATTGTAGATGTGTATGTCTGTATGCTAAGGCCTTATGTGAAAAAATTAAAAGCGAAATTCAGAGCAGCAATGTAAAGCTCTGCTTGTTTTTTTCCTGGTTACCAACCTTGTAGAAATTAAAAGCACATTAGCTGCTTTGAAAATAAATCTGACTGCAGTTCAGCCTCTTCTCTTTGGAGTTTTAGTTTGAAGATAGCAGTGACATTCCACTGGCTAAGCCACTTGAGTGAATTTCCTGATTTTGCTTGGTTGCTTAATTTCCTGTTGGGCTCACATTTTGCCTAATTCAAGACAAAAAGACCCTTATAAATGGGATGAATGATTTAAATTGCAGAGCTGGACATAGTAATTTGATTGCAGTTCAGCATGTGCCTCTGAACAGAGGTAGAATTTCTGAGATATGCATATAAGTAACTCTAAAAATGTCTTTAACTCAGCATTTTCTCCCCTTATTGAGTTACCCATCTATGCATCCAAATCTGTTACCAAAGGCCTTCTCCTTGTGTTCAGTTTTTAATGTGTATCCATGACAAGTTTCCCCCTGTTATGACTTCACTCTGAAGTCTCTAAAACAGGACGAAATATAAAATAGTAGGAAGTGCTACGGTCTGTTATTCATAAAAGCTCTCTAGCAGTACTTAGGAGTACATTTAAAGCAGATTTCCTTCGCTGCATCGCTTTTCCAGCAATAGGCTAAACATTCAACTTTTGAATACTCAGGATGGTGCATGGCAGTGCAAAATGCTTTAGCAAAAGTCTATAAAGAAGGGACACATAGTACGTACAATTTAAGTTTCTAACCTGATGTTTCCACACATCTTTCCTTTATGTATTGCCTATCATGCTATACAAAATTACAAAACTATAAAAGCCTAAAGTAAAACTGTTGGATTTTTTCTGATGTTCCTTCCTCGGTGAAGAATGGATATATGGGTTTATGTATCTGTTAGATCAGTTAGAATTAACCAATACACTTTGTGGTTTTAGCCGAACACCACCAGCCTGGGTTCAGCCTGGTCTTTTCTGGGTGGGATTTCCAGGGCAGCTCCGTCTGCGAGTGCCGTCTTTCCACAGCGCTAGCCAGGCTCCAGGAGCTACCCCGCGTATCACCCGCCTGGGGCTGGAAGCTCTAAGGATTCAAACTCTGTGCAGATCGAGGCTAAATTAAAACCATGAGTACACCCTGTGGTAAGGTCCATTTCTGTAATATCTGTTACTCAGGTATCTTTTCTGTCAAGAACTTGCTGGTGGAATGGGTACCAAATTATAAATATAGGTGAACTGCACACCTGTATTTGTTAAACTAAAATGTTAACTTGGCTGTGGCTGCTTGGGCCTGATGATTCTCAAAGGGTGTTGTGAACCACATTTCCAGCAGCCTGATTTGCTTCAGTCATGACAGACGGATCCTGCAGGAAATGAAAATGCTGTGTTTTCTTGCCTGAAAAATATTGTTCTTAAGCATTACTCTCGTACGTGTGTTTTTTTCAGATGGTCTGTTAGTGGCAGGGACCTTGCTATATTGTACATCTGGTTAATGGCCTAGAACATCGTCACTGTTTACAGTTATTTCTAACAGGAACTGAGATCAAAGATCAAGTTAGTGGAAGAAAGAACAATGAAAGATGAGAGCCAGTCCTCTATTAGGAGGGACTATATTCTGCCCTTGCAGAGCTTTATCTGATGAAGTATTTTTCCATCTCTGATGACTATAAGCCAGATCCTGTGGGTTTTATATTGACAGACTTTGTATTTAAAACTACATCAATAAGACTGCATTTAATTTGGGCACATTTTTAACCCACTGCCCTTTCACTTCTTGAATAATCCGTTTTACCTAGCAAGAGCTGCCTCTAAACTGTGCCTAGGCATCCTTACAGCTGTGAACTGAGCTTACTGGCTTTTCCGTGATTATGGACTTGATCTGAAGGTTGCATCATCTTCTGGGTTCTTGCAATTAGAAGAATATAGGTTGAGACAGGGAAAATAATTTTTCAGAAGAGCCAGGTACACCTGGATCCAGCAGCCTCTTGAAACCTTACAGCCTAGGTAGCCCTGACAGTGGACTTCACACTTCCGTCTGTATAACAACAAACTTGAAAATGTGCCTGTAACATAAACATGGCCAAGATACTATGACTGATTTGGGTGGTTCTGTTTTTATGTTATTTTATTTCTAAGCCAACTAGGAGCAGCCATGGTTTAAATTACACCCATCACTTCCACGTAATTGAAGAGGGATTTACAGGAGATGCAGATGCTTTTCATGCCAAATGTTGTGCATGTGCAGAATGAGAACCAACAATTATAATTAATTTCTGAGCCCATATTCTGTCCCCAGGAAGCAGCAATGTGCCTCCTTATCACCACAAATGCATGGGGAAAGTGGTTTTATGCATTTTTTTGAATGCTGTCAGAACCTGGAAGTTGTGAAATGCCTCGGATTCTTTTGCATGCATTCGTCGAGGCGGGCAAGAAGGTGCTCTGTCTAGCAAGGTCTGTAGGCTGAGACCGCAAAGGGTCCAGCAGCATCCAAGACCTTTGACTAAAAGTGACGGCAGACAAAAGCGGTGACTGTTGCATTCCACCTGTTATCTCTGGGAGTCAGCAGCACTGCCTTCGCCCTCCAGCTTCCCTGCAAGGCCTGGCAGCACTGAGATAACATTTTGTTCAAGATCTGCTCACGCCAGGTTATTGATAAAGTTAGGAAAATGAATACCTTGAGGGAGCGAGGCCAGATTGTCAGTTTGCTTAATTTATGGGCCAAGTCTAGCCTGGTACAATGGAACTGCAGCTCTGGGTGTTCTTTGTCACCCAGCTTTTAGAGGATGTCATTTTTCTATGGCAAGACATGAAAGAGGGTTTGAAGAACACTTTGCAGTGGCTGACTACTGCGTTTCTGGCTACAATTAACAGCACATTCTCACCGACTCTCTCCGATTCTGCTTGTTCACAGGCCCGGGGCAACCGGAATATCTTTCTTTTGTCCCACACTCCTTCATCACCATGGCAACAAATGGGCAAATATTATAAATTTTTTTTTTTTTGCAAGTAGACTGGTAAGTTTTCAAGACCACACACACATGCAGAGTACAGGTAGTTCAGACTCGAGGATTAGCACGTTAAAACCATGGGTTTAACCAGGAACCTGGGCTGTGGCCCACCTCCATGCTAATGCCCACTTGGAAACATCCTCACGAAGTCACATGGCGCATTGATGGCTACACAGTTGTGTGGGCAATGCCCAGTGCCAGCCTCTGGCTGTTGTTGCCAGCAGTTAAAGGGAGGTTGAGGTCCTCTCCATGACCACCCTGAGCTCATCCTAATTGTGCCACTGACGGAAACAAATGTCCGCCCCTGTGCAGGGGTTTAAATGTTGAACTTGCATTCCCAAGGGGACACTGTAGCTCAGAGCCCTTAGGGACACCGCAGTCACTAATCGCTGTGGCCTGGGAAGCAAAGTCACCATCCCATTTAATAAACACTGGCCCCAAATGGAGGGGCAAAATGCGCAACATCAGTAGCCCATCGTACACTGGGAATCGAGGGAGGAGATTCACCTCTGCCTGTGTGCAAGTCAAAACCCTTGCATCACTGAGAGCCCCACCGCGCAATACTCTGCCGTGCAGCAGCAATTACAGCGTGGGGGCTATAGACAGACACGGACTTCTAATTTCTGGTTTGGAGTCTGGGAAGCGATCCTCGCCAGCTGCGGCGGCTGGGAGGTACAGTGCCTTGGCATGGTCCTTAGGCTGATGGATCGTCTGGCATCAGACCCAGGGAGGCTTGATGGCTCTCGTCTGCAGCCTCTGGATCCAGCAGCTAGCCAGAAGGTCTGGAGTCTTTCCCTCACCTGCGATTCGTTAGGCACCCTGCAACATCTGTATCACTAGGTTATTTCATGGGAAAGTTTTCTTTTTCTTGGTTACGTGTTGCTGCTTGCACATGTTTTTTTCCCCTGTATCTAGACCATCTATTCTTTTCAAGTGACAGATACTAAAAGTAGTAAGCTGTAAAAACATGTACCACCAGAGTTATGAAGAAAATCTCTTGGGAGACGGTAAAACAAACCCAGTCCCAAACACCCTCCCCTTGCCCACGTTGCCAAACCACCTCCTTTTCGACCGCCCTGCCAACAACTCAATTCTTCCACAATACCTACAGGGAAGGAGGTGGTAGCAGATTAAAAAGCCGGGTTCCTCCCTCCCCGAGGTTTCCCAGCACGTATCGCCGGCCTGGCGAATATGGGGGAAAGCGAGAGGAAAGGCTGGCTCAGCCCCACGTAGGGCCAAGCAACTTTTCAGCTGTACAAAAATATATTACATTCCAATCTCGCTGGAGCCGGTGTTGAAAGATTTCAGCAAGGCCAACACTTGACCTTTAGCAGACAATAGCCCCGGCCCTAATTGGCAACTGCTCATTGTGCGTTTTCATCTGTTTTGAACAGGCGGGTTTCATGCTCATTCCCCTGTAGGCTCAGGTCTGGGGCGGCGAGCGGGAAGTGGCGAAGGTTTGGAGATGTCTGATTGTTCTGTAATGCCACCTGCTGACTCGAGGGCGGCGGCAGCCAGTGCATCAAAAGTCCTTTCACCGAGCCCTGCTTTTAACTTTGGTGCTATTTATATTAATGGGATCATTCAACGCGTTTCACTCATCTTCTGATTTAGAGTCCGAGGACAGGCCTGAGTTACAAATCCTAAGTGAACACTGTAAGATATAGCGGGCGCTAACTATACCAGCTTATTGTGCTTCGGTTGGGTTGCAGCTACAAAACATAACAAGGACGCAACTGGAAAGGTCTCGATACTTAAAATATTAAAATGTCGTGTTTATAATGCACTGTGTTTTTTTGTGACTGCTGCAAGCTGCAGGCGTTTGTGTGGCAGCAATACAATGCGTCTTCACTAAGTGACGAAGAGGATGGCGGGGGAGCATAAGTGGCTGCTTTGCTTCCAAGGGAGGCCCAGATCTTACTCCCTCTGCAAGGGTGATTTCATCATCCGTAGCAATTCATGCAAAGATGCAGAGTGCAGTAAAGAGGACCCCATCCAGAAAAAGGCTCCAAATCATCTACTTTGCGAAGCCTGGGAAAGTTCAAACACAGATCCGGAGTGAATGCCACACCGCTAATTTAATCTTTTCACAAACTGAAAAATCATGACCCTTTTATCTAATGAAATTCTCACTTCCCGGACTCATCCCATTACACCAGTTGGTCCTTGTTCTTCACCACTTCCCTGTATTGACCGAAATCCTGTTTTCACCCCCGTATCTGCGTGAACCCCTTATCGAAGTATCTCCCTTGCAGGGCTTACATGCTCCCAACACACCTCAGCTATTCCTGCTGCTCTGCCCATGCACCTCTGCTCAGGTTCGCTTTCCCTTAGCTCTGGTTCTGCTTTTGCTGCCAGCACTGACCTTATTCATCAGGGCTACAAGGATGGTGAGGGGACTGGAACATCTCTCCTATGAGGAGAGGCTGAGGGAGCTGGGCTTGTTCAGCCTGAAGAAGCCTGAAGGAGAGAAGGCTGCGAGGGGACCTTATAAATGCTTACAAATATCTGAAGGGTGGGTGTCAGGAGGATGGGGCCAAGCTCTTTTCAGTGGTGCCCAGCGACAGGACAAAGGGCAATGGGCACAAACTGAAGCACAGGAAGTTCCGTCTGAATATGAGGAAGAACTTCTTCCCTCTGAGGGTGACTAACACTGGAACAGGCTGCCCAGGGAGGTTGTGGATTGTCCTTCTCTGGAGATATTCAAGACCCGCCTGGACAAGGTCCTGTGCAGCTTGCTGTAGGTGACCCTGCTTCGGCAGGAGGGTTGGACTAGATGACCCACAGAGGTCCCTTCCAACCCCTACTATTCTGTGATTCTGTGATTCTTTGATTCTGTGATTCTGTGATCAGCTCCTCAAGTAATTATTCAGTCAGGTCTCTACCAGAACCCCCCAGCAAATCCTGGCGTCTGAGCTCCTGGTTGACGCTCAGGGTACATTTTTTCAGAGGGCCTCTGGCATGGGCAGCTGGACGCTCTGCAGCACGGCGGAGGCAGGCACTGCAGAACCTTTGCACCACTCTCCTCCTTCTGGCACCTTAATGGGGTCTAATTTTTGTGCCGGCCTCCCACGCACTTAATAAAAGACGCACATTCAAGCAGGCTTTGTGCCCAGAACGCAATTAAGCATCCGACTGTCCGATCTGTGTGGCCAAATCCTCGGCGTTCCCGGGGGTTCTCAGGTGCAGGTTCACACTGGTTCATCAGGTTTCCATAGGGGGGAGGAAATGCAATTTAGCTCTTTCAGTCTTAGTTATTGAAAATAAAAGGGGAGTGAGTGAAGCTTGTCTTTGGCTGTAAGAATGGCAAACAAACCAGGCATGATTCTTTATCTTAAAGTGAAATTTGCAAGTGAACAAGGCATTATAATTGATGCAGATTTAAAGATACAAGGTGAGGCTATTCTGTGTTTAGGTTTAAATGACAAACCTTATCTCACTTTTCCCATCCCCTCCCTTTTTCTTCCCTTGCACAGCAGAATGCTTAATAATAATTTCTTCAGACCCAGTCCTCGGAACTGCCAGTCCCCACAACTCCAGCGATTTTTAGAGCAGCTGGAGATACTTAGCAACCCTGAAAAAATGCTCCCCATCAAACCTTTCTTTCAACACAAGCTGACTACATAAATGCCATAACACCTGGGATGAGCAGTTTTGCTACCTGCGCTGGGTCAGTCTGTGTCATTAACAAAAATACTGCACGTGATGAAAACAACCCAGAACCACAATGCATAAAATAACCAGTGCGTCAGCCCACGTGAACTTGTGGGGGGATAAAAAGTCTGCTTGACTGATGTAAAGATAGATATGCTGAAGATATACGGTGTCTGTTTAATTCCAGAGTTGAATCAGACTCAGACTCTGGACAATTAATTGTACACCCTGCTAAATTGTCAGTACCTTTCTTCATATAGCTGTGGCCTGTGCCTGTAAGTACCTTCCCAGGGAATGCCTGGCATGGCCTGGGGGATAGCAAGCATTCCTCAGAGGCAGCAGGGACAGTCCAGAGCCACCTCTGTCTCCCTCCGTGGTCCTCCAGCATTATCTCAGCAGGCTTTGCATCCTCAGGGATGCCTGGCCCCTCCTCATGCTGCATGTCAGGCCTCACCAGACATCCACCCCCTCAGTTTCATACTATGCAGACACCATCTTGGTGGGATGCAGCACAGCTGTTGTGTTGCTTTGGACACTTGGAACCTCAAAGTGTGACGTCTTAGGCCTCAAGGCCACCACAGGGGCCCAGAGAAGGCCACAGCACCGTAGAGTGTATGTGCAGCCAGGCTGTGCCACTTTTCTCTGGGCCAGAAAACGGCGCCTGCTTCATTTAGTAACATGGATGTCACCGAGGAAAGGAACATATCCACCTCCTAGGACTTACTAGGGGGCAAAGACTTTTACTGTAAACTCTGAGTTTAACCCTGATTCTGAGACACTGAAAAACACCGTGGAGACTCAGTCTCTTCCGTTTGCTTAAGCAGTGAGGACAGGGAGGTCAGAAGACCACAGGGAATGACTGATCCCAGAAAAACAGTCTGGGACAAATGAAAAAGTAAACAAAGATTATTTTATAAAGGTGTTACTAAATGACAGAGAGCCATTAGTGAACTTACGCCTTGCATACTTACTATGTGAGGGAGGATCTTCATCCATCCAGAGATGGGTCCAACTAGAGATGAATCATAACCTTTATCTACCTCTAGTCACACCAGCTTCCTTTGCATGTAGTTGGGCATTGCATTAATTTTGCCCCTCAGCTGTAACTAAGGAAGGAAAGATAAAGCGTGTGAAGGAATAAAAGTTGCAAAAACACTCAGACTTTAATGCAAAGCAAGATACCACAGGAGCTATAGGTCCTCACATTTTAATTTGCATTTCCCAGCTACTGCAGAGGACCTTGAAAATGAGCTATCATCTGACTGAAGGCAACATTGTCCGCTGGAATACCTGACTGCGTAGAGAGGCAGGTGACCCTTTGATGAGTTAGCTAAGGTTTGAAAGAGGTCCACAAAGAGGGGTGCAACACATCGGAGAACAAATGGAAGCTAAGCACACCTCAGCATCCTGAGCTCTATTTCTATTTGTTTATTTGTTTGTTTATTTTTGCTTATAACTAAGAATTGTTGAAATTGCTGTGGGATTATACTGTTGTATATAATAAAAGGAATACCTTAATAGCTGAGTGGGTCAATCTTACTAGGTTACATACTCTTAAGAGCAAGAAGAACGAACCCAAGTCACGTTGGGATAACAAGTTTTAAAACAAGGTATCTGAGGAAAGTGCTTATTTTTGGTCAGTGCCTTCAGTGAAAAACAGTTCCTACTGTACAAAAGCAGGAGGAGCTGGGAGTGAAACTCAGTCGGACAATCAGGAAAGCGTGTTTCAGTATTGCACAGAAGAGTCACCAGGCTGGACAGCAGTGATGGAGTAAGGTCTTTGGCCTTTTCCTGGATATTTATAAATCACGATTCTTTTTTCCAGAGAAGATGAAATGTTTGGTAAAAGGGGAACCGCCACCATTTTCCTATTTTTTAGAAGGCTGGCAGCCTCTGCAGGAAAGCCCAGGAGCTGCAGCCAGCACCACACTGTTTCTGCAGCTTGCAGTTTTCCAGCTGACTGTCACCTTCCTCCTCGTCCCACTCTCCATGGCTGTTGGAAGCCCATTTAGGCTTATTTTCCTACCCTCGCAAATATTGCTGCTGGCCCACCCTTAACAGATTTTTTCTCCACTGCTCTAAGTCCTTAATAATACTGCCGAATAAACCAAATAAATCAGCTGCAGCATCCTCAATTGCTGGAAGCCAGGAAACACCAAGCCTGTGAGTCTGGAGTTCTGGGACAGTTACCCCACATCAGAGTAGAGCAGATAGCCCACGCAGCCGTACATTGTTATGGCAGTAGGAATCCAGCTTGGTTTCCATCTTTTCATGCCCTTTCCCAAGGCAGCCAGCTATAAGGGGCGAACTGATGCTAAGTAGCTGGGCTTTTTGTCCGGAGCACTTTGCCTCCTCACCAGCCAGACTGAAATCACTGAGCTTTATTGGAAGCAGGCAAAAATGACAAGTCCCAGCTCTGTGAGGTGACGTGTGATCCCTGCTGCAAGTGATAAGAGGTGCGGGTGTTTGATATTTTAAAGTGGCCATTAGGACTTCAATCATCTGGGCTGGACTTCACCTAGAGACTCGCAGGTGAAGTGTTGAAACCTCACTCAATGTTCCTCTTAATCTCTTGATCTAGTAGATGTTTATTCTGTGTATAACCACTGCAAGAAGCAAAAAAGGAAAGAACAGACTGTGAAGATTTCAAGTAAATTCATCTTACATTAAAAACTTACATTTTTAAACTCAGATACACTTCAACATAGTGTATAATTGCCAAACTGTGCAATACATACTATGTAGGTACATTTGCTTTAGTGAGCAGATCTCTTCTGAGCAAACTAGAAGGTTGTGTGTTTAAAAAGGAGTTAGTATTTAATCATATTTTTGTTTCATTAGTTATATATTAATTCTGTTTTCAATGCTTGAAATGAGAGAGAGAACATGATAAAAAGTTGTTCCTCTGAAGAACCATGTCTGAAAACACATTTTGAACAAAAAACTGCTGAAGTTCTGCCCAGTCTTTTTGTTGCTTTCTAAGATTATTGGTGGAAATTAAAGCAATGCTGATATTTTTCTTCCAGTTTGGAAATAAAGGCTGGGCAACGAATCACATGAGAGACCAAAAGACTTAGGATTTGCAGCAAACATGAGATGGGATATTTTTCAGACCAAAGGGGAAGTGCCAGTAAGGGACAGCCTGCTTACTTGCCTGGTTTAGAGCAGCCTTAAGCCTTTGGGCTTTGATAATCTTCCCAGCCCAACTCCAGATGTTAAGTCTGGCTGGCTAGAGGGAGGAAGGGAAGATATGCAGAAGAAAATGCACCCGATATCCAAGATTAGAAGTTATGCAGTCTCAGGCATTCATGAAGGATGGGACCTCGCCGGCTCTTCCACTTATGGGACGGAGGTTTGAAAGTGGAAAACAGCTGCTGTTGTCTTGTGCTACCCCCCAGGCCATGGGGGTTATGCCACTGGTCCACCACAGCTAGAGATGGAAAAACCGCAGAATCATAGAATCACTAAGGTTGGAAAAGACCTCTAAGATCATCAAGTCCAACCGTCAGCCCAACACCACCACACCTGCTAAACCATGTCCCAAAGTGTCACATCTACACGTTTTTTGAACACCTCCAGGGATGGTGACTCCACCACTTCCCTGGGCAGCCTGTTCCAATGTCTGACCACTCATTCAGTAAAGCAATTTTTCCTAATGTCCAATCTAAACCTCCCCAGATGTAACTTGAGGCCATTTCCTCTCATCCTATTGCTAGTTATTTGGGAGAAGAGACCAACACCCGCCTCACTACAATATCCTTTCAGGTAGCTGTAGAGAGCGATAAGGTCTCCCCTCAGCCTCCTCTTCTCCAGACTAAGGTATCCCAGTTCCCTCAGCTGCTAAAGAAGAATCCTCAACAGGGTAACCCAGCTAGCTGGTGGAGTTAGAGGTGACACAGGACAATTTCCTCATCCAGGAGAGACATCACTGACTACTGGACTACTGCTGACCCGTGATGGTGGCAGCTGGACTCCTATTACACTCGCATCCTTCGTCTGGGGCAAAGAGCCAGTCCTGTAGTTACAAACTTTGAGAAACAGCCTTGAAAACATACTCAGCAGTGATGGACAAGGCATCACTGTGACTCACGCTGGGGAGAGCACACAGAACTGGTGCCAGAGAGGCTGTGCTCCCCATCGAACATTGGCAGGTGCCCAGTACTATGCCCAAAGCCTGCTGAGAAACTCTAGGTACCGAGAAACTCTGCAGGGCTTCTCTCTCCGTAGGAGAAACTGGACTGCCTGCCTTGGAGGCTCATCTACACTTCTTCCCTAGCGGACTGTTGAATTCAGTGCCCCAAACCAAGGAAAGAACCATTAACACTAAATTTTGAGGTCCTTGTGCAAAGCTTCCACTAATTTTCCCTTGCAATTTATGTAATTTAAATGTTACTATGGGAGAGGGAAGAACTGTGGGGTGGAGATTAGTAGCGCAATTTATACCTATGGGGGTGAAATGGATGGGAGAAAAGGACCTTGCATTTAAGACTTGCACTGCCTTTCAGAGACTTGGGGCTATCAGAATCACCCAGCTTCACCTCCAGACTAACACGAGACACAGGATTTGATGTAGCTGTTGTCACAGGAGCCCAAGAGAAAGACACCTTATTTTCATTTAGAGACTCAAGGGATTTAGCACACACCTTGGTAAACTACTGTCAGGGGTAGCCGCCACTGTCACCAGTCTGTCCCTTAATTTTAATCAGCTAATTCAGGCTTCATATCACGCAACTATAGGGACTAATATGATTGGGGAAGCTCTGCAATAAACACCTTCACAGGGCGTTGTGGATCACGGGAAGTAGGTGCTGCAGAAAGACAACTTACAGTTCAAGTCAAGTCATGAGGATCTCTGGACTGAACAGAGGGGGGCATTTCTGCAGCCACGGGTCTTCAGCACCATTTTTGCAAATCTTGTAGTTGTGTCCTGTTTCAGTTATAGTTCATGTTACACAAGACAGAGGGAAAACTAAAAACAAAGTGTTTGCAGTTTGGATAGTTCAGCCAGAAGACTGACGGATTCAACACTTTCTTGGACGACTGACTAAGAGCTTAGGAGATGTAACAGGAAAGGAAGGATGGCCTTCTGTCAAGCAATGGAGACATTGAGAAGCTTTGGATATTTTGACTCCACTAACAAAAAATTGCTGGCATTTGCCAATATGATTGGGAAAATATTCACTGAAGAGCAAAACGCCTGTCTTTCAAGACCTGTCTTAATACTGAATGATGCATTATTTGTAATTAAGACAGGGCTTGACTGAGAGAAGAGCAGCTGGTAAGGCTGGAGAGGTTAAGTGGGTGAGCAGCAGCTCCTCTCTGTGGCCCCACCAGACAGTCGGTTCAGTTGCCACGGACATCGCCATGCCACAGCATGGATGTTGACATGCAGACTGAAGAGCCATGCTGGACGTGTCTCATGGATCGTCCCCGAATAGCTGCAAGCATTAGGTGCTTTGGAACAGCAGGCGAGAAACCAAGGAGGATCAGCGTAACACAACCACAGGAGGTGTTTGTTCATTTACAAACATGAGATTTGTATCTCCTTTAAATTAAGGATATAAGCCACTGAGAGGAGCAGAATGAGACAGTATTAACCTCCCCAGGGTGTTCATACCCAGCCTTGCTTGATCTCTTTTTTTTTAAGAGTTTTAATTGCAGTACTGGCTAGAGCTCAGGAAAGCTCTGAAAAAAACCTTAAAGCCTGATATTATTTAACAGGGCTATGGACAACTGATGCTTCATCTTCAGTTTCTTCAACTTCTTTAAAAGAAGTGTTATCTGAAATGCTTCCCAGATGATTGGATTCATGAAAACAGATGTGTTACAAAGAGTCGTTGAAAATACCCCATTGCAACATGAACAGCAAGCATAAAAAACAGTGCTCCAGCCACCCCAGAACCACGTTGTTTACACCTGGCAGAGAAAAAAAAATTTGGTCTGTGGTGCGAGTTAAAAATATTTTTTATTTATATTGTGGTATTACAAAGAAGCATCTGTATTAGTTAAATATTTACTGCCTAAAGCAGAAGGTCATTTTTGTCTTCTAGATAAGGTGCAAGGCAGAACTGCAACGAGGGAAGCGGTCCCTGCCATCCCGCGGACCTCCTGTGTGACATTGGGTATGTGATGTTTCTCTTCCATGCTTCAGATTCCCATCTGTAATTTGGGGTTGGTGTTTACCACCTTCCTGGGGAAGCACCGGTATGTAAAACCCATGTATGACTGTCACGTGCGTTTTCTCTGTACAGGAAGAGTTTTCTGAATCATTCTATGCGGCTGATTAGATTTTACATTTCCCCAAACATCTTCAAAAGGACCGTGAGCCTTTGTCCTCCTGCAGTCCCATATCCCAGCTCATTTCGCAGGCAGCTCGGGATGTTGCTCTCTGCTACCCTGGGATGCTGAAATCTTGCACCACGCACTGCACTTTGATGTGGCATTGGCACAAGGAGGATGCTCCCCTCCAGCAATGCACAGAATGAAACCATGCAGTGAAACGCTGAGCCCAGGCAGGGTCAGGACGGATTCCACAGCTCTTGTGCTGCCGCTGCTGCCTCCTCTCCTCTTTTCCCTTCCTGTAGCAATTACTGCTCATCAGCACAGATCCACAATTGCACAAGAAAACTCTTGGAAGAAATGAATTCAGGGCCAAGAGCCAACCTTAGTCAGTGGAGCTTTGCCACTCTTTTTAAATGGGATTGGGATTTAGCCCCGCAGCCTTCCCCTGTGTTTCCTCTTTTCACCCATTCATGTGCTGCACATGTGTAGCTTGCTGGCAGCTCCCCTGCCCTTGGGATGAGGCATTCCCACGTACGAGCTCCAAACGTTGCACCCGTAACCTCCTGGCGTTCTTCTCCACCCACTCCCTGGCCCTGTCTTTCTGCTAAGGGTTGTTCCAGTCGTTTTATGGTTTCTTTTAAAAAGGTAGGAGAATAAAGACAGAAATAGATCTCAATTCATTCATACAGGTTTCTGTTGGGCTGTGAAGAATTTAAAGGTCCTCTCACCTCATCTCTTGTTTATCTAGTAGCCTCAGGCCTCATCTACATGAAAGAGTTGCACCCATTCAACTAGATGTTAATTGAAACCAATTCATTAAACTAGTACAAACCCCGGAGCAAGCAGAGGGATGGACGCTCCTGCACTGTATGAAAACCAGGCTCCTATCCGTTTGCTTTAATCTGGTGAGAAACTGAACCAAAGTGAGGAGCGCCCATGGACAGGTTTGCTCTGGTTTTACTGAACATACGGAAAAGAGCAATGCAAATCACGCCAGGGAGTTCTCACTCAGCAGAGCTCTGCTGCTCATTCACCTGCAGGGACCAAGTCATGACTTGAAATGAATGTCTCCCACCCCAACCCAGCTGTCTCTGGTGCAAGACTTTCCTTTTCTTTCTTGCAGAAGAGAAGCAGTATGTCTCCATCCTCATGCTCTAGAGACGATTCTTCGAGGGATTCAGATAAACCCACTTCAGCAGACAAGCTCCAGCATATCTTGACACATCGCTGGAAGTGGTGCTGCTCCCCGCTGCCCACTCCAGCCGCTCTTGACAGGCATGCCAGCCAGAGAGCCAGCGGGGGAACACGCATCCTGGGCTGCTGGGGTCACAGCCCAAAATGCCAAGGACAGGCTGGGTTTGCAGGAGGTGGGTTGGAATGTTGGCACGCAACCCTTGCCAGACGTGCCATGATCTTCCGCACACAGGGAAGCAGACGAGCAGGGAGCAGAAGCTTCTCGTGCCACCCCAGCGAAGTCCACCACAGCTGATCCACTCATGCCCTTGATCCTGGCCTCAGGCTGGGCTGTTCAGCAGAGCTCTGGAACCACCAACAAAATGGGCAAAATGGTCAACATACACCCAGCTGCCGTAAGCCTCTCTCTTGCACTGGAGGATGTTGTGGAGGTCTCATACCTCTTACCCACCCCAGGGACTCTTCCAGGTCTTTACTTCATGGCCAGTCTCCCTGCAGCTGTTAATGAAGTCATAACAGTGTTTCCATACCATGGTATTGGGGGCTGAGTAAGAAGCCAGGTAGAGTGTGGCTCCCCTGAAAAAACTGTGGTGCCAGTGGGAGCCAAAAAAAGGGAAAGAAGTGAAAGGAACACCACCCCAAAGTCCCAAGCAAAGTCACCATTCAATGAAAACAATCCCAAAAAGGAAAGAGTGGAGGGATGGGACTGGAGCATTTCTGCTTTACAGCTCTGCCCTCTTTTCAGTGGTTGGAAAAGACTAAATCAGCTGTTGTCTAATGAGGATTCTAGAGAACACGAAGCCAGACTGTTCTCACAGGTGCCTGGTGAGAGGATGAGAGGCAACAGATCCAAGCTGCATCAGTGAAATTCCAATGGATATTAAGAAAAAGTACTTCACAATGAGAGGGGTTAAACACAGGATCAGAGAGACGGTGGTATCTCCGGCTGCAGTACAGTTCCATAGAGTAACACAGAAGATCTTCCACTGGGAAGGTGTGAGTGGGAGAGTGGAAGCTCCTCAGCAGCTACCTACCTTCTGGTAGGGCCACACTGAGATGTCTCGGCTCTGGAGGCTCCATCAAGGGTGGGAAAGTTGCTAAAATGTTCGCTGATGTTGATAAAACCAGTTGGCTTTCCCCCCATGTCGGTAGACGCTGGGAGTCTGGGTCTAGGTGGCTGCCAGCTGGTTCTGGCACTTCAGAGCTGCGTCAGTGAGCCACGCTCTGAGCAGCACTACACCACGGTGCGTAGACCTCTAGCAGCAGCCTTCACTCCTGAATTCCCATCTTTGCAAGTATTCAAGGCAGGGAGAGAAACAGAGTCGCTGTTAGTATGGGCAAAAACCCTTAGGATGCGTAGGTTCAGTGTAAATATAAGATTCTCACTATGTAAGGGGAAGAAGAGAAAAAAGGAGGAATATTTTTGCAAAAGGTATACAAATTTTGCCAATATTTGAATATTTTTATGTTTTTTGGTTTTGTTCTGAGATATAGACACGTTTTCAAGATATTTTGAGATATAGATACATGGTTTTAAACTAAGGGAAGGTAGATTTAGACTGGATGTAAGGAATAAATTTTTTACAATGAGAGTGGTGAAACCCTGGCACAGGTTGCCCAGAGAGGTAGTGGAGGCTCCATCGTTGGAAACCTTCAAGGCCAGGTTGAGCAGGGCTCTGAGCAACCTGATCCAGTTGAAGATGTCTCTACTCACTGCAGGGGGGTTGGGCTAGATGACCTCTAAAGATCCCTTTCCAGCCCAAGGTATTCTATGATTCTATGTTTCAGTAAAAACACTTGAAACTGTTGTTTATGTGAAATTTTCAGCATACTGGAGAAATCCTGGTGTTTTCTGCTACATCTGTTTTTATATTACTATGGTTCTTTTCATCCAAGGATGTCAAATTATCATGCCAAAGTTTTCATGGGTTCAAAGACACGATTAAATAAATTTGCAGTGGGAAGGCATGCCAAGGGCCATGAAACACAGGAGCCTGATCTCTAACTCAGGAAGCCTCTAAGCTACCTATAGCTGGAAGCTAGGAGAGCATACCAGAGAAATCTCAGAATGTACTTCTGTTCTTACCCTCTTTTCTAGCATCCAACAGAGGCAGGACACTGGCTAGGTGCTATCTTCATGTTCTTAACCAGCTCCTTACATCTTTGGTCAGAGGAGAGTGATGACAGATACTCGCTTGGTTTCACTCATCCTCTCATCCTAGAGATAGACTCTTGTGGTTTGTCCATACTGCAGCACCTTCAACTCACACGGACTGGGGGTACAACCCCCCTCTTTCTCCCCACCCCTCCCTCACGCCGACCCTTTGCTGGGCTGATTCAGGTCCCTTTGAGATGCAAACTCTTTTTTACTCCCCGTGTGGTTTTCTGCCTGCTTAACAAGTTGATTCAACGTGTGCCAGAGCTGGCCCAAGGGAAAGCACAGCTGGAAGCAGGAGGAAGATGAGCAAGATTTTCCCTCCCCATGACAAACTGTTAAATTTGCTTTTGCCATAACATAACTTCTGCCTTCGGGCACAGCTCCACCCGGCCTGAAGATCTTCTGTGCATCTCTGGTGCACCTTCTCAGCCTCCTGGTCCTTCTCCATTTTTGACCTTCACTGAGCTAAATCAGCTGGCTGATCTACCCATTATTTGGCTTAGAAAGGAGCTTAGAAAGGAGCCTGACAACTACAAGAGATGGTACGAAATAAGTAGCAGGACCACTTCGTTGGCTGGAGAGGGGAAAGAATAGGGGACAACAAGGTCCTCCCTTTCAGCAGCAGTGAATTGTTAAACTGCTCATACATCTTCATCTCCATACTGCTTCATCTCCATCCATCTTTTGAGTATTTTCCCCTTTACAAAGGCCAGGATCTCAGCATGACAGCCCCAAATCACCTGCCATCAACAAAGCAGCACCAGTCTTCACACAAAACTGCATCACATCTTCCAGGCTTGAAAATTTATTACAAAAGCTGAAGGAACAGAGGCCACATGTAATTCCTTCAGGTACAAGGCTGGTCTGAGTACCATCTAACACTTTCTCATTTGATCAGGGTGATTATGATGATGGGGGAAGCTGTCCCACAAAAGAGATGAGATGCACCAGGGAGGGGCTGGTGTATCACAAGTGGACATTAAATCATACCAGCATTGCTGACCTTAATACTTTTGAACTGCCACACTTGCAAGAACCTAAACCATGGCTCTTGCAAGGAAAGAAGAAAAAAATTTCCTTGTATAATATTTCCTGCACAGAGATTCCAAGGGGCAAAGCATTAGATATAGGTTATTAATAAATAGGTTGCAGCCTTAACGTGCAAAGTCTGTCTAGTGCCTCTGTTAGATGAGTTGGTGGTCTCAGTTCAATGTCCACACAGTAAGCTGCTTCCAGTGTTTTCCAATATTCCATGCCCATGGTGGACTGAAGGAGAAGCAATTGGTTTAAAGTAGCATAAGAAATAAGAGCATCTTTAGGAAGAATAGTGAAGATACTGAAGCACTGGAAATGATTCCCTGGAGAGGTTTCAGAACCTCAGTGATGCATCTGGGGTTAGGAAGAGGACTGGCAATGTGATGGGTGAAGCTGATACTGCCTTGGGCAAGGGCATCATCTGAAAGTCTCTTCCCGTCTTAAATGATGTTGGGCATTTCCTAGACCTTGTTTCAGCTGTTGAATTCAACTCACCTCTTCCACACCACTCCACAAAACAGATGTGGTTATAAATTATAGCCAGATTAGAAGGATCAGTAAAGAGTGTGAGAATGCAAGAGCAAGGAACAGATTTTAAACTCTGTTGCGTTGTGGCTTATGTAAACAATTTTTATGTGGCTGTGACCTTCAGCACAACACAGTCCTTAGTGGTTGCTAAATACAAGCAGAAAATAAGTCTGCCCTGCTGCATTTCTTTGGCAACACAACACAACTGCAAAGGATGGAGGAGCAAGTTCCCAGAGATCTCACAGAGCTTTCCATAAGTCTTTTGATAATTGCTGGGAGATATCTCACAGAGCTTTCCAAAAGTCTTTGATAATTGCTGGGAGATGCCTCACAGACACCCTCGTCTTGCCCCTAGCTGTTCATGGAAGATGCTAAAGACAATCAAATCACAATTGTAGATGCAAGAATTCAAATCTGACCCCCCAGATGGGCCTGCTGGGTCCCTCGTGAAGGCACTATGTTTAGAAGCCATCTTCAGCAAGTCCATAAGAAAAGAAGCCCTGCACAATTAACAGACTACTGTAGTCTGGAATGAGAAATCAGATGGAGGCAGAAAACTGATAGAATACAAGTTGAATTACTTCTCTGTCGATAACAGGTGGTGTTTGTGGCCTTCCCAAACACCTACTCTGGGAGCCATTTGAAGTCAGTGGGAGGTTTCCGTTTACTGCAGCGGATCTTACACCAGACAAGTTCCTTATAAAGCACTGATATGTGAGGATCTTTCAGCCCCCAAAGGCTGGCTACCTGGTCAAATTTGTACAAGCGCTGAAGTTATTTACGAGTATGAGGTCTAGGCACAGTTGTGGGGGGAGAGTGCTTAGAGAAGGAATCTTAAGGAAATTTTTTTTAAAAGTATAAAAGTGATCCTATTAACCAGGGAAACTTTATAATTTTTCGTACTCCGTTGGTCTGAAGGCCAGTTTCTCTTTGCTCAGAAAGGGTTGCGGAAAGCTGACAGAGGCTTTAAGAAGTTACTCTGAAACGGGTGGCAGAGCTGTCACTGGGCTTGTCTTTTGTTGGGTTAAAGAGATTAGGACTCAGGCAGCGGTAGGCTTTTGATGGTGAGGAGACACTTCCCTTCAGATTTCTACAAAGAAGAGACCTCTCAGTGTTTTATGTCTGCTCCACTAAAAATACCCACCCCAATGCAAGAGATTACATCCTTGGACACAGAAGATAAAATATATTTCAGTTGTATTTAACAAGTGGTGTAGCTATTGCATACTCACAGCTGTAAAATAAAGAAAATAAGTGAGAATATAAACAGTTTCTCCTAGTCAGCCTACACATGCTGACAGAAGAAACAAGAACCCATATCTCATCTTGTTTGGACAGCATGGGAAACATGGCGGGGGGGGGGGGGAGAGGGGAACAGGGGGTAGGACAGCCAGAGCAGCTGCAAACAACTACGTCTGTTTCAAATTCAGAACAAATCATCTTCTTGCTGCAATTCCTGACAAATAATTTTCTTGTCCAACAATTTTTAGGTTGATCCCATAGGACTGCTGGGATAATCGTCCTAACACTGCAGATAACAGGATTTTGATCATAAATCTTAAGATTCAAGTACATTCACCATGTTTGAGTGACCACCAGCATTTTAAGAGAATGAGAATGTTTTTCCCCTGAAAAGACGGCAGCACGAAGGGCACATGTGCAGAAAGTGAAGCCTCTGAATTGCAGAACAATGCATCATTTCTATTTTCAATTTGCCGTGCGCTCCTTATCATTTCACCCACATTCTGCCCACTAATCAAGGCAAGAAGGCTTGGCTGGTGCAGCTGGTTCTGGATAGATCTATTTGTGGCTGTTGCTATTGCAGCAACAGCAAAACCGCCTTTATTATAAAAGAATCTAGGCTCTGTCCCAGAGCATAAGTGACTTATTCTGAGAACAATTATTTTTGTCTGCGGAGTGAAAGAACCTTTACTCCAGACTAGCCCTTGTGTGTGGAGCTGTTCCAGTTGTGTACGTGTAAATGATGAAGGGAAGCACGCCTGTTCTCGTTATTTGGCCTCGGTCGGTGCAATTCTGCCTTTTCCCCATGGGTGGTGAAAAATCAAGTGTTTAAGCAATATTAGTATTACAGAACTACAGAGCTGTTGGTTTCTTTAGGCACAGTGAATTTTGCCTTTTGAAGCTGTTTTTTTTCTTCTGCAAGGAAAAAGATAAAAAAATACAAACTAGCACCGAGTTGTTTATCAATGTGAAACACTCAGCTGATGAGATGCACTAATCCACAGCCAAACCCCGATAATGGCCCGGCTGAGTCGCGTACAAGCCACCACCTTGCTCCGTGGGTTTTATATGTGAGCACATTCAGATCCTTGACAATACCTACAATTTGAGCTAATTCTGCTGTTAACCACAGTCCTACATACCCGTGGCCCTCAAAAAAAATGATCACTTTCCACAATGTGAGGAATCTGACATTAATAAAGGCACGCTGCACCCTGCTAGGGAGCATACTACCCTGGCAGACGTGCCACATCGTATCACTTGCAAACGAGCAGCAACACAGAGCAGAAGCGTTCACTGAGATGCTGCTGTGCAAACTGAAGCACAGGAAGTTCCGTCTGAACATGAGGAAGAACTTCTTCCCTCTGAGGGTGACAGAACACTGGAACAGGCTGCCCAGAGGGGCTGTGGAGTCTCCTTCTCTGGAGATATTCAAGACTCGCCTGGACAAGGTCCTCTACAGCCTACGGTAGGTAACCCTGCTTCTGCAGGGGTGTTGGACTGGATGACCCACAGAGGTCCCTTCCAAACCCTAACATTCTGTGATTCTGTGATTCTGTGAAAGGAGAAGGGGCTGTAAGTCTGGATTTGCTGTCTTCCCCAAGGGCCTCTCCAGCAACTGGCATCCCAGCAGTGTGCCCTGGCTGCCAAGAAAGCCAATGGGATCCTGGGGTGCATCAAGAAGAGTGTGGCCAGCAGGACAAGGGAGGTTCTCCTTCCCCTCTACACTGCCCTGGTGAGGCCTCATCTGGAGTACTGTGTCCAGTTCTGGGCTCCCCAGTTCAAGAAGGATGAAGAGCTACTGGAGAGAGTCCAGCGGAGGGCTACAAGGATGGTGAGGGGACTGGAGCATCTCCACTACGAGGAGAGGCTGAGGGAGCTGGGCTTGTTCAGCCTGAAAAAGAGAAGGCTGCGAGGGGACCTAATAAATGCTTATAAATATCTGAAGGGTGGGTGTCAGGAGGATGGGGCCAAGCTCTTTTCAGTGGTGCCCAGTGACAGGACAAGGTGCAATGGGCACAAACTGAAGCACAGGAAGTTCCGTCTGAACATGAGGAAGAACTTCTTCCCTCTGAGGGTGACGGAGCCCTGGCACAGGCTGCCCAGGGAGGTTGTGGAGTCTCCTTCTCTGGAGATATTCAAGACCCGCCCGGACAAGGTCCTGTGCAGCCTGCTGTAGGTGACCCTGCTTCGGCAGGAGGGTTGGACTAGACGACCCATAGAGGTCCCTTCCAACCCCTACCATTCTGTGATTCTGTGATTCTGTGATCTTCTCCTGGAACAGCTGTCATGTATTGCGCATAATTCTCTTTTGCTAGGAGTAGCTGGTGGGTCTCGTAATTTCTGTCCAAATGTTGCAGAGTGCTCTCCCCTTCTGCACTCTCACACCACTGAGTGCCATTCTCAGGCCACACAAGATACCGTCTTCGAAAGAACACGAACAGCAACGGACCTAAAAACCAGAGAGGTGGAAGAGAAGAAGATGACCCCGCAAAACCCGGAACAAGGAGAGATGCTGTACTGCAACCTTAGCCGAGGGCGTCTAACAAGGGGTCCCCTTTGCTTCCCTTTCCACCGTGCTGCAGGCAGCCCAGTGAGGCAAGCAGACTCCACAGGCAAAGCCGCGCTGCTTCACAGGGTGCCCCGGCCTTTCGGGAAAAGGTTGGTTAAGTGGATGAGTAAACAGTTTAGTTGAGATTGGAACGAAAGGGACTTGGAGTATGGTGAGAGCTTCTTACCTTCTTTCTTTGCAAGTGCAAAGCTCAGGCGACAGGGCGCTTGTAGCCATGCGGCGTGGTTTGTGTGTTCCGTGTGGGTGGGAGCGAGCGCGCAGGGATTGGGAAGGGAGGGGGAAGAGTCCAAACAAAACATTTACATGTAATGCCTTTGGTGGTGCAGCTGTGAGAGGGCAACCATCTGAGACTATTTTGCTATGATATTTCAGAGGCTGCACAGTCTTACTGTCCTTTATTAAATATGCTTCTGAGGCAGCACAGAGATGGTGTTTCCACGGCCAGCCTCTCCTCCAGCCATCTTTCCTGCCTGCAGAGCAGAACTCTGTTCTACACTCATACGCAATACCAAATGATGCTTCGTTTTCCCCGTTTCTTGTGACCCGCTCTGTTTCCCCATCTTCTCTCCCAAAACTTTGTGTACAAGAGGTATTTCCTAACCAGCGCAAACAAAAACATAAGAATGAGCCCTGCCTGCTTTGTGCAAAAGCTGCACAATAGCCCCCAGAAGAGAAAAATGAAGTCAGGGCGTTATGCCTGGGGGTCGGGCAGCGTGCTGCCCGGTGCGTTCCCAGTTCCTTGACGTGCCCACGGGCTCCTTGACGTTGCACTCGCGGGTACACTGCTCACCCCTGGTCCCCACACACAGGAGCCCGGAGCGGAGACGCTACAGCTGCGGGTGGTCCAGCACGGTGGGGAATGGCGGCAGCATGGCTGGCCAAGGCAGCCGCGCTGCTCCGGATCCGAGCAGTTCTGTGCACGGCGCTGCGCTGAACAGCTTGGCCAAGAGCCCCATCACTGCCGGTTTCAGCGTGCCGACACCGCGCTTCAGCATGGAGAAGGAATCTCCCTGTCAAACAGGGCAGAAATACCTGCCCTGTCAGATGGGAACGATGGCAGTAGGAGACTTTGCAGGGGATGTTTTCAGAACAAAACACGCTGCAAGGCAGTTCGCTGAGCTTCAGTGTTCACTTCTGCAAACCTGCAACCCGCAGCTCACCAACTATCCACGTCTTTCCCTCTAACATTTGTTAAATCAGTAGCTGAGGCGACAAACACAAGTGCTGTAGGGCTGGGCTGGTGGCAGCAGACTGCAGTTTCCCGGATAAGTGACCACAGGCCAGGCAAGGAACCTGCTGCCTGCAGCGTTGTAGTGTTTTATTGCAATGGAAATGGAGGGGGAGGCAGGGGAGGTTTTGCAGTTGTCTTTTCAGTTTTACCCTCTGTATTCAACAACATACCTGAAGGCTTTTCAAGCTGATGTGCAGAAATCACTCTCCTAGAATACATGCAATAGTTGAGCCTTTTCTGGTAGGGCTAAACCATTCAGAAACAGAGCAAAGAGACGCCGAGGCAGCGCAGAAGAATCTCCTCACTGGCTAGCGCCTCAAACAAGCAGTGAGGTGACATGCCCGGCATGACAACCCCACGCAATGCTACAGGCTTGGGGAGGAGTGGCTGGAAAGCTGCCCGGCAGAAAAGGACAGAATCACAGAATCACAGAATAGTAGGGGTTGGAAGGGACCTCTGTGGGTCATCTAGTCCAACCCTCCTGCCGAAGCAGGGTCACCTACAGCAAGCTGCACAGGACCTTGTCCAGGCGGGTCTTGAATATCTCCAGAGAAGGAGACTCCACAACCTCCCTGGGCAGCCTGTTCCAGTGCTCCGTCACCCTCAGAGGGAAGAAGTTCTTCCTCATGTTCAGACGGAACTTCCTGTGCTTCAGTTTGTGCCCATTGCCCCTTGTCCTGTCGCTGGGCACCACTGAAAAGAGCTTGGCCCCATCCTCCTGACACCCACCCTTCAGATATTTTTAAGCATTTATAAGGTCCCCTCGCAGCCTTCTCTTCTTCAGGCTGAACAAGCCCAGCTCCCTCAACCTCTCCTCATAGGGGAGATGTTCCAGTCCCCTCATCATCCTTGTAGCCCTGCGCTGGACTCTCTCCAGTAGCTCTTCATCTTTCTTGAACTGGGAAGCCCAGAACTGGACACAGGACTGCAGATGAGGCCTCACTAGGGCAGTGTAGAGGGGAAGGAGAACCTCCCTCGTCCTGCTGGCCACACTCTTCTTGATGCACCCCAGGATCCCATTGGCTTTCTTGGCAGCCAGGGCACACTGCTGGCTCATGGTTATCCTGTTGTCCACCAGGACACCCAGGTCCCTCTCCGCAGAGCTGCTCTCCAGCAGGTCCTCCCCAAGCCTGTACTGGTGCATGAGGTTGTTCCTCCTCCAGGTGCAGGACCCTGCATTTGCCTTTGTTGAACCTCATCAGGTTCCTCTCTGCCCACCTTTCCAGCCTATCCAGGTCACGCTGAACGGCAGCACAGCCTTCTGGTGTATCTACCACACCTCCCAGTTTGGTGTCATCAGCAAACTTGCTGAGGGTACATTCTAACTCTTCATCCAGGTCGTTGATGAAGAAGTTAAACAAGACTGGGCCCAGTACTGACCCCTGAGGGACACCACTTGTCACCAGCCTCCAACTAGACTCAGCGCCGCTGATGACAACCCTCTGAGTTCTGCCATTCAGCCAGTTCTCTATCCACTTCACCGACCACTCATCCAGCCCACACTTCCTCAGCTTCCCTAGGAGGATATCATGGGAGACTGTGTCGAAAGCCCTGCTGAAGTCAAGGTAGACAACATCCACGGCTCTCCTGGTGTTGATGGTTGACAGCCGGCTGAACATGAGCCAGCAGTGTGCCCAGGGGGCCAAGAAGGCCAATGGCATCCTGGCTTGTATCAGGAATAGTGTGGCCAGCAGGAGTAGGGAGGTGATCTTGCCCCTGTACTTGGCACTGGTGAGGCTGCACCTTGAGTACTGTGTTCGCTTTTGGGCCCCTCACTACAAGAAGGATGTGGAGGTGCTGGAGTGTGTCCAGAGAAGGGCAATGAGGCTGGTGAGGGGTCTGGAGAGCAAACCTGATGAGGAGCAGCTGAGGGAACTGGGGTTGTTTAGTCTGGAGAAGAGGAGGCTGGGGGGGACCTTATTGCTCTCTACAACTACCTGAAAGGAGGCTGTAGTGAGGTGTGTGTTGGTCTCTTCTCCCAAGTAGCTAGCGACAGGACAAGAAGCAATGGCCTCAAGTTGCGTCAGTGGAGGTTTAGATTGGGTATTAGGAAAAATTTCTTTACTGAAAGAGTGGTCAGACATTGGAACAGGCTGCCCAGGGAAGTGGTGGAGTCACCATCCCTGGAGGTCTTCAAAAGACGTGTAGATGTGGCACTTTGGGATATGGTTTAGCAGGCATGGTGGTGTTGGGTGGATGGTTGGACTTGACGATCTTAGAGGTCTTTTCCAACCTTAATGATTCTATGATTCTATGTGATGACAGAGTAAAATTTAAATTCCCTCCCTCCCAAACCATTCGTCCTCATCTTCACAGCCTGGCACCTGTCTCCCTGGCTCAGCTCCCCCCACACGCTTAATATTTGCTTTGTTCCTATCGGGTTTTGTGAAAATAAGAAACTTCTGTCGCGCTCTGGACTGTGTCTAACAGCGTCTGGAAAGGGGGAGGGCATGGGGAGGGAAAGTGTTACCTAGGAGCTTCAGGATTTTCTCCGACAGACTTGGTTCATTTTCTGTGAAGCTTCTGTGTTTTCTTTTTTTTCCCCTTTCGCCCCACTCCCCTCAATGGTCGAGTGCCCTCGGCGCGCCCAGGAGCAGACACCAGCTGGCCCCAGCAAAGGCCACATCCCCCACCGGCGGCCTTGTTCTCTCCAGCCCGGCTATGTGCAGCCCTTAATTGCATGCATGTCTTTCAGGCTATTCTCCATGCATGAGCTGTCAGCAAAACCTTGCTGGAAACACTGGAATTTCACATTTTTCATGGAGATTTTCCATATCAAATGGGCAGTTTTTCATTTTCCATGAAATTCCTAGTGACTACAGAAAATACAGCCACAGCGTTGGGAAGGGCTTGCTCCGCTTGCCTTCAGGCACCATCTGAGTGTTAAACGCATGTGTGTGAATTTACTTAGCATCTCATTTCAGGGGTAGGATTGGAATATATTTTGTTGTTGTTGTTGCAGATGACAGGAGAGAAGCATGCATTCATCCATTCATTCATAAACCCAACTTGTGGCACTGCACGCTGGGGAAGGGATCTCTCGCATCATTTTTAAAACAGAGAGAGTGCAAAGCCCTGTCAACTGACAATATCCATCCAAGCTGTCATTGCCAATCACTTGAATGGACTGCAGCAGAGAGTATTTTCCACAATGAGATACCAATGGGGGTGACCATTAGGTCAGGAATCTTATTTTCTCAGCTCACCAACCCCTGCAAATAAATTCTCACCAAAAGGAGAGAAAAGCCTCATTGATTTGACAAGCGATCAGCCGCTGCAGTTGTCATTTTCCCAGCAGTTGCTAGCATATTTTTTGCCTGGTGTGCAAGATATGAATTTCCCAACTTAACCTATCAAGCTCTTAAAGGGATCATCGCTTTTTCATCTGCATCTTGTGAAAAGCAGAACTCACGGCAGCGAGACCCTGAAAGCAAAATACTGTTCTCGGCTTTATTATTAGTTGATTTACAACGAAGTTCACATGGAGCGTCTACTTTTTTGCTGGCAAACGTACTTATTCGACTCACAAGAACGTGGGTTTTTCCCCCCATCAATACCCATTTTAATTCGTAAAACACATCTTTACGAAGTTGTTCTTTTTTTTCCTTTATGCATGCATCAAAACCAAACCAAGAGAGGCTGTGAAAGCAAGACAAACTGCACTCTTCAAGGAAAGAAGTCACATTTTCAGGTCTGTGTGTTCTCAGACACATGCATTGAGTTTTTGTCACTTTTTAAAATACTGCCCTAATGTAAAAAAAAAAAATATTTATGTTGAATTCCAACAAAGGGCCTAAATTCTACTTGTGGTTCTACTGAAACCAGATTGGTACTGGAAGACAAATTATATCTTTCTCCGTGCTACCCAAATCCACTTCACCTCTAAGAATTATAGCTTGAAAATTCACGTTAGATTTGCTTAGGAGTTTTTTTGGAGGGAATATCTTAGCATCATCCAAAATTAATTTACTTACTGATGTAAAAATGTGGACTTTGCTGACACTTTTCCAGGAAGGTTCTCCGGGAATGTTTGCTGACCACAAGGATTCCTGGTCCCCCGCTGCAGAACCCTGCAGGGATGCGAGTCCTTGGCTTGACTGCCTTCTCCACAGCAGGCACCACAGGGGCCTGACTCCGAGTTCCCCAGAGCGACATCTTCCCTTTTGTCATCAAAAACAAAAGTTTGGCATACAGAAATTTTTCATGTCATGAGAAGCTTGTCCCTGCCCAGGTCTAGACATTTTCTGAAGAGCTCACCACCTGCTTGACTACAACTACTTCAGCCAGCCCAGATGATGGCCTGCAAAACCTATAATTCCATCCAGCCATCCTTCATTTAGTTCCCAGTAATAAAACTGCATTAGGTCTCACTTCATCTGTGGCATGATGATTATTCAGAGAAATAATGGTATCCACCGATACTGGAAGCATGTCAGCATTTAGGTAGATTTTTGAAATATTATACATGTAAAAAATCGTTTCATCCCAATAATTAATACAGATACTACTGGGAGGACAAACTGACCAAGTCAGACTGCGTCTTTATGTGTGTGCTAAAGAAGAGCCAGAATGCCGTTAGAAATAGATGAAGAGCCAGGTGAAGCCTCACCTTGGTGCTTTACACTTCGCGCCATACCTGGTCCAGCGTAAAGATTGTTCCTGCTAACTGAAGTTTGTCCCATGAGAAGGAGGGGAAGGAGTTTCATGGTCAAATGCCAGAGAAAAACTGCAACTGATTATTCTGGTAAATTGATAGTTTGCTAGACTTAGCACCGAATGCATTTAGCATCTCCGCACCACTGTCTGTTAGTCAGCACTGTGTATTTTCTTACTAGTCATATCTTTGGAGTACATTGTTCCAGAAATTCTAGCAGCACGTTGAGGCACGAGTCTGCTTCCAGATACGCCTGGCTGGCTTAAAGTGTCTTCTTTTATCATTCCAGGTAAGTGCTGAAGCGGAGGGGCCACCAGAATATCACTTTAGTCCTTATACATCTATTAATTCGTGCAACGTTCGGCTGCTCAGGCTACGAGCAGTCTCCAGAACGGACTGGCTCTCTTTCAATCCCTTTTCCTAGCGCTCTCTCCTCTGCGCACCGTATGCGATAACCTTACCGACACGCTCTTCTCAGTTGCTGCTGATCCCCTGCTTTGATTTCACGTCCGACACTCCAACCACAATGTGCAATTTTAATTCAGACAGCAACACGTTTAGAGCAGTGCCGATTTAGTAGGTATAAGAGACAAACACATTGTAACACATTCTTGTTAAAGAACATGGATTGGATGTTCAGGAATATTCTGAAAATAGTTAGCTGTGGTTAAAATCCTGAAATTAATTTTCCCTGAGAAATCTCAAGCGTTCCAGAAAAAAAATTAGTTTATTCTTTGCAAAAGAAGAAAAAAAAAAGTCATCTTCATCAAGCAGTTTAAATGAGCATTTTCAAAGAATTCCACTGCCTAGCACTAAGGATTTTAAACACAAGCAGGCGAGTACTATCCGTCAGGAGGACTTTTTTCCCACAAAGTCCATTTTTTCTCTGTCTGCTGTGAAGTTACTATTATCTTCCGTGCCCTGCAATAATGGGCTTAAGATCAAGTGAAACTGGAAATGGAAAGAACAGTGAAAGATGGCAGACTCGAAGGGGTTTTATTGGAACTCTGGGGTGCTCCTAAGGTCAGAATCAGTAAGTATAATTAGATTCCCGGCATTAACAACAAATGTGGGGCGACCCCGAGATCTCTTTTGTGCGCACGTAATTAAAGGCGCACCGGTGCTGCCCTCTGCAGCACTGCGCGGTGACTTTGGTTGCAGCGCACGAGAGCCGACTGAAAGAGCAGGCACAAATCTTCACCTCGGTATTGCCCTCATATTTCTGAAAACAAAGCATTTTTCAGACGAAATGGAATAGCCCCTTTCTAAAGAAGCACAAAAGGGAATCTTATTTTTGCTAATAATTAAGAGCCATCCCAGTACCTTCCAGGAGCTTTCTCAATAGAAACTTGCATAGACAGAAAGGTCCCAGCATGGGCAGCTGAACCCCAGTTTAACCCAGGAGAGTAAGGTCCAACTTTCCACTGAAAACTCAGCTATTTCTCAAGTGCATGCATCAGCACTTTTTGGAGAAGTGAAGTTTGCTCCTGTGCTTAAGCACAATCCAGGGAAGGTAAGTGGCAGGCTCGAAGACTGACCAGCGCTGGCAATCCAGAACTACAGCGGGGGACAGATGCCAGATCTTGATTCCTTGCATGTTTTGTGTTTAGGTACTCCCAGATGCCACAGAATTAAATGCTGCCTGTATAGCTAAATTCTGCTCAGCAATACCGCTTCCTCTCCTAACTGATTGAAGTATACACAGTACCTCCGAATGAGACCATTTTCTTTGAAAATAAAATGGATTTTCGCCACTTCCCAAAGTACCTTCAATCTCTTAACTATTTACAAAATATTTTGCCAAAATAATTCCTATTTGTCAGGAAGCAGTCAAAAAGTTATTCTTACACAGTTAGTAACCAATCTTCTCGCATTTTCTCAGATTCATAGAACAGTTTGGGTTGGAAGGGACCTTTAGAGGTCATCTCGCCCAACCCCCCTGCAGTGAGCAGGGACATCTTCAACTGGATCAGGTTGCTCAGAGCCCCGTCCAACCTGACCTGGAATGTTTCCAGGGATGGGGCATCGACCACCTCTCTGGGCAACCTGTGCCAGGGTGTCACCACCCTCAGTGTACAAAATTTCTTCCTTAAATCTAGTCTAAATATACCCTCCCTTAGTTTAAAGCCATTATTCCTTGTTCTAGCAATTGTCCTATCCTATTTTGAGAAACCATACAGAAGAAGAAAACACAGAACAGTAAGAACTTCCAGTAGGTTCAAAAATACTCCAAAAGGGCATTTTCACCGGTCCAGTTTTGACAGAGAAAAGCCTGATCCCGCAGCAGACTTCTGCACAGCTCCATACTCGAGCAGGTGTGGTCGCTCCATGTGTGCCTTGCCTCCGTACCGGGGGTTTCATCGGCATTAGCAACACGGCAAAGCAGATAATCCTGAAAATAACTTTAGTAAATACATGCGTGAACAGAATGGTGTTTGAACTTAAAAATGGATTTATGGAACAAAGATGTTTTTAGCTTGGCTTCCTTAAAGAGGTTTAAATCATTGTACTGTCGAGGCTTTCAAAAGAGATGTCCTGCCCCCTCTAATTTTTGAGCCAGTTTCGCAGGTATTTAATAAAAA